>NC_134531.1:145693406-146004343 GCF_050624435.1 Tenrec ecaudatus | reverse complement strand
GGTGCCAAGCCCTGGTCCCAAAGTCTAGTTTTGGTATTCCCTGGGGACTTCATTGCTGTTCCCCTTGCTGTTGTGTTGCACACCCTTAGTGTTTTGCCTCGGTGTGGTGGGATCAGATCAGGTGCATTTCCCACACTGTGTCTCCAGTGTTGTCCCCTGTGGGGCTATGGGTCAGTGAGGGATGTCGTGTCTCATAGTGGGGCCAGCCATATGGTCTTCTCTGTGGACTGGCTGCTCTGAGCAGGAATATCGTTGTCAAGGATTGGTAGTCGAGGATGTACTCCACTCTCTCTCCCTCCCCCATCATTTGTGCCTGTGTGCTCTGATGAGACTTGTCCCTCTCCTGGAGCTGGAGCTGCAGTGCTGTCCTCCGAAATAAATTCTTCTGGGGGAAGGGCAGCTGTCCACATAGTTGGAATTGGGGCCAGCCCCAGAGGGATTTTTTCCCCAGCTTGTTTGTTTTTAACCATAGATTTGGGGATGAAGACCTAGAGGCATGCCTGCTGTGTTTGCAGATGATGGGAAGATGGACGAAGACACGCAAAAGGATGATAAAAAGAGATGACAGAGTGAGTGGCTAAGACTCCGATGGCGATTCACATTCCACTCAAACCCTTGCTATCTAGTCTAGCTCTGACTCAGAGACCCTACAGGACAGGGTAGGGCTGCCCCCCGCGGGGCTGTGAGGCTGTAATTCTTCACAGGAGTCCAGAGCCCATCTTTTTCCCACAGAGAGGCTGCTGATGTTGACTTGCTGTCTTTGTGGTGAGCTGTCCAGCAAGTAACTAACCACCAAGGCACCTTCAGGCACATTAGCTGGGCTTCATCCCAACACTGCCACTTACCACTGGGTCGCCTTGGACAAATGAACTTCTCTCCACCTCAATTTCCTCATCTCTACAATAGGGACAAAACTGCTCCCTTGCAGGGATGTCCTGGAATCTGAAGCCCTCAATGAAGTACCTGGAATGTTGGCCAGCTGAAGAATCAGATCTACATTAAGTCTAGATGGAAATTAATGAGAACCAACGGACATGCCAACATTCAAGTCCCAACAAAGCAATCAGACAAGGTCGGCATCAGGGAGAGCGGGCTGGGCCTGCAGCCATTCAGTCATCTGTCCGTGAGGACCAGCCACAGTGCCCAGCTAAGGTGACTTCCAGGGCGGGTCGCTGAGCTCCGGCATCTGCAACCGGCGAGGGGAAGCACGGTGTCCAGGCTGCAGTCAGCGGTGGGCCTCGTGGTTCCTTACCGCACGTATAACATGCGATGCACACCTAGCCTGTGACCAGGAGCTCTGGTGGCATGATGGGCGACACGGGCCCCTCACCACAAGGTCAGCAGTTTGAAGCCACTCTGCGGGAGAAAGGGGAGCTACTTTTGTAAAGAGCTACAGGCTCGGACACCCACAGGGGCAGTGCCATGCTGTCTCATAGGGTGGCTCTGAATTGGCCCCTTGGCAATGAGGGGTCTTCTTGAATCCTCTGGCTTGGTAATTCCACCGTTAAGTATTTCATTTCCAGGGAATTGAAAGACTTGTACAAGAATGTTCACAGTGGCTGTGTGCATAATGACTCCAGACCGGAAACGGCCCAAGTGTCTATCGAAAGGAACAAGCTACTGATAGGGCTAATAATCAGGATGACGCTTCGCAACCGGATGCCGAAGAAAGGCAGGCAGGAACCAGTGGGCGTGCTCTGCGGTTTCCTTCTTAGGATGCTTGAGAGCAGGCAAAACTGAGCCATGGTGGAAAGAAAACAGAATGGTCGTAGGGATGACTAGGGGCTTTCTGGAATGAAGAAGATACCTTACACTTTCATCAGGGTTTGTGTTATCAAAGCCCAATAAATGGTACTTAAAATCTGTGCCTTCCACTTACATATAAAATTTGACTCAAATATATTGAACTCTAGACATTCTACTCCCAGAAAGGGAGGCCATCTCAGAAAGCCACGGGGCAGTTCCACCCTGTCCTAGAGGGTCGCTAGAGTCAGCAGAGACTAAGGCACTGAGCTCCGGCTTTTCAGAGCTAACTATACTGGAGCGCCCAAGGGTGGGGTGTGCTGATGTCTGCAACTTACCTTGAAACACAACTTTGTCTTCTTTTAATTTTGGAAGGCGAATTGATGGGACGAATGAGGGCCACGGAGCTCATCAGAAAGCTAACGTGTGGCTGTGCTGGCTGTCACTGGGTTGGCACTGACTTGTCGTGACCCTGCATGGGACACAGGAAGCTTGCCAGGTCCTGCACCCTCCTCCAAGGACTGCTCTGTGGGGTGCCACTGTGGCTGCCATGTGTCAGTTCACCTACTGAGGGTGTCCCTGAGGGCGCCCCCCACCTTCACGAGTCCTCCACTTTCCCAAAGCACGTGAGCAAGGTGCTCGGGCCGTTGTCTGTGCCTCGTAGAGTCTTCTGCAATAAACAGACATCAGTTTCAAAAGTAGTTTGCCAGGCCTTTCTCCCGACTCTGCCTTAGCCAGAAGCTTCGCTGAACCCTGTCCACGCGGGGCGCCCCTACTAGGATGTGGCATGCCAGTGGCATGCTTCCAGCTTCGCAGCAGCCACCACGGTCCCACCAACAGGCAGACGCTTGGCACGGAGCGAACACAGACTGCACTTCAGGTGCCACGTCTGAATGATGGCTGTGTTGGAGAGCAGCTCGCTGCAAAATGTAGTCAACTTTTTCTGTGCCACTTTAACAAGACAGTGCTGGGGGAAGAAGACAATGGATGGTTGAAGTGTGGGGACACGGGCTGGCTGGAGCAAAACGTGGCGCCTTCGGTAGGAAAGCTATTTGTCTGCATGGACCGGAAGCCCGAGGCCTGGGCCTGCCTTCTCACCCAGCTGCTCCAGTGCGAGCAGTGTGCCCGAGGGAACAGACGACAGAAGGGGGCGCAGGGGCCACAATGGGACCACCCGCTGCAGCACTGGTTACACCTGAAAAACCAAAATCTCCTCCAAACAGCCGTTGCTTATAGAGACAGAGGTTTATGCTCTGGCACAGTATGCGGCCTAGGAAAATGAGAAATCACCAATACTGACATGAACAGAGATCCTTGTCGACACAGCTGAGAGGAAAAAACAGACCTCTGGGGTCACCGTCCCTTGACTGGAGACCCAACCCGCCACCCAGGCTGCTCAGTGTGCCACCCCCGCCCATCCCTGGGGACCCCTACTGGCCCTGCAGGGACCCCTACTGGCCCTTTACCCGGCTGCCTGTTTTCCTATTTCCACGAACTGCTGCTGCTCTGGTATTGCCTCTTACGTGCCCTGTCCCATGTCCCCTGGCGTCATCTTGTGGCGCCCACCCCTACCCCTCCCACCCCGTGTCCTCAGTCACCTGGCTGACATCTGGGGCAGCGCAGGGGTGAGGCGAGTGTGTTTGGGGCAGATAGGTGTCCCCAGCGGCAACGTTCTACATCTACATCATGCTTTAGTGAGCAGCGGCTGGAGTCTCAAAGCCTGGGATGGTCGTCTAAGGGGCGATTGTTGGTCTCTCCCCATCGGAAGCCTAGAAGACGGCGATGTAGGGAAGCCATTAGCCCAAAGACTGCGGGGCCATATGCCTCTTCAACCCTGAGACCAGAAGAACTAGACGGTGCCCACTTACCATGACGGACAAATGCCATGGGAGTCACTGTAGAAGGTCCTTCGTAGAGTGAGAGGGTAACATGGAGCCAAATGTGTCTGGGGGGAGGCAGGGGGCAGGGGAGTGTCCAGGGACAGTCCGATACTGTCCGGCTTCTCCAGAGGGCTCCCCATGGCCGCCTGCACTGGAGTGCGAAGTGGCCGAGTGGAGTCTGGACTTGCCTTGCCCCCACGTGGCTGCCCCAGGCTCCCAGAGGAGGGAGGCGTCAGAGGGAGACAGCAAGTGTTCATGGGAAGCCGAGGTTGACAAGCATTTGCCCCACACCTCTTCCCTGCAGAAACACCAAAGTCCTCTTTGTTTAATAGCAAAAGGACTTCATGTCTCTGCTCCGTTCCTCCCTGTCCCAGAGCAGGCCTTTCTTGTCACAACCAAATGACCCTTCAAGGTGAGAAGTTCAGCAAAAATTACCTTTCTCTCCCAAGAAGCCGCCTACCACCAACTTGAATAGAACCTTGCTGTGCATACGGGGGTGAGGGCCACGTCACAGAAACCCGGCCACAAGCAAACATCTGGAGGGCATCGTCAGCCGGCACAGGAGCTCAGGACCATCGTCTCGGGAGCAGCAAAGTCAGTCGGCATCAACGCAGTGCCATCGGGTCGATTCTAACTCATATCGACCGTAGGACAAGGCAGCAGTGCCCATGAGGTTCCTAGGCGGCAACGCTTCGGGAAGAGAAAGCCCCCGTCCCCCCGCAGTTAGCATGCGGCAGGCGTCCAGAGACAATGTTCGCAATCCGACCTTGATGAGTAGCAACTGGAGTTTTGGGTTTTGTTTTGCAATTTGGAGTTTTAAAAACTTGTGCCTTGTTTATGCGCGCGCACACACACACACGCACACGCACACACACACAGACTTTATTAATACAGGCCTGACATCGGCCTCAGGGCAGGGAATCAGAGCTCAAACGAAGTGTCATTTGGAGGTGGGACTGTAGATTTCCACAACCCTCCCCCCTTGGGTTTATTTTCTCAATTTCCTCTAATGAACACACATCTTCTGGCTTATTGAGGAAAAATGCAAGTCACCACAGAAGAAGCCCAGAGGACACCCACCGGGGAGAGCTGCCGAGGGAAGCGCCAAGGAGGAAGTTTATGGGATGCTGGGACCAGCTCAGCGAGGGGGGAGGCTGCTGTGGGGTGAGGAGACGCAGGCCTCGCTGCAGCCATCTGGGGCTTGTCCGTGACAGACAAGCCACTTGTCTGTCCTGTGCTCCATAGGATGCGTGAGTTCCGGCAGTGGGACATTCTCAGAAAGCCAGCTTGGACTCACTGAGGACAGGCAGGGCTGTCCTACCACAGACCAGCTGCCTTGGAAAGCAGGGAGCTCCCACCACAGAAAAGGCACAAACAAGAGATGGGCCGGGCCCCACACTGTCAGGAGGCTTAGAGAGGAGGTTTCTAGGCTGGCCAGGAGGGAGCCCTGGTGGCCAAATGGTTACACATATTGGGCTGCTAACTGCAAGGTCAGCCATTGAAAATCACCTCCCTGAGTGGGTTGGGGGGGGGGGGGCTTTCTATTCCTGTAATGCCCCTTAAGGAGTGACTATCTCAGAAACCCACAGGGCAGTTCTACCCTGTCCTATAGGGTCACCGCGAGTCTGCCTTGACTCCATGACAGTGAGTTGCTCATCCGTGTATCTGTTTGTAACCAGAGGCAGGTGCCATTTTGGACCTGGAGCGGGTTTTCTGGGAGAGGCGGCCCATGGCCTTCTCCTGACCCTCGGCCTCTCTCCCACCTGTGGAGAGAGCTAGTTGCATCCGACAGAGATCTTCTGCAGGACAGCTGAGCCTCCGCAGCCCCTTTTGCTCATGGACACTGCCCCTGCCCTTGGGGGTGGGGGGGAGGGCGTCCAGATAGGTCTCAGCTGAAGCCAGCAGGTTGTTTGCCTCCAGAGCTGGCCACCCGGCCACAGGCCTCTGGGGGAAGAGCTCCTTTGGGGGGACGTGGCTGCATTCCAGTTTGCAGACCTTGAGGCTTGGGCCTGATGCCCACGGGAGATTGGGCAGAAGGGCTAGGACCTCAGAGGCAGGCCAGGGCCTCAGCCAGTCTCCTGAGCCCCTCCAGAGCCCTTGGCTGCCGACAGGGCATGCAGGAGAAGGTCAGAGAGGAGGTGAGCCAGGCACTGCCAAAGGCAGCGATGAGAATACTGTTTCCATGGTGATGGAGCATCTAATCTGAGTCCCTGAACCCCTTATCTCCGGGGCCCTCAGAGAGGGATCTGAAGTCCCAACATCTCCCTCCCAACTGTGCTCCCCTGCCCAAGGGGTGGGGGTCTGGCCCCGCCTCCAATGGGACAGGGAGTGGAGAATGGAACAGTAGAGGAGAGGCCAGGAGATGCCCCAGGAGAAAATTGGTACTCCCCTGCAGAAGGGTCATCAGGCTGAGCGTTCAGGTGGCACTGGGTACCAGAGGGTGTCTCTGTGAAGAGGCACTGAGACGCCCTCAGGATGGCGATGAGCTCGTGACTTCGTTTTATTTTAACAGACGGCCATTTGCCATCCACAGCTTCGCCAGACCACAGCACCCCGCAAGTGTGCACCTCAGATCTGCCAGGCCCAACCCACCCTCTCTCCCGGCACTGCTCACTCCCTCCGCTCCAGCGTGCGTGGCAGTCGTCATCTGGCTGCCCTCGTGTGGCCTTTGCAGGTACTGCAACAACACCCCAGTTCCTCCAGCCAGTGGCTCCCACCCTGTCCTCCACCATCCTGTCCTGCAAAGGTCGGTTGGCAGTGGAGTCATCTCTGATTTCAGTCCAGAAAGTCTCTGCCTCTAAACTTGGAGTCCTTCTTGGAGTCTAGCTGCAACTCCCAGGTATGGCCTCCGGTCCTTCGCGCTGGTCTCAGGCCCTCGGTAAGGTGCTAGGGAAGCAACCCTACACCCTCCTGGCTGGGCGGCCTGGCCTCTGGAGGGGGAGGCCTGTGTGGCAGGAAGGACAGAGAAAAGATGACGTAAGGAGCTGGGGCTGCAAACACACCCCAGTGCACACACAGGCAAGCACCACAGCCGTGCACAGACCTCTCCTGAACACACGCAAGCACTGTGTGCCCGTGCACCCCTTTCCTGCAAGTGTTCAGCCACATCAGCATCCAGTCATCCCAGTCTGTCCATCCATCCATGCATCTTTCTGCCCCCACACCCCCTGAAGCGCCCCAACCCAAGGAAACCAGAAATGTAGGATGCAAACACTTTCTTGGTTCTGACCCCCTGCATCACCCAGCACTGTCCCCCAGTACTCCACCAGGGCTTCACTCTGGCCACTCCCTCGCCTCAAAACCTTAGGCCTCTGGCCCTTCCACAGGCTGCCTCTTCCCTGCTTCTCGGCCCAGCCTAATTGCCCCTCCCTAAAGAAGCCTCCCCAGACCGCAGAGCTGAGAGTCTTTCTTCTCCGTCCATTTCCTTTACTCAAAAATGTCCCCAAACGTGTGTGTGCTCGTCCCAGCCTGCCTCACTCAGTGGCCCGTGAGCTCCCTAAGTGAGGGCCACGTCTTGTGCATCTACCTGTGAAGCCACTGCAGGCAGAGCAGGGCCCCCCAAGTGGGGCTCACAGCCAGAGGCGCAGGAGGAAGACACTGAGCAAGCACCAGAGGCCGCAAGCACCTGTTCTGTTCTGTGCAGGAAAGGAGGCGTGTGAGCTATTGCAGAGGGGTGTCGGCTGGAGCAGTCAGGGACACCATTCCCAAAGGAGGTGGTGACAGTTACACTGAGATCCAAGGAATGAAAATAAGCCCATCAGCAAGAGTCTGGATGACCAGCGCTGCCGACAAAGGGAACAGTGCAAAGGCCCTGGGGTAGTGTTGAGGCTGGAAGGTGGAGGAGGAAACACAGTGTTGAGGAAACATGGAAGGTGGAGGAGGAGGAGCTCCATGGGGCAGATCAGTCAAGAAGAAGGGAGGGGGCAGCCTTGGCAAAAGGATTGGATTCCTGGCAGCAAAGGAGGGAGGCTCCACTGAGTCACCCACCTTCTCTTCCACTCTCTGAATGGTGCCCTCTGAGTGGCAGGCTCTGCCAAGAATGCTTCTCACGGACCGCTCACAACAGGCATGTCCCATATGAGAAAGGAGGCAGCCGAGGCTCAGAGAGCTCGTGACGATGGCAGCGCTCAGACTAGAGGCCACATTTAATGAAGCGCGCTGGGGAAGCTTGCTGCCTGCATGCCTCCTCCGCTCCCCCGGGGATCGAGTCTGAGTAGTCTCTTTGTGTTCTTCCCAGGGAGACCCTGCCACCCCCTCCTCAGCCTGGGTCACAGCCCCCTGCAGGTAGCCTGGCTGCTGTCTAGGGGCTTCTGTTGCTTCCCTCTCTGTCCCCCAAAAGCCAGCCAACGAGAGGATACACCTCACACAACCAGCAGAGAGTGCCGGTCTCCGGCAGAAGGGAGACAGGAGACGATTTCCACCTTGACCAGAGCCTGTTTCTGAGCACCCTGGGCAGCCCTGCCCCTGCGGAGTCCCACGTTCCTGAGGGAAGGGCTCACTAGGCCGGAGGGGGCAGTGAAGACACCTCCCCACCAGGCAGACACTCAGACCTGAGGGACTTGGCTTCCTCCAGATGCCTGAGCTGTCAGAGGGCCTGGGTTGCGGTCTGTCTCCTGTGCAGGGAGGGCCAGGGAGGTACAGCTACCAGCTGGGGGGCCCCGTTAGAGAAAAGGAGCTGCCACTGCCCCTGGACCCAGAGTTACCCCACCCACCACAGTGGGGACACCTATTCAGTTAGCAGCTCCAGGACCCCACCCTCACAGCTCCTCCCTGGAATAGAAACAGAGCGGGACCCAAGCAGGGCCAGCTACTTGAATGGCAGGGCCCCTGGTTCATCAAACCAGACTCACTGCCAGGGAGCCAATTCTGACTCAGGACCACCCTCTAGGGCAGAGTAGACCTGGCATTTCTGAGACTCTCACTCTGCCAGAGCAGAAAGCCTCATCTGTCTCCCATGGAGTGGCTGGTGGTTTCGAACTGGTGACCTTGTGCTTCGCAATCCAATACCTCTGCTTAACTCAACATGCTACCGGGGCTCCAAGGGAAAGTCCCTCCTATTAAAAGCACCAGAATGACTTTGAATTCGACTTCTTTTTTCCTTTTTCTTTTGTGGTCTCTCTCTCTGCCTTTCTCCTTCTTCTCCGCTGCCCCTTTCCCCCATTTAGCGCCATGCCAAGGGAAAAAAAATTTCAAAATGTGTATTAGCATGAAGTTTTACCATCAATCCCCTATTTTGTAGCTCGCACACACTTTCGTACCCCATGCTAACCGACTGATCTTAGTTCACATTCGGGACCGCACCATCGCCCCACACGCTCCACCTGCTTCCCAGAGCCCAGGGCCACGCAACTGTGAGCCTGGAATCTCCTCCTTGCCTTCATTCGGCGCCTGAAGCGAGGTGCTGCGGCCAGAGGTCGGCGTGCGCCCCTAGCTCGCATGCGCGGAACCCACACACATCTAGGCTCCTGGGCTTCACGATCTCGCACACGTGACACCCAAGCGCCCTCCCCGCCCGCCACACTCTGCCAATCAACACCAAGCCAAGGAGGAAATGATTTCAAGTCCCAGTTGTGGCGACGACAGAGCATGAAGCCAAGGACAGGGCCCTTCTGAGTCCAGGTACTCGCTGCGCAACAGGGAATCACGGATCCACGAAGCGGCCCTGCAGGCCGTCCTGCCCCACTTCGAACTCCCAGGGAGGACTTTTCTTGGCCCACCTTGGGTCGTGTATCTTTCCCCACCTCTGGAGCCCAGAGCGCACTGATTGGTCAGGAACTTTGACAGCCCAACTAGCACCCCAGAAAGACCAGGACGGAAGAGGACTTAAGCGCCCACAGTCCTGCACCCATGGGTGGGGTTGGGTGCAGGAAAGGCAGGGGATAGCCTTTGAAAGAAAGTGAGTTGGGAAAACGGAGGAATTGGGGTGGCGGGGCTGTTGAAAACTTGTGGACCTGATACCATGGGATGACAGGGAATCTTTTGTTCCATTGTGTGTGGTGTTACCTTGAGTCAAAGGCCAACTCATTAGTAGTCACAATGGCCCCAGTGCTCTGGTCTAGCTGTCCTCCACTGAGGCCCATGGGCAGCAGGGCAGGAGGGCTGGTCAGATCGCAGAAGCCCTGAGTGCCCTCCACTGAGTCTAATCCCACTTGAATGCAACACCCTTGCCTAGAACCTTCTGTGACTCCCCATTGCCCTTAAAATAACATTTCTCTCCCTGTTCCAGACCTCAAAGACCCAGCCAGAAACCAATAGAACTGTTTCAACAAGCTGCTGAAGCTCTGGAAACATTCGCTGGTCTATGCCACAAAATTTAAAATTTTGCTGAAGATTATCCAACGCCGGTTTCAGCAGTGCATTGCCAGTGAACTGCCCGTTGGGACCGGATTCAGAAAGGGTGGTGGGACAAGGGAAAGCACTGCTGACGTCAGATGGATCTGGGCTCAGAGCAGAGATTTCCAGAAAGATGTTTACCTGTATTTTATTGACTATGCCAAGGCACTCAAGTGTATGGATCTCAACAAACTGTGGATGACCTTGAGAAGAATGGGGGTTCAGGAACACTTCATTGTGCTCTTACAGAACTTGGCCATGGGTCAGGAGGCAGCAGTGCAAACAGAACCAGGGAATGCTGTGTGGCTTCAGTTCAGGACCGGTGTGCATCGGGGCTGTATTCGCTCACCGCACTGACGCTGCATGCTGAGCCAGTCATCAGAAGAGCTGGGTTCTTTGAGGAAGAGTGAGACATCAGGCTTGGAGGAAGGCTTAGTAACAATCTGGGATGTGCGGAGGATGCAGCCTTGCTTGCTGAAAGAGAGGAGGACCCGAAGCACTCGCTGAGGAAGATCAAGGATTGTGGTCTGCGGCCTTCACTGTAGATCACAACTCAATATCGGGAAAACCAGAAGTCTCCCAACGGGACTGAGAGGCAGCACCCTAATGAACGGGGAAAGGGCTGAAGGCGTCAAGGAGCTCGTCTTGCTGGCATCCACAAGCAATGCGCATGGAAGCTGCAATCAACAGATCGCACGGCACCTTGTCTTAGGTAACCAATCTGCTGCCCATGACCTCTTGTAAGGGCTGAAAAGCCAAGGTGTTCCTTGGAGGACTAAGGTGTGCCTGACCCGAGCCAGGGTGTTTCCGTGGCCTCCGATGCCAGTGCAAGTTGGATCTTGAAGAAGGAAGGCCAAAGAGAAGTTGCTGGATCTGAACGGTGGCGCTGCGGAGGCCTATTGAAAGTACCAGAGACGGGCAAAGCCAGCATCTTGGAAGCAATGCGGTTAGAGTGCTCCTTAGAGGCAAGGATGGGAGGCTTTCACCGCACGTGCTTCCAGACATGTTGCCTGAAGAGACCAGTGCCTGGAGGACACCATGCAGCAGGGCAACGAGAAAGAGGAAGGCCCTAGACAAGGCAGATCCACGCTGTGGCTGCAACAATGGGCTCAAACAGAACAACAATGCGCTGAGACAGACTCCTCTCAACCACGACTCACTACCGCACCCCCTGCTCCAGTCCCAGCCCCGGACTCCCTGGATCCTGGATTTTGGATCTACCTAAAACCATCTTTCCACCATGGCTGTGCTTTGAGCTAATGTGTAGTGTTCTTTGGAACCTGAAAGATATCCCTCCTCTGAAAGCCTTCCCTTATCTCCCAGGCTGGACCAGGTGCCTCCTCTAGATTCCCCATCACTGCCTGGCTCCCTGCGGCAGTTACATAATCTCCTGAGGAGGGATAGAGTCTAGCCTATCAGTCAGGTTGAAGGTCAATAACCTCATTTGCAGGCTCTATGGAGATAAGTAGGCCAGACACACTAGCTTGGCTACACAGTCCTGCTGACAAGCCACATGGAGCTACATGATGGAGCCAGAGCCCTGGAGCTGGAGGAGCCACTTGGAGACCCACACCAGCACTGAGATGCTTCCAGAGCCACTGGATCCACAAGACTTTCCACCCACTGGCCTGTGATTTTCCTGCATTCGCCATCATTGTATGTGTTGTGTGAGTCTGAAGAGGAATTTATAGACTGGTAGCAGACATAAGGGCCAATATCAGACTTATAGACTTGATCTGGACTGAGCTGGGATGTTTGCTCAATATACAATTACTCTTTGTTATAAAGTTCTCTATTACACACATATGTGTGTCTCTGGATTTGTTTCTCTAGCCAACCCGGACTCTAATACACTCCCCCCAACAGCACGGTGCTCAGCAATGGCTGTTGAAAAAGGGGAGGGGGGACGGGCAGGAGAAAGGCTCCTCTGCTTCAGGCCCTGGGGGCTCTTTACTTTCCTGACCCCATTGTCTCCTCTGGCCCCGCCCAGGAAGGAGGTGAGCTAATACTCATCACAGAGGCAGAGACAGGAGGAAGGACTCCTCTTCCCTTGCCTCCCCCCCACCGCCCCCCCCCCCCCCCACACACACAGAGGCCCAAGCCCAGGCCAGGGCGCCCAGCCCAATGCCCTTCAGCCAGGCCAGTTTCTGAGAGGCTACACTCCCAGCTGGGGCCTGTCCTATCACTGGTCCCTCCCTCTTCTTCCTCTTCCCCCCGCCCCCACTCCAACTTCCTTCCTCCTTGCTCTCAGATTCCTTTTGCAGGAAAGGCCCCAAGTTCCAGGGCAAAGACCCCTGTGGTCCCACTGTCCAGGCCAGCAGACATGCTTCCTCCATCAACCATCCCCCTCAACCCTGGCTGGGGGCTGGAAATCTGATCCAGGCCCAGGAAACAGAACATGGGGCCCTGCACACAGCCAGAGACCAGCCGAAAGTCATCTCCTTGGCCCTCCCTCTGTCCCCAGCCCTAGCACAGGCAGGGGGTGCCTGGAGTGCATCCCAGATGTCTGGATCCGGCTCCTGGGGACCAGGCCTGGGAGCTGCCTGTAGCCTGCCATTGGTGACAGCCTCCTCCGGTCAGGGCCAGGCCAGGGGCTTTTCTTCTGTCAATCCGGTATGGTAGCCTCTAAGGCTCATGGGCTGACTCAGTCCATTTGCAGACTGCCTGGCACCAAGTGAGTGCTCAATTAACAAAAGCTGTGATTGACTTGATGGCAGTGGGGGGTTTTGTCATTGGTTTTGTTAAGGAGGTGCTATCGGGTAATTGGTGAGCCACTCACCACAAGGTCTAACCCCATAAGGTTGGCAGTTTAAGCCCACCAGCTGATCATCAACAGAAAGATGAGGCTGTCTGCTCACCTAAAATGTAGTCTCCTAAGCCCGACATGAGGAGTCCCGGTGGTATCATGGTTACTCATTGGGCTGCTATCCACAAGGTTTGTAGTTCAAAACCACCAGGTGCTCAACGGGAGAAAGAAAGAGCCTTTCTGCTCCTGTAAAGAATAACAGCCTTAGAACCCCATAGGGGCAGTTCTACTCTGTCCCATGGGTCACTGAGTTGGAATAGACTCAACAGCAGTGAGAAACCTTATAAAGGAGTTGCAATCGACTCAATGGCAGTGATTTGGGGTTTTCAGGTTTGGCTGTCCCTTTGTTCCCGTTCTCCCCAACATCATCATGGTCAGAGAATCCTCGCAGCTGCCTGGACGTCGTAGACAGAAGAAAACTAGAACTTAGGGCCACGTGCCCAGGCTCCTTCGGCAAGGATCAGAACTAGTGAGTGCTCATCACGACACTGCTCTGCTCCCCACCCATCCTCTGAATGACCTTTAAATCCTCCTTTCCCAGCGGTATGCCTCAGTTTCCCCAGCCGTTCAATGAGGGGGACATCTCTAGGGGCCTTTAGAAGCGCAGCTAATGGCTCATTGAGCTACAGCCCGGGGGCTTACTGTTTGCTGCTCTGTGCCAAGCCTGAGCTGGGGGCCAGACCAGAGATCTGCCCTAGAGGGGTCATCAGTGAGTGGTCACTGAATGGTCCTGAGTGGGTATTTAGAAGTACTGAGTAGGCACCGGACAATAACTGGAGACACCCAAGTGATAACTGGGAAGTATAGCTGAAGGTACAGGAGGATACACGCCAAGGTCACCCAAACCAAGCCCAGGCTGCAGGCATCTAACCTGGATCCCTCTTGCTGTAACTCCACCTACTTCCGTCCTACACTGAGGAGAGGACCTCCCACCTCCCAATGTGGGAGGGGCATATGATGCTCCCATCCTTCAGAGGAGACAGCCTCTAGGAAAAGAGGATGGAGCCAGCAGGTGGGCAGAAGCAGTAAATAAGACATTGAGGGGTACTGAATGTCTGGCCCGAAGGACTTAGAGCCCCAGGCAGGAGCTGGCGCAGGCCTTCCACTGCCCGCTTCCCCAACTAAAGCCAGCAGCACACCAGGAGAAAAGCCCAAATTGCTAACTCCATTTGTGAGTCATTTCTCTATGGACACAACGGCTGCCCGGCCTCCTGCCGCCGCACCCCGCATTCTGGTTCCGCAACCCCTCCCCAGTGGTCCCAAGCTCACCAGCCAAAGTTCTTCCCTATCCCCAGACCCCTGTCCCTCCTCCCACACTCGAGGCCCAAGGTCTACTGCTTAGTCCTCACAGAGGGGCTGGGCTCCATCGTGCTTGATGTGAAGCACGTCCCCTCTCCTGCATCCCCCAGCCCACCAGCTCGAAAACCAGCCCAGTAAACAGGGGTACAGTCGGATAGAGGCAGGGAATGGACGCACCCCGGCCTGGATCCCAGCGGGGCGTCCCCTTCCCAGAAGCCCAGGGAGCTGCGCCGCTCTGCGGCCACCAGAGGGCGCGCGCCCCTCCCGGAGCCGGAGCCGTGAGGGCGGGAATCGGACCCCGGGAAGATGCGGGGTGGCTGGGGGTTTAATCCTCCGCGCAGGGTTCCCCGAGAACGTAGCCCCACCTTAGCTGCGGGCTCAGACCCCAGAAGACCAGAACTACGGATGTAGGCCCTGGGTCCCCAGACCTGGCCGCGCCCCGCGCGTGGGCCTCCGGCTGGCCACTCGCGCGCCCCCTCCTGGCCACCAAGCACCCTGCAGCCCGGAGGAGCTCGGACTGGAAAGGAGTAGGGGACGGGAAGGCTGCGGGCGCGGGGGTTCCCAGGAAGTAGAGAGGGGTCGCCTGGCGGGAGGAGGTGGTGGGAGTACGCACGCTGGGTGTGCGGAGGAAACGACAGGGTACTGGGTAGATGATGGTGAGAACACGGAACAGGTACGGGGCAGTGGGCGGCCCCTGGTGGACGTTTAGGGGTAAAAGATCTCAACTCCCAAGCAGGCACGGGCTGGTTCCTGAGTATTTGCTGAAGGGCCCTGGGTGGACATTTGAAAGTACTGAGTGGGCACTGGGAAGACACTGGATAGCAACTCGTGGTGACTGGGAGGAACTGGCGAAGTACTTGCAGGCCCTGGGAGGAGTTCCTGAGCCCACAGTGGGAAGCGCTGGTTGGGTTCCGGAGGGAGCATGATGTGCGAGGCGTTGGGAAGCTTCGTGGCAGGTCCCAGGGGGCATGGAGTGATCCCTGAGAGGTGGGGACACTGGGGGACGTCCTGGGCTGGCACTCACGCCCCACAGGAGCTCGGTGCCCGTCCCAACAGACCCTCAGGACCGGATCATGGTGCCATTTATAGTCAGGACTTCCATCAGAAATGCTTCCTGACCGGTCAGGGTCCCCTACCCAGATCAGGGCCCATTACCGATTTCCTGGCCAGAGGATGGGGGAGGGGCTGCTCCTGAACGGAGAACAGCGCCCTCGTGTGATTTACCTCCCCCAGGTGGGAAGGGAAGTAGAGGCAGGTCAGTTCCTCATCCCTGGGGGGAAAAGGCTGGTTGTCTCAGACACCCCCACCGCCACCACCCCACTCCCAACCTAAGGAGCCCCCTCCTCCCCCACCCGCCAAGCTTCGGCCTCCAGGCCCAGCTTGCTGGCTGCTGGGCCGGGAGGGGCTGCCAGGCTCGGCCTTCTGCCCACTGCGGGGCGCCGGGGGAGGGCGGCGCGCGGCTCGAGATGCCGCGTTGCCATGGAGACGCTGCCGCATCCTGACTGCTCCTGGCAACGGGGTCCCGCAGCCAGGCAGGCGCTCGGCGGGGACCCCAGGGAGCGGGCGCGCCAGGCTGCCCATGGCGCCGCCAGACCCCCGGGACACGGAGGCGGCTCTCCCACCCACAGACACCCCTCACTCCCACTCCCACAAGCAAACGCATGGCCACACTCGCCCCAGCTGCAGCAGCCTCGGAGGAACTGCAGGCCAAGCCGCCCTGCAGCCCCCACTCATTAATTCAGCAAACATTTGCCGACAGTCTCAGTGCCAGGCGCGAGCTGGCCACTGCGGCTGCGGTGACGAGTCACACGGGGACGCGGCGCCACCATCCTCCCGCCCCCATCTCACAGCCCAGGGGGAGACAGACACAGGAACAGAGCGATCAATACTGTGACAACCCCCCCCAACACACACACATACACACACACACACACACACACACACACACACACGCCTCCACTGATTATCGCAAAGCCTTCCTCCTGCAGGCTCTCACCCTAAACTGTCCAACAACCCTTGAGAACCCCATTATACAGATGAGGAAACTGAGGCACAGAAGAGCCCAGTCATTCAGCCGGAACTCCATACCATCTCCTGGGATCTTACCCATTTCCCCCACTGCCCCTTCCAGACATGCTTCCAGAGCACTGGTCAGGGAGAGCCCCCTCAGCCAGGGAGGCGGCAGGCAAGATTGCAAATGGTGCTGGGTCTTGGGGAAAGTGCAGGCAGGCTGCCTGGCAGAGGATGTCGGAGGACATATGAGGTGGCAGGTCCCAGGGGAACTTAGAATGGCTGCCATACAAACTGACGGTGAGGGGGAGGAAAGAGACAGCTGAACGTGGTTGGAGAGTGGCTAATTCTGAAGGGCAGGACATGCCAGGCCAAGGGGAAGACTGCATTCAGAGTGAGAGGGCAGTGTGGAGGGGTTGTTGCCCTGACCATCCTGGGAAGAGCTGCAGGGGGCATGAGAGGGTCTGCAGTCACCATTCCCTGAGACAGACACAAAGGGCCTGACCTGGCCATGTAGTCCAAAGAGGAAGCCTTCCCAAGCCAAGATTCCCTCCCCACCCACCCCACCCCTGCCCCCAGCCTGGATCAGAAAACCAGGGTGGGTAATGACGAGGTGGGGCCAGGGGAGTAGCTAGGCTTTCGGGAAGGTGTAGCCACCTAGGAGGGCCATGCTTCACAGGACAGCATGTGGACACCTTCAAAGGAGAGATGGGTTTGAAGTACTGAGAGACCAGTGGGCAAGGTGTCCCTCCCAGACCTCTCCTGCTCCGCCTAGTCTTCTCTGGCCCCAGCCCAGCACAGCCTGTCCAGGGTACCCTCTGAGGAGGCTCAGCATCTGGCCCCTAAACCCACCCCCACACACCCACCCTGCCAAGGTTAGCCTAATTTTTCCCTTGCATAGATTCAGGTCATTGCTCCCTGTCCTCACAAGGCGCCGTGGAATGTGACTAATTCCCTCCTTTCGTTTGTGGGTCCTGTTACCTGGGAGGTATTTATAGCAAGACAGCCTCCCTCCCTGTGGACTCAGCTGCTCTCCCCCCAGGCCTTCTTCCCCCCTGGCCCCCCCTACTCCACCACCACCACTTGGCCAACAAAGGACTCTCCTCTCTGCTGCCAGAGCCCCACCACCTCCCCAACTAGCCCCCTCCCATACGTCCCCTCTGAGGAAGTAGGGGGACTGCTCTGGCTGGATCCAGCCACCTAATGGCCCCTCCAGAAGGCATCCTAGGTAGGGGGCAGGCCAGCAAAGGGTGAGGATTGGCTGACCCCTCTGTGACCTTCCTATGTGTCCTGATGCTTCTCCTAACAATAGGCCACACTTACTGTGTGCTTAGTGCATGTCACATACCATTGTACCTTGTTCCATGGCTTACAGAGAAGGAAACTGAGGCTCTGAAAGGCCAAATGACCCAATTCACTTCTTTAGAGCTGGGGTGGGGTCCCTCTGCCTGGCCCTGCTCTGGAGTGTGGGCCACTGGTCTGTCTGGCCAGGTGGGGTAGAAGACTCCTGGGTGGCCAGTGGGTACCTGACCGAAGCATATCGGACCAAGGCAGCTGTGCTCGCCGACCGCAAGTCATGGCTGATCTGCCCCAGGGATGGCAGAGAACAGCATCATGTGGAGGCTCCTGGGCCATGAGACACTATAGCATTTGTCTGCCCTCCTCCAGAGTTGGGAATGGAGTCAGTGTGGGCCAAGGAAGGAGGGAGAGGAAGGAGCGGTCCCCCTGGGGTCTGAGTGAAGAGAAAAGGCAGAAAGGTGAAACCTGAGCTATGCAGGGCTCACAGGGCTGGGGAGGTGGGGGTGGGTGCTGGGGTACAGACCTGGTGCCCTTTCTCAGCCACACTCAGAGCTGCCCCAAGGCTTCTTGTCACAGATGGGAAGATGGAGTGACCCCACGAGCCAGAGAGACTGGCTCTAAACCCTGGGCAGAGAATCTGTAAACTTCCTCGACTTCTAAGAGTGGAAGAGAATTCAAGAAAGAGGAGGCTGAGTTCAAATCCCACTCTTGCCCTCCTAAATTAGAGACCTCACTGAGTCCTGGTTCCCTGTCTGTAACACAGACGACATCACTCTCAGGGTGGTCCCCAGGGGTGCTCCGGGAATGGTGGCTGTTGGAACGGGGAGTTGGCTTTTCCCTGTTCCTTCTCAATCAGACATGAACAAAGGGACCATAACTCTTCCCAAAGCCCAGGGCATCCTGAGGAGAGGGCTGCGATCCCACGCTCAGCCTGACACCAGCCATCCTTGGACTAGGAGATCCCTGAGGCCAGCTGCTGTCACTCTTTTCATGATCAGCTCTGACTGCAGTCCACATCAGCACACCCCTGGTTGGACTCCTGGTTCTTTCAGGGAGCCATCCTCTGTCGTGGTTCCCATCGGGGCTCCTATCCCAGGGCCACCCCCTCACCACCACCCCCCACCACGGAGTACCAGAAGCCAGACAGGAAGCAGCATCACACTGAGGTGATGGCTGCTGCCAGGAGGTAATGGCAGCCCAGTCAGTCCGGAGGGGACATCAGGGCTGAGCCAGGCCCCAGGGACTCTCTTGGTAGTCCAATTCTGGTCCAAAGCTGGACCCTAGCAGAACAGGAAAAGGCAGCTCTGAGTGGCCCTGTGGATCTGACACTGGGCTAGGTCTCTACACCCGGGAAAGAGGAAGCTCCACCCACTGTACAGGTAAGGGCCTTAGCCCAGAGAAGTCCTAGCAATGGCTAAAAGTCACGCAGCATTTGGTGTATGGAATGGGGCAGGCATGCGTGCCTGCTTAGAGGCCCGCGATCCCTGACCCGGTGGCCTGTGTACACAGCCAGGCCCAGACTTAGGCAGGAGACACAGAAGTCAGCAGCCCTGTCTTGGTGCTGGCAGATGAAGGTGGGGCTGGGCATGGAGGGAGGGAGATGGGAGGCAGAAGGTCAGGGGGCAGGACAGTGGAAGTGATGCATTCTGGGCAACTCTCCAACAAGGTGGAACAAGGGGCCAGGATGCCGCCTAGCACCAAACATCAGGTGCGAGAGGTTTCAGCCTTGCTCACCCCACACTTGCCTTCAAAGCTCGATTCTCGCTGAGCCTCAGTTTCCCCAGTCACAAAAGCACAACTCTGAGTCCCACTGTTCCCCACATCAGGTCAGAACCATGCCCCTCACACATCCTAGTTGGACCAAGAAGCTGAGCAGCAAGAGGAGGGGTCTGTGGCCAGACGGCTGCCCCCTCCCCACCCATGGGCACACAGGGTCCTCGATGAAGAAACACGGTGTATACAAATAATTAAACGGAAGAATTGGAGTGATTAGGGCAGATGATTATTGTCAAATTATGATTTATCTTGTAGTGGAATTAGTATTCCCCCAAAGGGCCCGGCGTGGCGCGGCGCCCGCCACGGCCCGTGATTAATCGCCGTCTCTAGAAGGTCACCTCCAGCCACTGCAGATTAACTCAGTGGGAAACTTCTTTCCGTAATTCAAGCTGTTGTTCCCACAACCTGTCATCCGCTGCGGAAAAGGACGATTTCGTCAGGGAGCCCAGAACGGGGGCCGGCCCGCTTGTCGGCCCCTCCCGGCCGCAGACATGATGTATGGCGCATCCCGACACGGGTGACCGCGAGGGGGGGGACGCGTCCGCCGTGGGGTGGGCAGCGGGAGGCAGGCGCAGGGGAAGCGTGGGGGAACCGAGACACCGCCAAGCAGAAGTAGGCTGTGCGGAGAGAGAGCGCGGGCGGTGGCAATTAGGAAGAAAATTGGATTTTTCAGCGTCCAGAGGCAGCTGGGATCTGTGCTGTGTGGTGGAGCCAGCACCCTCCCCAACACATCCAGGCACCCAGTTCCAGCCCCACCGGAACTCCCCAGGAGGGACGGGACCCCAAAGGCGGCAGCCCTTCCGCAAGCTGAAGAACCAGCCCTCGGAGGAGAGGGTTCATGCAGGGCCTGGTCCACCTGGACCTCTCCTTAAGTGCCACCTTGAGCATGGAATGAAGGACTCCAGTCAGGTTGACACCGCAAGCTCCCTCCAGTCCAGCAAGAAGAGACAGCTCAGGTCCCCAGAGGCAAGAAAGGACCTCCATCTCAGGGGCAAGAGCAGCTCTGCCACCTGAGAGCCAGAACCAAGACCCCTTGTCCCCAGTAGGAAACCCTGCCAAAGTCACTGGCCAAGTCACATGGCCGCCTTTGTTGGCAGCGCACAGCGGGTCAGAGACAAGATATGGATTTCCTGGCCTCAGCCCCTGTGCACGAAGAAGAGTGGGTACAGAGCTCTTCGCCATCACTGCGTCTGCACCCCAGAAGGGGCTCCCTGAATGACAGCATAAATGCCCTGAGGCAAGAAAGTGCCCTGGCTCCCAGCATTCCCTAGATGACCTCTGAACTCCTCCTCTGAGATGTCTCCAGCTGCCTTTCCAACCTTCTGCTCTTCCTCCTTGCCCCCAGGCCCACGGAGAAAGAAACACTCAGTGTGCCAGACATTTCTGAGAGGGCCTTCCATTCCCCGGCCGGTGAACTTCTATTCATCCTACTCAACCCAGCTCATTTGTCCCTCCAGGGAAAGAGGGTGTGTTCCCAGGCCCCCACCCATGTGATCACAGATCACCCTGTGCAGGAACAGTGTTCTCACTGGCCTCTCCCATCAGGCTGGGGGCTGTTTGTAGCTCTGGGGCTGGATACATCTACTGCCCTGGTGCCAGCCTAGCCCCAAGCCCACAGGTACTCATAAAATCCTTTGCAAGGCACCAAGGGCTTAAATCTTCCTCTCCTCATTCGCCCCACCTCCGCCTCTTGCTTGCCAGTGGCCAGGTTGGGGGAAGGGAGGACAGAAGTGGGGCCCCTTGCTGGCTGGTGCCCTCAGAGTCCAGAGTCTGTTTTCAGTTGGGCAGAGAACATGTATTATGTATACTGCGGTGTGTTCGGAACATTCTCGGGTCTCAGATATTTTGAGTTGTGAAGACCCAGCACTATTGGGGGGGGGTGCAGAAAAATGTGTTTCTCTCCCTCTCAGGAGTGGGGGTGGGAGAACAGCTCTCTGCAAACTCCTTGGGAGCAAACATAGGCATTTTCTTGAGAGGAAGGGGCTTTCCATCCTCTGTGGAGGGGCCATTTGCCGGATGCCACAGCCCTGCCTCCTGAATCTGGCGACAGTGATGCTAAACATTCCCATTTCCACGCCCTTTGCCGCTCATTCACTCTTCAGGGACAAGCCAAGGCAAGACTAGTGTGGAACCCATGTCCCCAGTGGCGGAGAGGGGCAGGGTCTTACCCAAGGCCACAGGCCATAAGGCTAGAGGTGGCTGTGATTCGGACAAGGGCGGTTCGAACCTTCTCCACACATTTGGGGAACCAACTGCGACAGATGGGAGACAGACAAGGACCCTCCTGCGGAAGGACCCCTTCCCTGGGGCCTCTGAGTTTACAGGCTTGGTTCGAATCCCAGTCATGACCCTGACTGGCCACAGCATCTTGATGAGGTCATTTGTACCTCTCTGCGCCTGTTTGCTCCTCTGTAAAAGTAGTTGTAACCTTGAAGGGCTGTGAGGATGAAGGGAGACGAGGGGGGCATGCACAGCACGTGCTCAGTAAATAGGCGCTGGGCTTGCTTTTCGCTTGTTTAGTGGCAAGAACCTCTGGTGGGCAAGGAGGAAGTCTGGTCCGCCTTCACACTGGCAGAGCGCTTCAGCATCTGCTCCTGCGGGAGGCCCAGAATTGCGTCCTGCGCCTCTCCAGAAGCCGCCAGGCTCCCGGCCCGCGGAAACAGCAGCGACACCGGCGGCTTCTCCCCATTCCGGAGCTCTGCGGGTCCCTGCCTCCCCAGAGGCACCAAACTCCTCCTCGGGGCTCCGCCCACAGCCACGCCCTCCGGGAAGCCGGCCCCCGTCTCCCAGCCACTCGGGACCCCGGGACCCTGCTGAAGCTCACAGTCCGGCCGCGGAGCGCCTCCAGGCACCCCACGCTCCGCCACGGCGCCCCTCCCGGGCGGGGCCTCGGCGGGCTGCACCTGGGTGACGGGGGTGCCCCGGCCTGGGGGCGCCCAGCCCGCTCCCCCGCCCCGCTCCCGGCAGCCCGCGGCCCCGGCTTTGATCCAGTCGCCTCAGCGCCCCGAACCTGATTGGCATCGAATTACGCCGCGCAGCGGTGGGAGATAATGGCGGGAGGCGCGGCAGACATGAAAGGGGGGTGCGGGGGGAGGGCGGCGCAGCGGCAGTCCGGGCCGTTGTTAATGACCCAATAAAAAGGAAGCGGGGGGAGACTAACCCTCCTTTCCCTCCCCGCCCCCAGACCGCGGCCGGTGCACACAAAGCCGCCGCCGACTCGGAAATTACCGCGGCTCAGCCCAGCGCAGCGTGGCTGCAGGGGGGCTCACCTGGCGGGGCGCAGGAGGGAAGGGCACCCACGGACTCGGACACGCGGTCACACCCATGCACACACACTGCCCTGCCTTTAGTTCAGACTTTGATGTTCCTCATTAGAGGCTCTTTCTTTTTTTTAATACATTCACTGTGACTTTGGGGGAAATCGTCCGTTAAGAGGTTATTTCTCTTTAACTACTGAGGTTTCTTTTAGCTTTTTGTTTATTTTCTATTTATTTATTTATTTATTTTGGTAGGCCCCTTAAATCTTTTTGATCACCCATTCTGGTCCCAAGGCCCAGACACCCAGTCACACAGAGGGCAGCATTTTGTCACACACACACACACACACACACTGTCTCGCATACACACCCACAGACTTAGAAACAGAGAGACACTTGGTCACCCCATCGCACACAGTCATACCTAAAGTCACGTCAGAGAGCCAAAGAGCCCCACGGACACACCTTACCCAGCGGAGCCTGCAGAGAGGCTCACATCCCAGGAGCTGGATCAGAGGCAGACATCCCCAAAACACAGACGCCACACAGGCCCCAGATAGAGACACTGGGATCTGTGAACACACAGGCAGACAAGCATATACCCACATGGCACCCCAAAGACACCTCCACTGACACCTAACCCCCTAACCCGGGTCCCAGGAACACACACACATCCAAACGCAAATCTCCTCCCAAACACTCTCTGAGGCCTCCCCTCTCACCCTCACTCACAGGACTGAAGCCAAGAGCGGGGTCACTGGACCACAGAGGATGGATCTCTCCCAGGACATGGGGGGAGTGGGGAGGAGTGGCCTTGACTCCACAAAGCTGGGGCAGGTGACTTAAACTGCCAGAATGTATTCAAGGTTAAAACAGGCACGAACTCCTCCCTGGGATTGTCTGAGGCCCCGTATGACTCCCATTATCAGGTCGACTCCCGTGGGGACAGTCCCCTGGTTGTCCCTCCAGACTACCTTCCATCCCATGGCACTTTCCTTGCCTCCCAACCTCTTTATTGCCAGGGAGGTCCCTCTGGGGTCTAATTTGAGCCCTTCATGCTGTCATCTAAACCCAAATTTGGGAATGGGTACGGTGAGCCCCGCCAAGGAGACACTCCAGGCAGAGTAGGGCTATGCTGTATGGTAAGGCTCGGGGTTGCGTTCATTGTGCTTTGCTCGGCTGGTTATTGTCTCAGTTCCACCTTGAACCAGCGTATCTTTACAAAGAGACTTGGTTGCCTTCACCGTCAACATGGGTTTAATCGCATCCGCCCTTGTCACAAGAGCCTGTTGGAAAGGTGTTTAGAGCTGCTGATCCATGTTAGGGTCAGAGGTGAGGGGTCAGAGTTTATACTTCCCCACACCAGACCAAAGGTCCTCCCTGTGACTCCTCCTTAGATGGACAAGGGGACTTTATGAGCCAAAGCTCAAGGCCTAATTAATGCAATTAATCACAGGCCTGGCCACACTGGCCCCGGGAATGCTGGGAGGGAAGGCCCAGTCAGCCAGCTACTCAAGAGAGGATGGGAAGCACGGGTCTCAGTGGCCTCCACCACTCCCTGGGCCTGGCTTTCTCTCAGACTCTGAGGACCAGAGATCTATCTTCCACTCGTGACACATTAGGGAAGTCCCTTCTCATGTCTAAATCCAGTTTTTCCTGCTGCAGCAGCAGGATGCGGGTTCTGGCTGTCCCTAGTCAGGCAGGTACAAAGGTTATAATTGGTCTCCCAGCTGGACTATGTGATTCTGGGTTTTGTGGGGATGGTGGGTTGGGCGAGCCAGGGCTTCACCTCTCAGAGCCTCTTGTTTGAGAAAGGAGGTGGTGGCAAGGAAAGAAAATCCACCTTCCTCCAAGGGACCTGAGTGTGTGACCCTTTAGGGGGGAGGAGGGACCCAGGGCTCTGGCCAGGGCTCCAGTGGATGGGGGCAGCCCGCGCGGGCAGGGGCTCTGCCGTGTTATAAATCACCCTCGACTCAATTAGAGGCTGTGAAAGGTTGTGCACACCCAGCAGAAAGCGCCGTGCTTGGCGGGCGGCCAGCTCCCTGTGGGGGGTGGAGGCGAGAGCGAGCTGGTGTGTGCCTGCCTGTGTGCACGCATGTGTGTACATGCCGGTGTGTGCTGTACCGTGCCAGTGTGCTTGTGTGGACCTTTGTCTGTCTGTCCCTGCTTGTGCGGGGGGGTGGGGTGAATTCCTGTGCACCAGTGGGCCGCATGCTTGGCTGTCCTGACGTGTTTGTCACTGCATGTGCCTGCGTGGTTCTGGGCGTGTTTGTGCTCTGTGGGTGTGTTGACGTGGACATCTTCATGGCTATGCGCACTCAAATGTGAGCTCATGGCTGTCTGCACAGCTGTGTGTGCCCACGTGTGAGTGTGTACCTTTGTGATGGGTGCATGCACGGGCCAGGGTTTGCTTCCATCTGGGTGGAGAGTTGAGTGGGATATAGTGTAGGGGTGGGGGCGCGCAGGGAGGGTCCGTGTGAGGTGAACTCTGTGTCGATGGGGGGAGACCGAAACAGAAAAAGAGACACAGATGGCTGGGATTATAGGCCAGCAGAGAGAAAGTGAGAGCCAGCGCAGGGCAGTGGGGAGAGGCTGTGAGGAGGAAGGAATCAATCCTTCAGCAGAGAAGGGGCCAGCCAGTGCAGCTCCACGGGCCTGGCAAGCCCATCACTCCCACCTAGGACTGAAGAGAGACTGGACACACCAGTCATGCACAGTAGGGACTGCCCGAGGGTGGGCTGGAGAAACCTGGAGACCATCCCTCCCCCTCTATTAATGCCAGTGACAAATCATCTCTAAGGACTGGCTATAGGCAAAATTCTGTGTGGATTATCTCAGTAGACAGGCACACTATGAAACATATGCTATTATAATTCTTTAAAAAAACAACTCTTTTAATTAAAAAAAATCCCATTCTGTAGATAGGAAAACGGGCTCAGATTTACTCATGGCATGTAGTGATTGAGCAGAATTTACCACATTGATTGCTGCTTCTCCTGGGACATACTGGTATTGTAATGAGTTACATGTTAGACTACTCACCACAAGTCAGCAGTTCAAACCCACTAGTGGATCCTCAAATACCTCAGATAATCAAAGAAGCAGGATTAGAAGAAGAAAAATGCGGCATCAGAATTGGAGGAAGGCTTACTACCTTCAGTGTGCGGATGACACAACCTTGCTTGCTGAGAGGGAGGAGGACTTGAAGCTCTGGCTGATGAAGATCAAGGACTGCAGTCTTCCCTATGGGTACAACTCAATGTCAAGAAGCCCATGTTACGTTTCTGGGCTGGTTTACCTCTGCTACCTTGGATCTTGCTTCTCAACACTGAAAGGATTCATGAAGGAAAGGCAAGTTTCGGGTAGTACTGTCTCATAACACATGCTGTCTCTGGAACGCATGTGAGGCCGCATGGTGGGAGCCGTGGGAAAGTTCCCAAACTAAAGTGGCCGCTTCAGGGAGTGTGGAAAAACCACATGGGAAAATGGCCCTTAGGAGGAGTCAGCAGCCTCAAAAAAAAAAAGGAGACCGGAACAGAAGAGGGGAGAAGAGGGTACGGCGAGCCTGGGAGGGCATGCAGTACACCCTCAGGCCTGAAAGAAAGTTCCTGAAAGAGAGCAGCCTGTCCTCAGCCTGTGCAGCGTGGTTGAGGATATTGGCTGGTTTTAGTGGCTGAGTACAGGCTCATATGTAATGTAATGTCACTGGGGTCTAGTGTGTGTGTGCCCAGGTTGACCTTCACCTGTGTCCAGGTGACCTGTGTCTGAGCATGCCTAGTTTGGGGTTGTCCCCATAGGTGTCTCATGCATACCTGGTTTCTTTCCAACCCCTTTTTTGGTGGCATGGCTGGCTAATTTTTGTTTAGCACAGGCATTAGATGGGGACAACCCCCTCTACCTCTAATCTTCCTACCTATCAGACCAATCGGGAACATGATAAATGGAGAAAGGGTTGAAGCTGTCAAGGATTTAGTCTTGCTTGGATCCACAGTCAATGCTCATGGAAGCAGCAGTCAAGACATCAACAGGTGGGTTGCATTTGGTAAATTTGCTGCACAAGATCTCTTGAAAGTGTTGGAAAACAAGGATATTACTTTGTGTGCCTGACCCAAGCCACGGTATTTTCTTTTTTTTTTCTTTTTAAATCTTTTTATTGGGGCTCATAAGGCTCTTATCACAGTCTGTACATACATCAATTGAGCAAAGCACCCTTATACATTCGTTGCACTCGTCATTCTCATAATTCACCTTCCACTTGGGTTCCTGGAATCAGCTCGGTTTCCCTTTTTCCCCCCATCCCCCTCCCTCCCCAGCCGTGGTATTTTCAATCACCTCATATGCATGTGAAAGTTGGAGATTGAATAAAGAAGGCAGAAGAAGAATCGATGCATTTGAATTATAGTGCTAGAGAAGGATATTGAAAGTACTATCGCCTGCCAAAAGAACAAAGTTATTGGAAGAAATACAATCAGTATGTCTTTAAGGATAAAGACAAGGATGGCGAGAGTTCACCATACTGTGGACATGTCAGGAAAGACTGTCCTCGGAGGAAGACATCATGCTCGCCAAAGTCGAGGAGGGGCAGAGAAAAAGAGGAAGACCTTGGACAAGCTGGATTGACACAGTGGCTTCATCGAAGGACTCAAACCTAGATCAATTGGGAGGAGGGCACAGGACTTGGCAGTGTATCATTCTGTTGTACGTGGGGTCACTATGAGTCAGAACTGACCCAATGACACCTAACCACCACCATGAGAAGCCAATCCTCAACAGAAAGAGGGGACTTTGTGCTGCTGTGAAGATACCCCCCTCCCCCCAGAGATCAAACTCACTGCCATCAAGTCGACTCTGACTCATAGTGATCCTGTAGGACTGAGTACAGTGGCCCCCATGTTTCCAAGACTGTAACTCTTCTTTTTTCTGTTTTTAATCGTTTTAGTGGGGACTCATACACTCTTATCTACAATACATCCATCCATTGTGTCAAGCACATTTGTACATTTGTTGCCATCATCATTTTCAAAACATTTTCTTTCTACTTGAGCCCTTGGTATCATTTTTCCCCCTCCACCCTTCCACCCTCATGAACCCTTGATAATTTATACATTATTTTTTCATGTCTTACACTGACAGATGTCTCCCTTCACCCACTTTCTGTTGTCTGTCCCCCTGGGAGGGGAACCAGATTTCAATCATTGTGATCGGTTCTCCCTTTCTCACCCCACCTTCCTCTTCCTCTCCTGATATTACTACTCTCATTATTGGTCCTGAGGGGTTTATCTGTCCTGGATTCCCCGAGTGTGCATGCTCTGGTCTAGCCAGATTTGTAAGGTAGAATTGGGGTCATGATAGTGGGGGAAGCATTAAAGTGAGTTTTGTCAGCGCTATACTGACTGGCTCTCCTCTTCCTGTAACCCTTCTGTAAAGGGATACCCAATTGTCTACAGATTGGCTTTGGGTTTCCACTCTGCATTCCCCCTCATTCACATTGATGTGATTTTTTTCTCTGGGTCTTTTAATGCCTAATACCTGATCCCATCGACACCTCATGATCACACAGGCTGGTGTGCTTCTTCCATGTGGACTTTGTTGCTTCTGAGCTAGATGACCACTTGTTTACCTTCAAGCCTTTAAGACTCCATATGCTATATCTTTCAATAGCTGGGTACCATCAGTGTTCTTCACCACATTTGCTTATGTACACCCATTTTGTCTCAGCAATCATGTCGGGAAGCAGGAAGTTGAGCATCACGGAATGTCAGGTTATTAGAACAAAGTATTCTTGCATTAAGGGAGTACTTGAGTCAAGGCCCAATGTCCATCTGCTACCTTAATACTTAACATATAAATATATGTGCATAGATCTATTTCTCTATTGTTATACATAAATATCGCTGTACATAAATATATTTACATATGTACATGCCTGTAGTTAGACCTCTATAAGTGCCCTTTGCCTCCTAGCTCTTTCTTCTATATGCTTTTACTTTCCTCTTGTCCCACTACCACGTTTGACCTTCATTTGGGTTTCAGTAATTCCTCTTGGTCATCCAGGTTTCAGTAATTCCTCTCAGTTACATTGCCCTTGATCAAGCCCTACCAGGCATCCTATGCCCTCCTTGCCATTGATTTTAGATCCCTTGTGGCTCCCTTGTCCCTGGGTTTGTTAACAACCACTTCCTTTCCCTCGCCTCCCTCTCTCCCCTGTGTCTCCATAGGTCCCATTGTTTTCTCCCCCGGATTGTTTATCTAGATATACATGCAGAGACTATAATAAGCATAGAAACAAGACAGCAACAACAAAAAAAACAACAACAAAACCAACAGCAACAAAAAGAAAAGCCTATAAATAGTTCCAGGTCTGTTGACCTTCAGGAGTGTTTTCTGGTCAAGTCTGATGTGGTCCCAAGCTCTGGCCCCAAAGGGTTGTTTTTTTTTTTTTTTTTGTATTCCCCAGGGACTTTGTTGCTTTGCTCCCCTTGATGCTCTGTTGCACATCCTTAGCATTTCACCCGGTGGGTTGGATCAGATTGGGCACAGTTCCCACACTGTGTCTCCAGTGTTGTCCTTTGAAGTGCTATGGATCACGACTATAACTCTATGGGAGTAGAAAGTCTCATCTTTCTCCTTCAGAGCGATGAGTGGTTTCAAACTGCTGACCTCTCCGTGAGCAGCCCAGGGTGCAACCCACTGAGCTACCAGAGTTCCTGAAGATTTATTTCTAGCCTCAGAAAACCCACAGAGCAGGAATCTGCTTTATAGAGTTGCTATGAGTTGGAATAGACTCAATGGCAATGGGGTTGGTTTGGGTTTGGGGTCACACCTGGAGTAAGGGGTGAGTAGAGGTTAGTCTGGGTGGATAGGCGGGGAGAACCCTCTGAACCCTAGCTAACTATACCCCCAGTGCCCAGCTTAGAGCTGAGGCCAAAGAGCTCTGTTGCTTGAGAAACACACCATCCTCTCCCACTTGAGGCTGAGTACCTGGAAGAGGCATAGAATGGAGATGCCCGTGTGGCCTGCAGAGCATTCTGGCTACTTCTGCCTCTACCCCAGGGAAAAGAGCTACACCAGGCCAGGCTGAGCCCCATCTCAAGTCTTCGTCCATACCCAGAGGTGAGAATGCACTAGAGCCACACTGTCCCAACTGTCCCTCCTCTAACCAAGCCACACAAAAACATTACACACCTCACCCCCATATCAGCACACACACTTGGCACTGAATCAAGATTCCTGTGGGGTAAGGTCTACACCAGCACATCATCCAGGAGCCAGTGTGTATGGGGGTGGGAGTGGGAGTAGGGACATGGGGGTGGCAGGGGACCTGCCTTATCTCTCATCTACATCTACAATGTCATTTTTTGGACAAGGGTGTGGAGGTACAAACTCATCAATCAAGGGCATCCCTGCACAGCCCGAAGAACCCAACCACAGTTATGGCCCCAGACCCCATAGACAGCAGCCTCAGGTTTCAGTTTATCTCCTGCCCCAGATGCCCAGGCCCCAAAAAGGGTCCTCTTCCCACAGCTCCCTAAGAGACCCTCTCCCTGGACCACCATCCCTCCAGCGGCTGTGTTCTACTCTCACTTACTCCTCAAGTACCAGAGGTGGGCAGGAACTGGGCCTCTCCCCTAGGGTAGCCTGCAGGAGGAAACCTAGCCATGTGTGGAACCCTCACCCTGCTACATCTGCAGGGCCCCACATCTGGAACCATTTCAGGCAAGAGAAACATAGGGCAAAGCTGTCCCTCCTTTGATGCTGAGGCTGTGGGGGAAGGGTCATGCCCTTGGGGGGCCAGGGGTCACATGCATGGATGACACCCCTCCTGAGGCTAGGATAATATGGAAGGAGCATGCATAGACCTGGCTGAGGGAGGGGGTGGCAGGACAGGGCCAGGTGAGCATCCTTCTATCATGGCGCTAGGAGCCATATCATCCGACCTGTGGGATCCCCCAGAGGGGATCCAGATGATAAAACATTCTAATCCTTAATCCTGGTAGAAAGGCAGGTTTGCGCTTCACTTTCTCTTAGCCTCAGTTTCCTAGTTGGTAAAATGGGGTAGCACTTCCCACATACGTTCTGGGAAGGATCTACGGTGCAAGGCTGCATTAGGGCAGGGCCAGTACCCCCAGGAACGGTCAGGCCAGGGCAGTAACTGCTGGTGTGGGTACCGTGCTCTTATTTAAAAAGCATAGCAGCTTCTCACCAAAGCCCCAGTGGAGGAGTCCAGATGAACACACAGGACACCATGAGGGAAGGTGGTGAGAGGAGCCTGACAAAGGGGGGCGGTGTCTCTCCGAGGGCTAGGCAATGATGGAGAACTTACTTCTCAGCAGAAGTAGCCGGGAATTGAACTTGCAGTGATGGTGGAGGGAGAGTCAGGTGGGTAAGAGGGTGGTCCAGGGGCAGGCAGATTTGAGCAAAGCCCAGGAGGTAGGAGGGAGTTTCACAGATTAAATAGGCCTGAAGGTTGAGTGCACAGGAGGGAGCCCCACTCTGGTGGGGGCACAGGTAAACTGACCTGCCTGTCCCTGAGGTGGGGTGGGGGTAGGGCGTAAGGAGGGACTTGGTGGGAACCACCAGCTCGCGGATAGTTCTCTCCACCCTGAGGCCCGCCACACTCCCCCCAGAAGTCTTCAGGGTCTGCAGGGGGGCGCTGGCACGCATACCGATTGCTGCTCCCCCACCCTCCCCACCTCCAGGGCGCCGAAATCAGGTGGCTGCTCTCATCTCTCTTTATTTATTCCCCTGGCTTTTTTTTTTTCCCTTTTCAGGAGACTATAATTATTCAGATCATCGGGGTGATTTACTCGGCAATCAGAGCCGCTCGATGCGGTGGCCGAGGAGCCCAGACAGGAGAGCCATCGCCTAGGAGGACGGCCAAGGGGGGGCTCAGTCCCCCTCCCACGCCGAGCTTGGCCTTTGTTCTCTCGCAGGTCCCCCCAGCCCCCACCCCAGTGCTGCCTGGGGGGCAGTGGAAGCGCCCACCCGCGTGAGCACAGCACCAAACTCAGGGACTTGGGAGCAAGTGTGCCTGAGTGTGAGTGCCCCAGAGAGGGGGTGTGTGGGACTGCGTGTTCCCGTGTTCCCGGATGCGGGGCGGAGAGTGGCGGTGAACTTGTGTGCGGAAGCACAGCCCTTAGGTGTGTAGTCGGAATGGATGCACCTGTGTCATCATCGGGGGCCTGGACTGCATCTGTCTCCACAGGCTTGTTCACAAGTGCCATGAGCAGGTGCCCAAATTGGTGTATTTTAGGCACATGGTGGGGAGGGGCGAGGGTTGGGGCTCTGATGCTGAGAAGTGTCTGAGGTGATTGGGGATGGGCAAGGGGCTAGATTCTGCACAAGCTTGGGGTGTGTGTGTGTGTGTGTGTGTGTGTGTGTGTGTGTGTGTGTGTGTGTGTGTGTGTGTTGGGCGGGGTTGGGGGTTGGGGAGGCGGTCATACTCAAAACGCCAGTCCTCGGGGTTGATGTCGGGGCTTGGGGGCGGGGGGCTCACGTGGACACAGGTATGGCTGTGTTCACAGGCGTGTGCACACACATATGTGCCCCTAGACCTTCGCCCCCTCCCGCCAGCGGGCTGGCGCGGTGACGGTGACCTCATTACCGCCTCCGCAAACGCCCCTTGAAATCCCTGCGCCACCGTCGCGTTCGGCTGCTCTAAGTGATGGGAACGGCCTGCGCTTCCTGATCAATCGCTTAAAATTCAGGGTCGACTCGCTCGCTGGAGAGGGCTGCCTGCCAGCCCGGCGCACCGCGCTCTGCCGCCTCCCCCTACACCCCCTCCTAGCTTTGGGGGGGCCCGCGGTGCTGTCGTATTGGAAAACATCCCTGCGCTGGCTGGGGGGCCCGGTGGGGCCAGCGCTGGAAGCCGTTCCACTCGAGCAGATGGCTGTGAAACTTTGGCGGCGAGATAAATTGGGTCTGACGGCGTGAGGCCGGCTCACAGATGGGCGGGATTCTCACGCCGGCTCCCACGTCCGGCCAGGCCGCGGGGCAGGACCCGCGCCGCTCCCAGCTCCTGGGGGGCACCCACCGGGGCAGCCAAAGCCTGCGGGAGGCCACACATCGCCCACGGCCAGCCTCCCTCTGCCGAAGGCGCCCACCGCCCTGCTCCTAGCAGCCCCAGCACTCCCCAGAGAGGAGCCCAGAGGGAGGGGCAGCCCCCAGCCCCCGCCTGGTCACCTCCGCCAAGGTGGCAGCTGGGCTTTCCCCCTCCTCTGCCATCCGCAGAGGCCTGAAGCGTGAAGGTTAACAGCTGGGGGGGAGGCTGCGGCTCCCTCCCTCGCCCCCGCTCTGCTGCAGCCCCGCCCACCTGCCAGCCCTGGGGATGTCGTAAACAGGGCTGTGAGGTGTGGAAGCAAGGGGGGGGGCGAGGGAGGGAGCGAAGAGAGCCAGACAGACAAAGAGAGAGAGAACGCGAAAATGAGCAAGAGGCGAGGAGAGACCCAAGCAGAGACCGAGGGACAGAGACAGGCAGAGAAAAATGGAGACGGGGACGCAGACAGGCGCCCACCGAGGGAAGAGGTGACACGCAATTCAAGTGGGAGGAAGGCGAAGGACGGGGTGAGAGGGCGAGACGCCAGCCAGCAGAGACACAGGCGGGGACGGCCACGAGCTGCGGGGAAGAGATGGGGGGGGGGTGTCGTGGTCCTGACTGACCCTCGCCTCCACCTTGAAGGCTGCAGCCTAGAGAGAGGAAAGGTTCCCAACACCACCTTCCCGGCCTCGGTGGCCCAGAAGGGGGGCGAGGGGCCGCGGGGGCTGCGGGGGAGCAGGCAGGACCATCACTCTGCTGCAGAGCCAGTCTTGTCGGGCAGCCTCCCCCACGCATCAGTCCCGCGGGCACATATCGATCCAGCCCAGCCGAGCTCGATACCCGCGGCCTGCAGCCCTCTCCGCCAGGACCCCACAAGGGGAGGGCCTCACTCCGGGGCTGCCACCTCGGGGATTCTGGTGCTAGAACAAACCCCACGAGCCTGGGCCCAAGTGACAGACGTGCCCGGACTATTCTAGTGAGGCCCCGACTTCGTGAGCCAAGCAGCTCGAGGCAGGGGGATGGCTGGAGTGACCCCCGGCCCCGCCTGGGGTGGAGACCACCAGCCAAAGGGGGGAGGGGCCGGGAAATCTTCGCCGAGTTGATGAAGTTGAAGTTTCGTGAAGGGCGTGAAGGAGACAGCCAATCAGCGAGCCCTCATTTACATGAACTCTCTGATTGGCTCTCACAATGCCTCTTTAGAATGTTACTTTGAAACCTTAAGGAAACAGAGAAAAATCCTACGGGTCCTGAGAGGCTTATGACCTGCTCCCCGGCCCCGGTTCTCGTAGGGTGCCCCCAAGACTGGTTCTGAGGGAAGGTGGAGATCTTGGGCGGTCTTTCCCAACCTTTGGAATACAAGTGACCTCTCTGAACCCCGCCGGACAGAGAGATGAAGCTTAGCCCAATGCCCTACAAGGCTGGCATGACAAGAGCAGTGTGGGTACTGGCCCCCACCACCATGGAACTTAAGATGTGGGCCCAAATGGCCACCTCCATGACCCTCGTGTCAGCCTGACCTCGTTTCCCCTAACAGCGGCGACTTGGCAGAGCCTGAACCCTCGAGCCGCGGAGTGGGTTTACCATAGGTGACATCTAGCCTCCCTGAGAAGCATCACCCTGCCTGTATCTACATCTTTAGGTCCAGAGGTCAGGTAGAGAAACTGAGTATGAACATGGGCCACTAGGAGTGGAGAGCCAGTTTCTGTCATGAGGCCTGGACCTGCCCACCCCCACGGAACCAGCCCCTCCCATCCATGCTGGGAAAGGGGTCCCCTGGGGTTGTCATTAGAAAATCCAGCCCAGCTTCCCAGACCCACACTCCTCTGGGGCCTTGCACAGATGACTCAGCCCTTGAGAGGAGGCTGTCTGGGGGGCGGGACAGAGAAGGGCTGTGTCTGTGGTCGAGGCTGAAGAGAAAGCCCCCGCCCCTGTCTGTCTGTCTGTGGTAAACTGGGGGACAAGTGGGAGAATTCATTCTAGTGGGACTCAAACCCTGCCCCAATTATTTCCCAGTGACAGCCTGGAGACCTGACTTTGTCAGCAGCTGCACAGACTTCCCCCGGAACCTGACGGTGTGTGTGAAGGAGAGGCTATGCAGTTTGTGCATGGCCCTGGCCCTGTGTTGGGCCATGTCCGCATCCCTGCTGGGCAGTTAGCCTCAGTCACCCGGAAAAAAGAGCTAGGGACCCCACAGCCAGAACCCAAACCCCTGAGAGGCTGCCCACCACCTGCCACCTCTGGGCTCAGGAACTCAGCATGCTTATGAGCCAAACTTGCTGTGTGACTTTGGGCACAGCTACAGCTTCTCTGGGCTTCCGTCTTCTCTGTGAGGTCATCCTCGCCCCTGCTCCCACGCCCCCAAGAGAGACAGCTGCAGAGAAATCCTAGAGGCAGGGGCAGCGTCCAAGAGAGGCCCAGCTGGTTGAGCCTGTGGTTCCAGGCATGATGGGGCAGGGCCAAAATGAACAAGTCCCACGGTTCTCATCTCTCCTGTTGCCTCCCTGCCCACCTCATCTAGAGCAGGAGGCTGGGGAATGGGGAATGTGAGTGTGTGTGTGCACATGCATGCGTGCATGCGTGTGTCTGTATATACACAGGGTGGGGGTGAGAGCCTATCCCCCTATGCTGCCATCAAGTTCTGAGAAGCTGAGATAATCCCTTGCCATCTGTCTTGTGCTGCTAACCCACTCAGCCGGACAGCTGCCCAGGCCAGACTCTGCAGGGGGTGGGGCATAAAGGCGGGGTCATGAGGGGCGCTGAGGGAGCTCGCTAGCACTGAAGACTTGGCAGCGGGACCTCCAGAGAACCCCTGCCTGCCTGGATGGACAGAGGGGCAAAGACACCGAGGACTGCATGTGACTGCCCCGTTTTCTATTTCTGACCAGGGCCTGGGGTCTGCAGGCTTACCCGCCCAGAATTCAGGGAGATGGACAGAATGACCTGCCGGCATAAGCTCTTAGTCTTACCTCCCCACCCCCACCCCACCCCCGCCCCTGCCCCCGCCCCCTGCACTCCCCACCCCGGGTTCCTGAACCGTCCACACACGCACACACATATCCCTGTGATGGGAAGGTGGCATTAAGGACAAGCTCTTCTGGGTCCAGGAAGGTCATTGCACCCTTCCCTGAACCTGGGCAGGTCCATGTCCAGTCTCCAGCTGACCACCTTCTCAGAGAAATGGGCAAGTGTGTGTGATCAGTGTGCAGGCCTCAGACCCTCTTGTGATCACCATAATCCCTTTTGTCTGATGAGAAAACTGAGGCCAAGAGAGGAGAGTCACTTGCCCCAGCTCGTCCAGGTGGGTGAAGGAGCTCTGACTTGACCCTAAGTGTCAAGCCGCAGCAGCCCTAACCAGCTCTGCACCCTGCTCTATCTGTCCCCCCCACCCATTGCTCAAGTCCCTGGCCCCACTCCCCTCCCCTAGCTGTGGCCCTCCCCTCCAGGAGTTCTGAGGGTCTGCCAGCCAAAGCTCAAAATTCAGACCAGCCATGTGGTCCTGTCACAGCCGGAGATGATGTCAGGCCAAGGCTAGCAGAGCCTGGCGAAGGGAGATACCATCCGGCTGAGCAGGGGCCTCTCTCCCTGTCAGCCAGTCATCTCTCACCCCTTCACATACATAGCACACTTCCACACACATGCCCCCTCAAACCCCACATGCTCACAGAGGTGCATGGGCCTGCAAGCAAGTATTCACAACACAGAGATAAACACACACACACACATACACACACACACAGTGCTCACACACCCACAAACTCACAAACCCAAACCCAAATTCGAAGGGCCTCCCACATCCTGACGCAAGCGTGCTGCAACACTCACCCCCCAAAGTTCACGCATCAGTCTACCCTCAACCTCCACACACTGCAGGGTCCCCTTGCAGCTTCACCCCACCTTCCAAGAACTCCATCTTCCCACCCCCAGCGGCAACCCTCAGTGCAGGGCCCATGGGCGTGGGCGTGGGAGTCAAGCACACAGAGGTCTGCTCTGTCTGTCTGTGAGTGGGGCCCCTTCAGGAAGAGTGCCAATCATCCAGCTTCACACGTGCACGCACACAAGACCCCGGGTGCTGCCACCTGGCTGTCTATGCAGGAGAACAGGCTCCGCCTCTCACCATTGGGGTTCCCAGCTCTCCCAGGACCCGGAGGAAAAAAGGAACGAAGGGAGGGAATTGCCTCTTTCCTGAGGGTCTCTGGTCTTCTGGAAAGATGAAGAGACTGCCCTCTGGGGGCAGGGGGGGGTGCTGTTTCTGACTGACAGCGCTGTGGAACTCGTGTTCCTATTCAGGATCCAACCACTAGCTGCCTAGCTGCCTTTCTCGCCAAACCTTTCCCAAGTCTACACCAATTGTGCCCGCCACCCTCCTGGCAGGCACCCTGGGAGTGGGCTGACCTCCCTCTCCAGGCTGAGATTGGGTCTCTAGCTCACTCTGCGGGCTTGAGGGAGAGGAGCCCTCTTACACTCACACAGACTCACACACCCTGTCACATGAGTCACCATCATGCTGTCACACTCAGTCACTCTCCCCTGCTCTGATGCTCACACATGCATGCTCACACTGTAGCACAGGCACACTCACCAACGCCCTCACCCAGAGCTGTACGCGCACCCACTACTGTGCACACATTGTCACACGCACATCCTCACTGCCTCCTTCCCATGACCTCACCCGCCGTCTCTCACTTCAGCCTCGCTCACGTTCTCCCTCTGTCACACACATGGCCCTCCATGAGCAGGCTGAGGTCAGCAGAGCCCTGGCAGCAGCTCAGAGGCTGATGTTGACAGCCTGGTGGGCAGGGAGAGGGAAGGGGCTGCCACAGAGGCCTGCAGGGTCCTGAATAATTCAGGGTGGCGGTAAAGATAACAGGCGGCCTGTCAGCTGCAGGGAAAGTGTGGTGGCTGGATTGTTCTGCAAAGAACTCCCATGGCTCTGAGGAGAGTCCGCCCTGTTTGGGGCAGGGGGGAGGGTTCAGTGACCTCACAGAGCATGTCTCACAGAGGCCTCACCATGGACCCTTAGGACAGGGGTTGGAGCTCCATTTTACAGATGGGGAAACTGAGGCTGACAGCACAGTGCTGGAAAGTGGGGGTCTTCACCAGCACATGTCCTCATCTGCACACATTCACACGCCCTGGAGAAAGGCTCCTTTGTCCCTGTGCGCACATGGAGATGAAAGACCCCAGCCATCTGCAGACACTCTGGGGTGTGCTGGCAGCGTCCACATCTGGGAAAGGCCTTGGCACTGGACCTGGGCGTTACTGCCTGCCGGGTGAGGATACTTCCTTGAGTAGCCACATTGAACATGTCCACGGGCAGCCGACAGGCAGCGGAGGCCGTGCCTCTGCCCCTGACACAAGTGACTAGACCTCTCTGAGCTTCAGTCTCAGTATCTGTAAGAAGGGTGCTAAGTGGCCCTGCCTCGTGGTGTGCTGGCGTGGGCTGCCTGGGAAAAGGCAGGAAAGCAGGGGGCTTGGCTCGCAGGAAGGCTAAGGCAGCAGCGTGGCAGCCTTCCCGTGAGAGAGCCACAAAGTGGCGGCCTGTGCGCACAAGCCTCCCTCTGCCAGGGGCACACGCCCCACTTTCCTTGGCTGGTGCCCAGTGGCTCCTCGGTGGCGGGGTGCATTTGCCACCTCCTCCAGGAAGACCAGTGGGGTCACTGGGCCTCTTCAACACTCTCCCATCTTCCAGACAGCGTGTCTGCTCTGGGTTTTCCAGCATCTTCTACCTTGTACTCTGAGGGTGGACTCAATCTGCCCCCAGCTCTGGGCCTGCTGTATACAGTGGGTACTCAAGTGTGCCTGCGAATCACCAGACCACCCTGAACCGCGTCAGCACACAGCAACCAGCCGTCCGCGTGCACCTGCAGTGGAGATAAACTGCTGAGGTTATGGGTCTGCTCTTTCTGGAAAAACAAAAACCATCCATCTCATCGTGTCTGGTGAGACCCACAGCACAACGCCAGACGAGGCTGTTCTCCCACAGCTGAGCTCCCAGCCTCCAGCCACGTTCCCGACCTGAGGGGCACCTGGTCAGACCCAGGGGTGCCAACACCGAGAGGCAGTTGGTGCGTGACGACCATGCCCAATGAGGAAAGACAAGCAGGCCTATGGTCTCCAGAGCCCGGAGCCCTAAGGACATGATGGAACACGCGCCTCTTGGATTCAAAATAAAAACCACAGTCAACCACAGACCCAAAACTTACACGTCGGCTGAAATTAAAATAGCTTCTTGCTACGTTTTATGGTTTCAATATTCGGGAAAAGCTCAGGGAAGCTGAATCAGGCCATTTGGTGTCTCTCGTTTTGTTTCAGTTGTTGCTCTGCTTTCCTGGGGTCTTAGCACATGCCTGGTGAATCCGAGGGGCCGGGTCCCCCGGCTGCACACTGAGGAGCCTGACTTCACACCACCACCACCACCCCGTGCCAGGACACTGTCTATGCTACGCACCCCATGTACTCCTGTGTCCCCCTCAGGAGGAAAGCAGAACCAGGGCCGAGTCTAGGCCAGAAACTGCCCCTAGCAGCCCCCCCTGCTGCTCCCCACAAATCTGCCAGCACCCCCTGGCCCCTCCTTTTTCCGGGGAACCTTGCGGCTGGGCCCGTGCCTGCGGCGAGTCTCACCCCAGTATTATTTTAGTCGCAGACAGACACGAGGCAGATGGTGACAACATCCCTTCCTCGCTCCCCACTGACGAGCCGTGCCGCCCTGAAGCCTCGGGGTTCTTCTCCCTCAGGAATATTTCAGTCCCGGCTCCATGGCTAAATACGGCTGCTCGTGTGAGACTCACGCGCATCTGCGCCTCCTTCTCCCCACCCCTGCCCATTTCCTGGGCTGAGCGAAGCCCTGGGGAGGCCCTGCCAGCTTCCAGATCCGCCCCATCCCCCAGCCGCCCCGAGCATCGAAGTACTGGGAGGGGGCAGTTATAATGCCCACTTCACAGATGAGGAAGCTGAGGCTGAGTGAGGCAGCGGCCCCTGACAGCCACACAGCCAGGAAAGATGCTCTCCTTGGGGCCCCGTGTGTCCTGCAGATACAAGGTGCGCCCTCCATTCTACCTCTGCACCTCGGCTCCACCCACCTGCAGAGCTCCTGGGAGCCTGAGTGGCTGTACCCCACCTCACACACACACACACACACACACACACACACACACACACACACACACACCCGCTCCTGCCTCAGCCAACAGCCTAGGGCATAGGCTCATCAAGACAGGCTGCCCACTCCCCCACCCTGCTGATCCAGACTCCCCCAGGGGTGCGGGGTGGAGGTGAGGAGTCAAGATTGGGAAATGCAAAGAGAAGGAGGAAGAGGGGAGAAAAGGGGGTCGGGGCTCTGGCATGAGACAGACCCAATTGATTTTAAATCTCAGCTTTGCTGTGTCTTTCACCAAATCACATCGCCGTCTATAAACAGACAGCGAGCACATACCCACTGCTTGCTGGATAGTCCGGGAGGTGGCTGCTCAAATCCCAGCATCTGAAGCACATCCAGAACATCATGGTGCTCCTGAACCATGTGCTGAGCGGATGATGCATGAGCATCAGGCATGGCTCAGTGGAGGCCCCCACCCACCCCCCCCCGCAGCCCCAGCCCTCACAAGGCCTGGGCCCAGCTCTGCCTACTAAGCTGAAGTCAAGAGCTGAGCCATATCTTTGGGCATCTGCCCAACCTCCACAACACCACGTGCTTGAAGCAGCCTACTGGGGGCAGGCCCAGGGCACCTGGCCTTCGCCAGCCCGGTCACATGCCAGCAAGGTGTGGGAGGTGAGCCAAGGCAGTTTGACTCTCCCGCTCTTATTCTCGCTGACTGGCCTGGGGCGAGGAAGCTGGACAGACACTCTGAGGGATTGGGACACCCTCTGGGTGGGGTGAGAGTATGTTTTGTCCCAGGCAGACCTCCTGGACCCCTCTCCCAGGCACGATTCTTCTCCAATGTTTAAGCAGCCTTCATCGGGGGTGGGGCCAGGACAAACCACCACACAAAAACATGCACCCACGCACCCACCCCATTCAGTGACACTCACACCCTAAAGGGTACACAAAATACAGACATAAATATACACTGCCCACTGAAAGCACAAAGACACCCACACACTCAGTGCGCACGGTGGGGTAGACCCACAAAAGAAAACACTCCCACACCTCCGAGCGTGTAGTGACCCCACTACGTGGCTCAAATGCGTACCTTGCAGAGCAGCAGCACAGTAGATGACACAGTCACAAACATACATGGTACAGCAGGTCAGCACACCGCACCGCGTGACATAACCCACCCAGATCTCAGGACACACACACAGATACACACAGGCAGGGTGCAGGAGGCCTGTTTTACACTGAAACTAAGGCCTGAGACCTCATACCAGACCCAGCCGGGAGCTGAGCCCCAACAGCTTAGGAGTCGTACTGGTGCAGGGGCAGAGGCCGCTGGAGAAGGAGAGCAGGCCCCGCCCAGGGTGGGCATGGCAGACAGTCCTGGCTCAGAGTCAGCTCTGTGACACCATACGTGCAGAACGTGGGTCCAGGCATCAGTGACTGTGACAAGTAGGTCTTTTGTGGTAGAGAAGTCAGGAATCCGGTTCGGTCTTCGCCACATACCAGCACACACCATTCTCTCTCCCCTAACCTGCCACCTCTGCCCCAGGTCGTCTTGCACGGCATAAGTAACGGGTGCTGGCCAGCCTGCCACCATGAGAGCCAAGACAAGAGAGAGGAACTGCTGACCGTCAATGCAGAACCAGTTTGAAGACCCTTTTCCGCAGAGGGTCCCTCTGGTCAATCCTGAGCCTAAGTGGCCTCTGAGTGGCCACACATCCTACTCTGAAGACAAAGCCCTGAGTCTGACGTGAGGCAGCCTCCTGGTGGAGGACTGAGTTTCCTTCACTGAACACGCCTAGCCAACTGCTTTCTTAGCTCAACCCAGCTCCCAGGACCTTGGAGCTGGCATGCCAGGCACTTACCTGCCCCATCCTCTCTAACTCCAACCTGTGTTCTCATGTCTGAACATTTCCTTTTGCTGTTTTCTCCACCAAAAATGCATCCACCACCTTTCGACACCCTTTTATCAAGATCAATGCCACCTCCTCTAAGAAGCCTCCGCAAGGAAAGAGAGAACCACAAAAAAATCTGTTGCTGCCGGAATGAGATCAGAATGGATGTAAGTGTCCACTGGGCCTCGGTGTCCTAATGAGTGGACTTGGTATGGCCTGGCCCATTACCACTGGGGACAGAAAGAGGCAGAAAAAACCGGCGGCAGTTCTCAAAGCAGGGTCTTCAGAGTCCTGGGTGTCAAGAGTCCTTCACTTCCCCTGTGATGGAGTTGGTTCTGACTCACAGTGACTCTAGAGGACAGGGTAGAACTGTCCCTATGGGTTTCTGAAACTATAAATCTCTACGGGAGCAGAAAGGCTCATCTTTCTTCCATGGACCAACTGGTAGTTTTGAACTGCTGACCTTGGGGTTAGCAGCTCAACACATAACCACTATGCCACTGGGGTTCCTTTGACAAACGTTGTTGTTGTCAGGTCCCATCAAGTTGATTCCAACTCATAGCAACCTTATGCAAAACAAAGCAAAACACCACCCAGTCCTGAGCCATGCTCACAATTGTTCCTTTGCTTGAGCCCATTGTTGCAGTCACTGCACCAAACCATCTCACTGAAGGGCTTCTTCTTTTGCCTGCCTCTCTACATTTCCAAACATGATGTCTCTCTCCAGGCACTGGCCTGTCCTAACAACATGTCCACAGTAAAGACCAAGTCTTACCGTCCCTGCCTCTGAGGAGCACTCTGGCCAGATCAGTTTGTCACTTAGCAGTCTATGGTGCTCCCCGTATTCTGCCCCAGCACCACAATTCAAACACACTGCATCTTCTTCAGGCTGCTTTATTCAATGTCTAACTTTCACATGCATGTGAGGCAACTGAAAACACCATGGCTTAGGTCAGGAGCACCTTAGTCCTCAAAATAGCATCCTTGCTTTTCACGGGTAGGGAAGTAAAAATTATTTTATTAATAACGCTAAGATTTTATTTGACTCGTTCACTCTGTTGGCATTTGTACTGAGGATGAACAAGCAATAATAGGTCAAACAATGCCTTGACACAAGTCAAGGTGGTTGTTGTTGGTTGCTGTGTTAGTCCAGGTGGCCTAGAGAAACAAATTCATAGACACTCGTGTGTATAAGAAAGCTTTATATAAAGCGTAATTATATATTAAGAAAACATCCCTAGCCCACCAGGCCGTGAGGATGATGTTCCTGACTAGAGCAGCCAGTCCACAGAGAGAACACATGGCTAGCCCCACTATGAGACATGATGCCCCTCAGTAACTAAGGGCGATACAGGGGACAGCACCGGAGACACAGTGTGGGAATTGCACCTGACCTGATCCCACCACACCGAGGCAAAGCACTGGGGGAGTGCAGCGGAACAGTAAGGGAATGGAGTGGCAAGGTCCCCAGGGAATGCTGAAAGTGGACTTTGGGGCCAGGGCGTGGTGCCCCAACAGACAGGACTGGAAAACACTCCTAAGGGCCAACAAACAATCCTTGAACTAACTACAAGCTTTTCTTTCTTGATGTGTTTTGTTTTGTTCTTTGTCAGTGGTTTGTTGTTGTTGTTTTGTTGTCTGGTTGTATACTGTTGCTTTGTTTTCCTCTGTCTTGTTTTCATGCATGTTATTGTCTCCACAGGACTGTCTAAATATGACAAGCTGGATGAACTATCTGGAGGAAAACAACGGGACTGACAGTTCCGGGGGGACTTGGGATAGGGGGAAGTGGGGGGGTAAGGAAGTGGTGTTAACAAACACAGGGACAAGGGAACAACATGGGACTCAAAATGGTGGTGAGTGGGGAGTGACAGACCTGGTGGGGAATGATCAAGGGTAAGGTTGCTTAGAGAAGAGGAATAGATGTAGCCCAGGTGGCGACGAAGCATGGTAGTAGAGCAGGAGGAAAGTCAAGGGAGATGGAGGAAAGAGCTAGGAGTCAAAGGGCATTTATAGAGGTCTAGACAAAGACATGTACACACAAATATATATAGGAGGATGGGGAAATAGATCTATATGTCTATATTTATAGGTTAAGTATTAAGGTGGCGGAAGGACCTTGGGCCTCTACTCAAGCACTCCCTCAATGCATGAATACTTTCTTTTATTAAATTGGCACTCTATGATGCTCACCCTCCTGACACAACTGCTGAAGCCAAAGTGGGTGAACAAGTAAATGTGGTGAAGAAAGCTGATGGTGCCCGGCTATCAAAAGAGATAGTGACTGGGGTCTTAAAGGCTTGAAGATAAACAAGCGGCCATCTAGCTCAGAAGCAACAAAGCCCACATGGAAGAACATACCAGCCTGTGTGATCATGTGGTCCCAAAGGGATCAGTTATCAGACATCAAAGAACAAAAAAATCATATCATTGGCTGCACACCTCCATGATACAATTGCCGAAGACAAACGGGTGCATAAGCAAATGTGGCGAAGAAAGCTGATGGTGCCCGGCTATCAAAAGAGAGAGTGTCTGGGGTCTTAAAGGCTTGAAGGTGAACAAGTGGCCATCTAGCTCAGAAGCAACAAAGCCCACGTGGAAGAAGCACACCAGCCTGTGCAATCATGAGGTGCCAAAGGGACCAGGTATAAGAAAACATCCCAACCCGGTCCAGATCAAGCCCATAAGTCCGATATTAGCCCATAGGTCCATTACCAGTCTATAAGTTCCTTTTCAGACTCACACAACACATGCAATGATGCCAAATGCAGGAAGATCACAGGCCAGTGGGTGGAAACATCTCAGTGCTGGCATGGGGTCTCCACGTGGCTCCTCCAGGTCCAGGACTCTGGCTCTATCAGCATAGCTCCATGTGGTTTGTCAACAGGAATGTCTGGCAAGGAGTGTGTGTCCCACCTCCAGCAAGCTATTTAACTCCTTAGCACCTCCAAATGAGGTCATCAAACTGTGACTTGATTGACAGGCTAACCTCCACCCCTTCACTCTTAATAATCTCAAATTGATAACAGATTATGTAACTGCCACAGTTGCCGTGTGGGTGACGACCTTATGTATAACTGAACAAAATTCTGCCTAGTCCTGTGCCATCTATGTAATCACTGGTATGTTGCTGTGGCTAGTCTGTCAATTCATCTCAATGGGGTCTCTCTCATCGGCCCTCTATTTTACCAAACATGATGGCCTTGTTTAATGATTGCTCTTTCCCAATGGCATGTCCAAAGTAAGCAAGTCAAAGTTTGATTATGCTTCTTCTAAGAAACATTCTGGTTGTATTTTTTTTTTCTAAAACTGATTTGTCCCGAGAGCCCCACTAGTTTCTATCTGACCAAACCTGGTGTCTTTTATGATTCTGAGTTGTGTTCCACATTGTCCTCCCACTCTATCCAGGACCTTCTGGGGCGATCCTTTCCAGAGCAGTTGGTAGGAGTAGTCGAGCACCATCTGGTTCCTCTGGTCTCGGTATGTGGAGATTGATACTTTCATGGTCCGTTAGTCCACTGGACTAATTGTTTCCATGTGCCTTTCGATGTTCATCCTTATTCTTTTCTCTGGAAAACGAGAGACCAATGGTTGGACCTCACATGGCTATTCGTGAGCTTTTAATGCCCCAGCTGTTGCTCATCAAAGGAAGATGTAGAACAATGTCTTTGTGAACTAGGCAATGAAATAACATTTCTTAATATGACTCTTCTATCCATGTCTCTGAATAATTGGGCAGAAACTTCCAAATGGGGTGTGTGAAACACTAGTCAATAGGATAGGTCAGTTTTAGCTGACATCTCCTATATAAAAGAGCGCTCTCTCAGAAGCAGAAAGGGAGAGAACTTCCCGGGCTATCAAGGACAAAGAGCCACCAGTAGAGCATGTTTGAAAATGCTTTCTGAAGGTGAAGACAGCAGAGGCCATGCTAGAGCTGGATGAGACCAGAGGCTGAGGCAAGGAGACCATGAAGCAGAGCAAAAGGGTAGCGCCAAGTCTATGAGACTGTAAGCAGAGCACGGGGTGGGTTTCCTGGCCCATGGGTGGAGGCAGAGCCAATGGATCACGTGACTGAGAGCTAAGGACCAGAGAGAGAGACTTGCCTGTTGGCTGAAGGGAGGTTTGCTGTTGAGATAGTTTATTGTGCCAACCTGGCCAATAAACACATGTGGGGTTAATTGAAGGGCGGAGGGATAAATGGCTCGGTGAGTTCTTGCCTTTCTAGTTCTTGGATCTCTTTCTTTCTGATGGTCAGACCCGGGTGAAGCTGCCTTAGTCAGTTCCCTGCTTTAGCTGGCAAGGCTCACTTCCTGCAAGACATCCCTGAGGAGAAGCCACATGGACCTACCCCAATGCAGCCCTGGGTGCGCGGGGAGACCCCTGCCAGCGCTCAGATGCTTACACATTCACTGACTTGGCTTTCCTCCTGCAGTTGGGATCATTGCTTCCGTTTTGTGAGATGGAGGAGGTTTTTGTGGATTGGTGTTGGACATATGGGTTAATGTTGGACTTGGTGCTTGGGCAGCACTGAGTTGGGATGTTTTCTTGACACACACTTAACTTTATATAAAACTCTCTCTTAATCATGAGTTTCTGTGGATTTGTTTCTTTAAAGTACCCAGGCTAACACAGCTGTGGTCCAATGACTTATCCCTAATGTTTTCTAATCCCAAACCTGTTAAATTCCCTAATATCCCAAAATTGTGAGTATTACCTTCATTTGTTATGTGAATAATATTGTAAGGAATGGGAATTTGAGAAGCTCATCATTAGGTGCCATTGAGTCAGTTCCAACCCACAGAGACCCCATGCACAACAGAACAAAACACTGACTGGTGCATAAGCAAATGTGGTGAAGAAAGCTGATGGTGCCTAGCTATCAAAAGATATAGCGTCTGGGGTCTTAAAGGCTTGAAGATAAACAAATCGCCATCTAGCTGAGAAGCAATAAAGCCCACATGGAAGAAGCACACCAACCTGTGCGATCACAAGGTGTCGATGTGATCAGGTATCAGGCATTTAAGACCTAAAATAAAACCATACCCAATGTGAATGAGGTGGTGGGGGGACATGGAGTGAAGACCCAATGCCCATCTGTAGACAATTGGGCATCCCCTCATAGAGGGATCACAGGGAAGAGATGAGCCAGTCAGGGTGCATTATAGCACTGATGAAACACAATTTTCCTCTAGATCTTTGGTACTTCCTTCCCCCCACTATCATGACCTCAATTCTACTTTACGAGTCAGATTAGGCCAGAGCATGCACACTGCTCCAGATAAGAGCCCGCAACATGGGGAATCCATGATAGATAAACCCCGCAGGGCCAACAAGGAGAGCAGAGATACCAGAAGGATTGGGGGAGGGTGGGGGGAGAATGGGGGAATCAATAACAAGGATCAACTAGAACCCCCTCCCAGAGGGATGAATAACAGAAAAGTGGGTGAGGGGCCATAGAGGATGATGTAAGATATGGAAAAAATAATGCATAACTTATCAAGGGTTCGTGAGGGAGGGCAGGGAGGGCAGTGGGGGGGAAGACATGGAGAGCTGATATCAGGGGAACGCTTTGAAGATGATGATGGCAGCATATGTGCAAATGTGCTTGACACACTGGATGAGTGTATGGATTGTGATAAGAGATGTAAGAGCCCCAATAAAAGTATTTTTTAAATAATAAATAAATAAATAGACGCTGACCAGTCCTCAGTCATCCTCACAACTATTCCTGTGCTTGAGCCCCTTGTTACTGCAGTCACTGTGTCAGTCTGTCTCCTTGAGGGCCGTCCTCGCTGTCCCTGCCCCTCCGCCTTACCCAGCAGGACGTCCTTCTCCAGGACTGGAGAACATGTCCAAAGGATGTAAGACGAAGCCTTGCCATCCTGGCCTCTGAGGAGTACTCTGGCCATCTTCTTGCAAGACAGATTGGTTTGTCTTTTAGCAGTCTGTGGCAATTCCAGTATCTTTCCCCAGCACCATAACCCAAATGCACCAGTTCTTCTGTCTTCCTGATTCCATGTCCAACTTTCACATGCATGTAAGGCGGTGGACAATACAATGGCAAGCTTATAATGATGAGCACAAGAATGACTGTACAATTCTTCTTGATGTGATTGAACTAGTGATTGGCATGACGTGTGGACTAGATGCCAATAAAACTGTTGGGAAAATAAATAATAAAGAGGTCTTGTGCAGATTTACCTAGTACAACACATCTTTTGATCTCTTGATTACTGCTTCCATGAGCATTGATTGTAGATCCAAGCAAGACACAATCCTTGACAACTTCAACCCTTTCTCCATCAATCATGATGTTTCCTGCTGGTCCAGCTGTGAGAACATTGGTCTTCACGGTGAGTTGTGACCCACACTGAAGACTGCATGACTTGGATCTGCATCAACAAAGGCCTCCAGCCCTCCTCACTTTCAGCAAGCAACGTTGTCTCATTTGCACCTAGCAGACTGGTAATAAACACCAGAAATTGTACTCGAAGCTATTGCATATTCTTCAACATCAGGCGCTTGGATTAAAAAAAACCAACTAGTTCATTTAAGATTACACCTATTAAAGCAGTAAAATTAGTAACTTTATTAAATCTCAGCCCTTAAAGACACTGAATATATGTCTTTTATTACTAAGCGTGATGAAATGGAAAATTCTCGTAGAACACTTATCTGTTGATGGTTCTGATCACGGTTGTCACAAGGCAACACACTACTGTGATTGCTCGGGTTTCAGGCTAAGCCAGTTGCTTTTTTAATGACACACTATTTTTATTTGATAAAGTGGACTGTTGAGACAAGCTACAGTTACTTACACTTGGATAATGAAATGAGTTTGTCATTTTAAGGAAACCGCTAATATTTGTGGCCGGTAATAAAATTCTATTTTTTTAAATCATTTTATTGGGGCTCATACAACTCTTACCACAATCCATACACACATCCATTGTGTAGAGCACACTTATACATTCGTTGCCCTCATCATTCTCAACATTCGCTTTCCGCTTGGGTTCCTGGAATCAGCTCCTCATTTTCCTTTTTCCCCTCCCCCTCCCTCTCTGCTCCCCCTCCCCCCTCCCTAAAATTCTATTTCTTAAAGAGAGAATTTGAATTTTGGAATGCTTGCATTCAACACCAGAAGCTTGACAGTTTCCTGGTACATGCTGATTGAGTCAGCGGTGATACTAATGAGCGTGGTTGTCTAATATCATATTACGAAATGCGTAACTATGTGAACTAAAATTGTCTAAGTGACCAATGTGTGGGATAAGCAAAGGTTCATTGAGTTGAATCAGAATGTGTATGAATTTTTAATATAAAGCTATTCTCTGCTTGATAAACCTTCATCTAATTTACCTTAAAACAAGTTAAAAAAAAAAGACCAATGCATGAGGTTATAAAATCATGTGTAGGTAAAAATTCCTTGAAAATGCAATACAGACTAATGAACTTTGTTTCTTTTAAAGATCATTTTATTGGGGGCTCTTATAGCTCTTATAACAATCCATACATCACTTGTATCAGGCACATTTGTACACATGTGGCCATGGTTCCTTTCTAAACATTTACTTTCTATTTGAGCCCTTGGCATCAGCTCCTCTTTTTACCCACCCTCCCTTCCCATCCTCATGACCCCTTGATAAATTATAAATTATTATTATTATTTTCATATCTGATACCGACCACTGTCTCCCTTCACCCATGTTTCTGTTACTCATCCCCCTGCAGGGGGTGGGACAGGTTATTTATCCATCATTGAGATCGCTTCCCCCTTCCTCCCCTCCCCTCCTCCCCTCCCCTTCCCTCCACCCCACTCCTATCTTTACTCCTGTTTCTGTTCCTGAGGGGTTTATCTGAACTGGATTCGGTGTGTCGTGAGCTCTTATCTGTACCAGTGTACATGCTCTGGTCTAGCCAGAACTGAAAGTCAGGACTGGGGTCTTGATACCAAGAGGGTGAGGAAACCTCAAAGAACCAGAGAAATAGTATGTGCTTCATCGGTGCTATACTGTGCCCTGGTTGACTCATCTCTTCCTTGTGACCCCTCTGTGAGGGGATGTCCTATAGTCTACAGATGGGTTTGGGGTCTCTGCTCTGACCCCCCCCTCATTCTCAACAATGTTTTGTTTGGTTTCGTTTTAGGGGGAGGTCTTCTGATGCCTGTTACCTGATCCCATCGACACCTCATGATCGCACAGGCTGGTGTGCTTCCGTGTGGGCTGGTTGTTTCTCTGCAAATGGCCACTTGTTTAACTTCAAGCCTTTAAGAGCCCAGACGCTATATCTTTTGATAGCCAATTACCATCAGCTTTTTCACCACATTTGCTTATGCACCCAATTTGTCTTCAGTGATCGTGTAGGAAGGGTGAGCATCATAGAATGCCAGGTTGTTAGAACTAAGTGCTCTTGCGTTGAGGCAGGGCTTGAGCAGAGGCCCAATGTCCATCCACTTCCTCAATGTACTGCCATATAAATAAATATATGTACATAGGCCAATAACTCTATTTTTATTAATTAATATATTTACATAAGTATACACCTGTATTTATACCTCTATCCATAGCTTTGCTTCCTACATTTTCCTCTGTTTCTTTTTACCTTCCTCCTGCCCCACCATCATGCTCACTCTCCTTCTGCCTCTTAGTAATTGCTCTCAGCTAGATTGCTGTTGCTTCAGCACCACCAGGATCTCTGCTTCCTCCTCGTGGTTGATTTTAATTCCCTAGTTGTTCCCCTGTCTATGGCGTTGTTTGCTCACCACTCCTTTCCCCGCCTCCTCCTCCCCACCTCAAGTCCCTCTGGAACCGTCCGTCCTGTTGCTTCCTCCTCAGGCTTGCTTCCCATGCCTATCGTATATAGATATAGGTAGGCAAAACAACAATGACAGATAAAACAAAAAGACTGAATAAAAAGAGGGGAAAAACTAGCAAAAAAATTAATGAAAAAGCATACATAATTGCAGGTCTGTCTGCTGACCTTTATGACTAGCTCCCCACCGGTTCTGGGGCGTTCTGGGAACTGCCCCTCCTAGCCTGAAGTCTATTCTGGGGCTCCTCGGGGACTTTGTGGCTTGGCTTTGCTCCCATTGCTGATCTGTTATGTTCCCTTGTTGATTCGCCCTACTGTGTGTGTGTGTGTGTGTGTGTGTGTGTGTGGGTGGCTGGGGGAGGGGTGTCAAACCGGGCTCACTCCCCAGTCCTGTCCTCTGCTGCAGTATGCTCCAGAAAGCAGACATCGTCAAACTAATGAACTTTGATGTACAAATGCAATATGGAATGTTCAAGCAGATGAATTGTGTTTACAGTAGTTTCTATTTTCTTGAAGAGACCCAGAACTGTGAATTGTTATTGTTCATTTCTGTTGAGCTGATTCTGACTCCCAGAGGCCCCTCGTGCGCAGAGTGGACCTGCTTCACAGGCGTTCAAGGCTGTTATCTTTTGGAAGCAGATCGCCAGGCCTGTGTGCTGAGGAGCTTCTGGGGGGAGCGCTCCCCAGGGACTCCTGAAAAGGACATTGAGACGGTTTCAGACCCCACATGTCAGGTGGCTCTTAAGAAGCCAGCATTTGTCAAGTATCCGTGCAACAGCCACTGACCTGAGAAAGCTATTAAACAGCCTCACTTCTGCAAACATAAATCTGGGTGTGACCATCGTGTTCATATACTTCAAAAAAAGAATCATGCCACTGAAATGATAATAATCATGGTTAAAAAGAAGAAGAAGAAGGGCGCATTTAAGGGCTCTAACGTAGGACATATAAACAGTCTATCAAACATAACTAAAATTGAAAAACAACAAAAGATAAACTAGACGAATGGGGCTTCCTACAAATTAAACACTTCGATGCATCAAATAAGACTTAGAAGAAGTCTAGCCAGAATGTTTCTTAGAAGCTAGAATGGCAAGATTTTATCTCACTTACTTTGGACACGTTGTCAGGAGAGGCCAGTCCCTGTAGGAGAACATCAAGCTTGATAAAGTAGAGAGACAGCAAGAAAGAGGAGCCTCAACGAGATGGATTGACGCCATGGCAACAATTGCGCAGACAGCGCAGGACCAGGCTCTTCGTTCTATTGTGCGTCTACCGACCACTCACAACCCGCATCAAAAGATTCCTCTAAAAGAGGACCTGCAGACGGAAGATGTTTTTGGAAACAAGGTATCTAGCGAGAGACTACTCTCCAAAATGTATAGAAAAATTCAACCAGCTCAACCACAAAAAGCCAAAATAATCTAATTTTTAAATGGACAAGTCATGGACAGATACTTCACCACTGTGCTTGTGGTCATTAGCCATCAGAGAGACGCAAAACAAATGACAAGGAGATCTCGCCCCAGCAACAATGTCGCTGTCATTAGGTGGCATCCAGTCGGCTGCTCCCCATAGCGACCCCATGGGCAACAGAACAAACACTGCCCGCTCCTGCGGCAGCCTCACGATTGTTCCTGCGCCGGAGCCCGTCGCTGCAGCCAGTGGGTCAGTCCATCTTGTTGAGGGCCTTCCTCGCTCACTGCCCTTCGGCCAAGCGTCGTCACGATGGAAAACAGCAAATGCTGGTGAGAGCGTGGGGAGATTAGGACGCTTGGGCGCTTCTGGTGGGCGTGTAAGACCACTTTGTAAAACAGTCCGGTGCTTCTTTAAGAAGTTACAAATACAGATCGTTTGTAACCCAGCCCCCCCGTATGTTGCTGTTGTCAGGGGCTGTCAAGTCAGTCCTGGCTCACGGCAATCCTATGCAGGGCGGAGGGCGACACTGCCCAGCCCGACGGCAGCCTCACATTGTTATGCCTGAGCCCACGGTGGCGGCCGCCGTGTCCATCCACCCCGTGGCAGGCCTTCCTCATTCTCACGGCCCCTCGACTTTACTGAGCAGGATGTCCTTCTCCAGGGACTGCTCGCTCCTGACCACATGGCCGAAGTGCACGAGATGAAGTCTCACCATCCTTGTTTCCAAAGAGCACTCTGGCTGTCCTTCTTTCAGGACAGCTGTGTCGCTCTTTTGACAGTCCGCGCTGCTTTTGAGACTCTGTGTCAGCGCCGTAATTCAAACACACCGAATCCGTCTTCCCTACTCGGTGTCCAACTTTCACATGCAGATGAGACAACTGAAAAATACTCTGGCTTGGGTCAGGTGCGCCTGAGTCCTCAAAGTGACATCCTTGATTTGTGAGCTTTAAAGAGGTCCTCGTGCAACAGATTGACCGAATGCAATGCTTCCTTTGACCTCTTGACTGCTGCGTCCATCAGCATTGACCGTAGATCCAAGCCAGAGGAGATCCTTGGCAACTTCAGTCTTTTCTCTGAGCCATCCCACTACTAGATAGGATTTTATTTCTCTAGGATATATGTCTAGCAATCCCACTAGTAGAAAATAAAATATGTGACATGAATCATATATACATACTCATGTTCATGACAACATTATTCCCAATACCAAAAAGATGGAAATAACTTAAGTGCCATCAAAGGATGACTAGATAAACAAGCTGCGGTATATATGTGCAATGGAACACTCTACAACATTAAGGAATAGTAGTAAAGTGTTAAATATACCGAGAAGGATCCCAGAGGACATCATGTTGAGTGAGATTAGTCGATCACAAAAGCGCAAATGTTGTCTGAGACCCTTATGAAAAGTCAAGGAAAGGTTTGTACACAGAAATAAACATTTTCTGATGATTACTAGGGATGGGAAGGAGAGGAAGGGAAAATCACTAACTAGATAGTAGAGATATATTAAGTTGGGTGAAAGGAAAGGCAATCAATACTCAATAAGGGAGAAATCAGCACAACATGGCCAAGGCCAAGGAGAGTAAAAGGCAACACTAGTAAATTCCATTACACACACAATCCTGCAATGACAAATGATCATTTACGTCTAGCTACATAGGTAAAAGGTGAACAGATGGGAGTACACGCATGCATGTGTACCAACCCACAGGTTTCATAGAAGCTATTTCTGCATATATATATATATATATATATATGCTGCAAATACATATATATATGCATATAAATGCAAGCATGCATACATATAGATGCTGCAGACATATACACGCTGCAAATACATCCAGATATATAATAGGGCAAACTTCCTAGCCATCACCAAACACCGTGAGAGACCAAGTCACTGTGTTTGAGGGCTCATGACCATAGTATCAGGGGATGTCTAGATCGATTAGCATAACTTAGTCCATAAAATAATGTTCTACACCCTCCTAGGTGAATAGCAACTGGAATCTTAAAAGCTTGTGAGCGTCACAGAGACAACTCTTGGTCTTTTCCCATCCAGAGCAAAGAAGAGATTTTTTTTTTAATCAAAGACTCAAGAAAACAATTGGCCCAAGACTAATGTACTGAATGAACCATTGCTTCCAGAAGAACTAGATGGTTCCCGGCTACCACTCTGTTTAGAATCGCAATAGACAGTCTTAGAGGGAGGTGGAGAAAAATGTAGAATAAAATCATGAAAGAAGCCAGACTTCCTGGTCTGATAAAGACTGGTGGAACCCTGGAGCCCACACCCCTCAAACACCTCTCAACTCTGGAATCGAATCCACTCCCAGAGATCACCTTTCTGCCAAACAATCAATAGGCCTCTAAAGCAAACAGTTACCCCCACGAGGAACATTCTCCTCAACGTGATCAACCACATGAGGCCAACCAGACACTGTTAGTTCAGAAACTAACTTGAGAACGAAGCCGGGAAGGTGGGTGAAGGCAAAGGAGGACCCCAGGAGGAGGGAGAAGACACTGTAACAGTGTGGGGACCGCAATTAATGTCACAGAACAAAATGTGTATAAATTATTGAATGGAATCTAATTCGTTCTGTAAATTTTCACACAAACCACAGTAAAGCATCCCTCCTCACCGCCCCCTAAAAACTATATCAAAATAGAATGAATGCGCAGGCAGATATGAAAATCCAGCCTTCCTCTTTTAAGCCCAGCTACTAGTGAGATTTCCAAAAGTGACACTTTTATGTGTATATTTCTTTTCCTTTCCTTTACCGGGAGCCCTGGTGGCTTACTGCTCCGCGCTGGGCTCCTCCTGCAAGGTCAGCGGTTGGAAATCACCAGCAGCCCCTTGGGGGAGACTCGGAGCTCTCTACTGCAGCAGTAAACAGCTACCTTCTTGGAGATCCACAGGGGCAGTTCACTCCTGTCCCATAGGGTCGCCATGGTGGCAGCGAGTTTGCTTTGTGTTACTTAGGTTAACATGTCAGGGAATGAAGCCTGTTATTTTTAAAAGAGTTAATAAATACATGTTTTTTACATTTCTCACATGAAAAATACGGATGGATGTAATCAACACGCACAAAAGCTCTTTGAGTTCTCAGTCATTGCTAAGGGTGTAAAGGGGCCCGGAGACCACAACATTTGACTTTGATAATGGCTTCGTTTTGAGCTCCACTAGCCTGGAAGACTGAGGGAACACATGAAAAACAGGGCTCTGTAAGAGGCCAGCGGCGTGGCAGAAGGGACGACCAGAGCTTGCTCCTTTGAAGAGGTCTCACTCCACATGCCTGGAAACCTCCGCTGGGAGAGGGAGGAGGGCTTAAAACTGGAGTGGGGACCATATGACCTTGGGGGAGGGTCTGGCAGAAATTTCTGGTAGTTCCCAACTTCCCTCTGCTGCCCCTGGACCAAGGCTGGCTCTAGTCACCGACAGGGTTATGAGTGCAGGGTGGGAGGGGCGGTGGGGGCGGTGGAGCGGGCTGGATCCTAACACACAACAGACCTCCCCCACACTGGGCGGGCTGAAATCTGTCCCCAGGAGTCCTGGCCCTTCCCAGACTGCCTCCATCCTGCCCCCGCAAAAAGGATTGGGGCCTTAAAATGACCGTCACCACGGTGCAGCAGACAATACAGAGGGGACATTATGCATGGAGAGAGAGGCCTCCTTGTTGGGGCTGCCCAGAGACAGCGGTGCTCTGTTCTGGGCGGGCTGGGGGCTGCTCATGTGCTCCAGCCCAGGCCCCTCACACCCTGAATCACGTCCTCACCCCAATCACACTCACAGGCTCACCCTGGGGCACCCCCTCAGGCAAGGCTGCTGTACGCAGAAGTGTTTGGGTTCCCAACGCCCTACCTCTGCACACAGCTCTCTCTGAGCTACACCACCACCACCCCTACCTGCCTGGGTCTTTACAACAAACCCCACACATACTGATGGACTCCCTGGCACAAGGAGCCCCCCTGGGGATGGAGGGGACACAAGACAGCCACACTGGGAGCCATGAGGACGCCCTGCTGTCCCTTCCCTGCACTGCCTGGCCGGGATCACAGGGCACTGAAACCAGCAGCCGCCCAGGCTGGGCCAGACGTGCCTAGACCCACAGAGGGACACAAAGGCCTCCTTGTTGCCTGGCCAAGCCCTTCGGGCTCTGGAGTGGGAGGGAGGGACCAGGGCAACAGGCACCCCTGCCCCCAGCTCCTGGACTGGCCCCCGGAGCAAGACTGGACATTAACCTTTCAACCACTACCGGTGTCCAGGCTGCAGAGCAAGCAGATGCAAGGCAGGCCTGCCCAAAGAGGACACTTCAGGTGGCAAGCTTAGAACCCCATCCAAGGGTTTTCCTGAGTTGAGATCTCTCTCACCCTCCACGTGCAGGGGTTGTTCCCGCTGCCTGGAACCCTCTACCTCCGCCTCTATTATCAGGGAAACTTTTCCTTTGTCTTTAGGTTGTTCAGAAACCAAGCCTCCTGACCCCTGGGATGGCTCCTCTATGCTCCCCAACAGACATTGAGTTCCAGGGGCAGCGGCTCTGCTAGAAGGAGGAGCCGCCCCAGTTTGGCCCGGCCGGGCGGGGTTCCTGGAGCAGCAGTGCAGTGGGAAGAATGGATGGTGGGACTCAGTCCATCTCAGGCTGTCCCCACCAGCCTCACAGTCACTGAGTGGTAGTGAAGAGGAGAGGGGCAGAGTCACCAGGACACCCAGGGGAAGCCAATCACCAGTCACTGGCCCCTACTCCCCACCCCAGGTGATAAGGAGGGACAGGAATGAGTCTCCTGGGACACTCTTTGATCAGCTTGCTAAATCCTGCTCATCCAACTGGTACCTGCTTCTATCTTTTCTTTACCAAACAGTGATGACGCACTCATGGTGGGTGAGGGGTTGATCTGAAGTGCTCACATGTATTAACGCATCGGATCCTCACAACAGGTTTTTGAGGTAGGTTCAGTGATGACTCTCCTTTTTTTTAAAATTTATTTTTTATTTATTTATTTTCTTTTAATTTTAACAATTTATTAGGGGCTCATACAATTCTTATCACAGTTCATACATATACATACATCAATTGTATAAAGCACAGCTGTACAGTCTTTGCCCCAGACTCTCCTTTTTTAAAGATAAGTAGAGCGAAGCACAGAGAGCTTAAGTACCTTGTCCAAGTTCCGATAGGTAGTAAGTCGTGGAGCAGAACTGGAACTCAGCCTGTAAAACCAGATCGGGAAGCTGTGCCATGAGACTCCCTGTCCTCATAGCGGTCCCACCGACTTGGTGGTGCGGTGCTCCGGCTCCCTTCTGACGGTGAACCGCGAAGGGCTTTCATGGCGACATACTTACTTCTGAATCCCAGGAGTTGAGACCCAAGACAATATTTGACTCATAGGAACTTTCGAGAACATGGTTGACTGAATGACCACAAGGATGGCTGGACTCCCAAGCCTCAAGGAGCTGAGACTAGCGGCTGCCCAGAAAGGCCCATGGAGCTTTGTCTCCTCCAGATGCCATGGTCCATCTGCTCTGCCGTTTGATGCAGCGCCGCCACCATGACTGGACACAGCATTCGCAGGGCTCTAGAAAGCTACGGACGGAGGAAGGGGCTACTAGGCTCACAGGGAGGTCCGAAAACAGGCAGCCTTGGCCTCTATGCCCCTCCCAGGCAAAGGGTCTTTCGACCACTCAGACACCATGAACCAAACCGGGTCTGCTCACTGTCTGGTCTACTTGCTGGTTCCCCAGCTTTCATCTGAGGCAGCGATTCTCAACCTTCCTCATGCCGTGACCCTTTCAAACAGTTCCTCAGGTTGGGGTGACCCCCCCAAACGTAGCATTATTTTCATTGCTACTGTTATGAATCAGGAGACCCAAAGGGGTCACGACCCACAGATTGAGAACCGCTGATCTGAAATGTTATCAAGCTGTTGCTCAGGTCCTACCCAAAGCACAAATTGGGGTGAGCAAAGGCACCCGGGACCGCATGCTGGTCAGACTGCAGACACCTGCGTTAGAGGGTTTCCCTCTGGATAGGGCCCCTTCCTTCAACAAGGTCCACTTGTATTGATTCTGGGCCCCAAAAGTAGGCATAATCAAGCGCCCGTTTCCTGGTAGCTGTGTCTACACTTCTAAAGCAGCGTCAATTCCAACCCCCATGGGGTTGAGAAGTAGACACCGATGGGGGCCTGTTATTTGAGTCTCAGTCTTCCCAGGTCTGGAATTGGAGAGTGAGGTGCCCTTCAGGATGGGTGAGAAAAGTAGCAGGTCATTAGGGACAGGGCCCCTTGACCTTCTGAGGGTGACCCCTCTCCACCTCAAAGGAAATTTTGCCATCTGTGAGGTAACTGAAGACCCCACTTCCCAGAAAGGAGCTCGGATCTTCCTGGAGTACAGCGCTTCTAAAATTTCTCCTCAGGCCCGGAGAAAATGGGATTGCAGGGCATGGCTGAGCAGAAGCAACTCCCGAATTCCTAACCAGGAGGGACTTCAGTGGTTTGTTTGGAAGGAAGTGGGGCCTTGCTGGAAGCTGTGTTTCCAGGCATTGTTTGTACCTAAATAATAGGTTACAGATCAATAAAAACAGCAACGTATTGTAAAAGTGCTCTACATAAAATGAAGAAAATGACAGTTGCCCATACCAGATATTTGATTATTGTTATTATGATGATGATAGAAATTTTGTAGGTGCCCATGACCTCAAGTCATCTCCCCTCTCCCATCAGGATGGAAGTGAGAGCTTCCAGGACTGTATGAGCGTATGCTCCTTGGAAACAGAAATCCACCTAACTTTCAACTGAAAAAAAAATTGTGCTTCAAGCCACAAAGCACTGGGCAAGAGAGATGTGATAAATCCCTAGGTCTACCCTCTGGCTAAGTACCTACTATGTGTCCGACACTTTGGGTACCCTATGACCCACCCCCAAGAGAGCACTAAATTACCGTACTTCTAGTTACTGCACTTTAGGGATTGTGGCAGTTGCATAATCTACTGTCAACTTGAGAAAGGGGTGGAGTCTAGTCTGTCAATCAGGTCATCGCCAGTGATGCCTCTGTGTGTGGGCATGGCCTTCTCCTGAGGATTCTGGAAACTCCTATCTTCCTCCCTGGAGGCAGTGCACACACTCTCTCTGCCAGACATTCCTATTGACAAGCCACATGGAGCTATGCTGATGAAACCAGAGGCCTGGAACTGGAGGAGCCACGTGGAGACTCATGCCACACCAGCACTGAGATGCTTCCACTGCCACTGGATCCGCAAGACTTTCCACCCACTGGCCTGTGATCTTCTTGTGTTCATTGCATGTGTTGCATGTGTTGCATGTGTTGCATCATTGCATGTGTTGCACGAGTCTGAAGAGGAATTTATGGACTGGCATCAAACATATAAACTAATATCAGACTTATGGACTTGCTCTGGACTGGGCTGGGCTGTTTAGTATATAATTACTCTTTGATATTAAGCTCTTTCTTACATATATATGTGTGTCCTGGATTTGTTTCTCCAGTTGACCCAGACTGATACATCATGGTACTGGGAGTGGGGTAGGGACCTTTGTGCCATCCTTGCTCTTCAGCACTTTGAAGATATCTTATTCAGCAGATTTACCTAATGCAGTGTGTCACTTGAGCTCTTGACTGAGCATGGACTGTGGATCCAAACAAGAGGAAACCCTTCACAACTTCAGCCTTTTCTCCGTGTTTCATGATGTGACCCAGAGGTCCAGCTGTGAGGATCTGGGTCTTCTTTACAGAGAGTGTCATCCATTCTGAAGGCTGCAGCATTTTCAATCACCTCTTTTGCATGTGAAAGGTGGACACTAAACAAAGAAAATTTTGAATTATAATGTTGGTGGAGAAGATTGAAAGGACCATGAACTGCCAGAACACACACACACACATACACACACACACAAATCTGTCTTGGAAGAAGTACAGCCAGAGTGCTCCTTCGAGGCAAGGATGGTGAGGCTTCGTCTTACGTACTTTACACATGTTGACAGGAGACAATCATCCTTGGAAAAGGACATCTGCTTGGTAAAGTAGAAGGGCAGCCAGAAAAGAGGAAGACCCTCCACAAGATGGACTGACCCACTGGTTGTGAGAAGGGGGCCCAACATTGTGCGAGAACGGTGCAAGACTGGACAGTGTCTGGTTCCGTTGTACATATGATCGCTAAGAATCGGGACGGTCTCTACTGAACCTAGCCAGACAGATGGAAGAAACAGACTGGCATCGCTTATGGAGTAGCTTCATTCAGAGTCACTGTCACCCAGTCGACTCTGACTCGTCGGGACCCTATCGGACAGAGGAGAACTGCTCCACAGGGTTTCCCAAACTGAACCTTGTTTTTGTAATGCCCCTTATTGTGGTTCGGGTGAATGTCAGCGAGCAAATTGGTCTTCAGTTCGATAATTCATGCATTTTGTTTGATGTCACTGATTTTAATCCCCACAATGTAGCATCACATATTCCACTTCTCCCACATGTTTCTCGTCTCCATGGCTCCTTCTTTCCTAGCCCTCTGACCATTGTCCTTACATAAAATTCCGTCCTTTTGATCTCAAATGGCTGGATGTCTAAGAAGTGTCTATCTTCCTTATGTTCCTGCTCCCCTCATGTAAGTCTATTGCTTGGCTGAAAATTGAGCCCCATGGGTAAGTTCCGTTCTGGACCCGACATGAATGAAAAGGCCATAGTCTAGATCAGTGGTTCTCCACCTTCCTAGTGCCGCGACACTTTCATACAGTTCCCCATGTGGTGGTGGCCCCCAACCATAAAATTATTTTCATTGCTACTTCATCACTGTAATTTTGCTAATGTTATGAATCGTCATGTAAATATCTGATATGCAAGATATATTCTCATTGTTACAAACCGAACATAATCAAAACAGTGATTAATCACAAAAAATATGTAATGATATATTGTGAAATATTTATTTCTAATGACAAATAAATGAAATTGTGTCTTGAAGCGTGGTGTAGCATGGGTGACAGTCTTCACAATGGGTACTCGTATGTGAGCCTATCTGCATGTGGGCGGACCCGCCTGGAGACGGATAGAGGAGCGGTGTCTCAGTTCCTAAGACCATGAGAAATATGTGTTTTCCGAAGATCCCTGTGAAAGGATCGTTCGACAAAGGGGTCATGACCCACAGGTTGAGCACTGTTGGTCGAGAGGGTACCACCAGGCTCTATCTGACCAGGAAGACTGGTCCTTTTTTATGATTTTGAGTTTGGTTCCACATGTTTCTCCCATTCTACGCAGGACCTTCCAATGCCATTCCTTTCAGAGGGATGGGTGGTGGTAGGCAGGTACCATCAAGTTCTTCTGGTTTCAGGGCTAGAGAGAGGGGCTGAGGCATGCTCGGGTAGTCCACTCGTCCATTGGTTGTTCCCATGCACCTTTGCTTTGCTTTACTCTCGTTTTCTCAGACCTACAGATGCATCTTAAAAGGCTGCACATGAGCTTTCAAGACCAAAATAGAATGTAGAACATAGCCAACTACGCTGTGCCAACTACCCGCAGGAAGACAACGAATCTCTATGAGGGTCAGCTGGTGAGTTTGAATCACCAAATTTTCAGTTAGCAGCCATTGCTTAACCCGCTGTGTCATCACTAGCCAGGCCTGAACCGGTGCGTACTACCTGCAAGGCTGTAAGTTCAAAGCCAAAGATGAAGGTGTCTTCTCCTATAAAGATTTATAGCCTCAAAAGGCTTACATAGGGTTGCTACATGTCAGAATCAGCTGTATGGCTGAGTTTGGGTTTTGGCTACTGTAGTTGCTGAATCAGGCCCTGTATTAAGTGTTTCAGTCATGTACTTGCTCCCCAGTGTCAGAGGAACTTGAGGGTAACTAGCAACAACAACATCATAACCCACCACCCCGTGGTCAATCCACTGTACTGTGGTGACTTAGGTGCTGCATAATAATTGAAGCTTCAAGGCCACCTGTGGTGGGCAAGTTTCCTAGACGAAGACCAGGAAGAAAGACCTGGTGATCTACTTCCAAAAAACCAGCCATTGAAACCCTGTGGTTCACAGCAAGACATTACCTGATACAGTGCTTGCTGGAAGAGCCGTTCCCTTTCCAACCACCACACCCCCCGCTCTGCACCCCCCCCCCACATTAAAAGGCACCCAAGACATGACTGGTTAAGAACTACAGCCTCAAAGTAGAACTGATCTCAAAGGCACAGGTGGCACGAAATCTTCAGCACCTTCATTTGCTTTATAAACCAAAAACAAGCTCACTGCCTCCAGTCGATTCTGACACATAGAAACCTTCTAGGAAAAGGTAGACCTGTTCCTTTAGTTTTCAGAGACTTGAAATCCTTACGGGGTAGACATCCTCCTCTTCCTCCCTCAGGACGGGTGAGTTCTAACTGCCCACTGCCCGCGACACCACCAGGGACCCTAAGATTTGCTCTAGAGTATGACCCACAGTGAGAACAGCAGCAAATATCCACTCGTTTTCAGAAGATTCGTGAGTATGAATCAAGGAAAATAGGAACTCGTCTGTTATGCCCCTAAAAATATGAGTTATAATCCTAGCTTCTATGGCTGTGGTTATAATCCCATTTGGGGAATGGTTGTCTTCATCATGTTAATGAGCAGGATTAGTATAGGGTGTGCATTGAGTCACTATCTTAAAATATATAAAAGGAGCCAATTAAGAAAGCAGAAACGAAGCAACAAAGCCCACATGGAAGAACACACCAGCCGGTGCCATCACGAGGTGTCGAAGGGATCAGGTATAAGGTATCATCAGAACAAAAAAACCTTACCATAGTGAGTGAGGGGGGGAGTGCAGAGTAGAGACCCAAAGCCCATTTGTAGGCCACTGGACACCCCCTTACAGAAGGGTCTCGGGGGGGAGGGAGACAAGACAGTCAGGGTGCGATGTAGCAACGATGAAAAATACAACTTTCCTCTAGTTTCTAAATGCTTCCTTCCCCCCCCCCCCACTGTCATGATTCGAATCCTACCTTGCAAGCCTCATTAGACCAGAGGATGTACACTGGGACAGATGGGAACTGGAAACACAGGGAATCCAGGGTAGATGATCCTTTCAGGACCAGTGGTACAAGTGGTGATACTGGGAGGGTGGAGGGAGGGTGGGTTGGAAAGAGTGAAGTGAACCGATTACAAGGATCTACATGTGACCTCCTCCCTGGGGGATGGACAACAGAAAAGTGGGTGAAGGGAGACGTCGGACAGGGCAAGATATGACAAAATAATAATTTATAAATTATGAAGCGTTCATGAGAGAGTGGGGAGTGGGGAAGGAGGGGAAAAATGAGGACCTGATGCCAGGGGCTTAAGTGAAGAGCAAATATTTTGAGAATGATGAGGGCAATGAATGTACAAATGTGCTTTACACAATTGATGTATGTATGGACTGTGATGAGTTGTATGAGCCCCGAATTACATAAATAAATAAATTTTTTTAAAAGGCAGAAACGCGGTAAGGCAGATGCCAAGACAATGAAGATGTCCAAGGGACCAGGGAATGGAAGCAAAGAGACAAAAATTTTTGCCCAGAGGGGACAGAGAGAAAATGCCTACTGGTTACAAGGCTGTGATAACTTAATATCCATATACATACAAAGAGTACCAGTAATATAATAATATGACTATTATTCAAGTTTATAAGTCAAACTTACAAACCAACCACGAGTGCCAAATGCTGCAGTCTGAAATTGATCCCACGTGCACCCAAAATGCATTGAGAGTTACTGGTGATTGGAACGTGAATGTTGGAAATAAAGAAGGAATCAAGTTGGAAAATACAACCTTGGTGATAAAGAAGCACCAGAGATTACATAATAGAATTCTGAAAGACCAATTATGTCTTTATTGTAAATGATTGTTTTCTAATAACATAATCAATGACTATACGCATGAACCTCACTGGAGGTTAGAGTCCACACAGGAATCAAATAAACTACATCTGTGGAAAGAGATGACGAAGAAATTCAGTGACATCAGTCAAAACAAAGTCAGGGGCCCACGGCAGGACAGATCATCAATTGCTCCAGTGCAAGTTCAAGTTGAAACGAAATAAAATCAAAGCCACGAGACCCTAATGACCTTGAATATATCCCACATGAATTTAGAAACCATCTCAAAAATAAATTGGATACACTGAACACTTAATGGCTCAGAAGCAGAATAACTGTGGAGACACATCAAGGACTTTATACTTAAAGAAAGTGTAAGATCATTAAAAAGACAGGTAAGAAGGTAAAGACCAGAATTGATGCCAGGAAAGATGGACTTCTCAAAAGATGCGTAAGTGCAGAGTAACTAAAGCAACCGGAAGAGATGATCGAGTAAAAGAGCTAAATAGAAGTCTTCAGAGGGCGGCTGTGCAGAGATCTAGAATTATTCATTCCAAAACCCAAAGGGAGAGACACGTTTGGCATTTCTCAAGCTGAGAGAACTGGAAAGAAAAAACCGAGTGGCGATACGCAATGATTCTGCTGGTGCACATAAATAAACAAACGGAATGATGCATGATGCATCAAAAGGAAGTAAAAAGAATATGTACCAGAAAGAACTGGTTGCTACTCACCTGTTTCAGGAGGTGATCAGCAAGCAATCCAGGAAGGCTGGGACTAAAGAAAAGCGTTCAAGCTGCACCAAAGGCACTGGCAAAAAATCAAACTCCGGGAACGGTCGGAATGCCAATGGCTGTGTTTCTACAAATGGAAGCAACGCTGTCAGAATTTATCTGTCTATCGAGAAATTTGGAAGACAATTACTGGGTCAACCATCCTGAAGAAATTCTTATCAAGGACCATCCCAAAGAAAGGAGATCAAAGGAAATGTGGACATTAATGAATGTTATCAAGATTGTCACATGCTGGTAAGATTCTGCTGAGGATAATTCAAAAACAGCCGCAGCTACACATCTACAGGGAACTGCCAGAAATCCAAGTTGCATTGAAAAGAAATCATAGAACGAGGGGTACCATAGCTGCTATCAGATGGCTTTTGCTGAATGCAGAAAATACGAGCACGGTTTCGTGGATTTTGTTGGCTGTGTGAAGGTTTTCCACTATGTGGATCAGAACAAATTATGGAGAGCATTGTGAAGAACAGGGATTTCAGAACGTTTCATTGTGCTCATGTAGAACCTGTACAGAGATCAAGAGCCTATCGTTCAAAGAGAGTGAGGGGAAACTGAGGCTCACATTTAGACAGGTGTGCGGCAGCACTGCGTCCTTTCACGCTACGTAGCTAATCTGTGGGCTGAGGAAATAATCAGAGAAACTGTACTATATGAACACCTAGGCACCAGCACTGAAGGAAGACTCATCAAAAACCTGTGAGGTCCAGATGACACACCTTTACTGCCAGAAATGAAGATGCTCTCATGAACTCACGAGTGACCGACGCCTTCATTCCCATGTGGACTGCACGTGAACATGAAGAGAACAGAAAGCTTCCCAACCAGACTGATAAACGATATCATGGGAAACAGAGAAGGAAGCGAAGCAATCAATACTTTCATTCTACTTGGGATCAATAATCAAAATCCATGCAAGAAGCAATCGAGAAACCAGATGATACGCTGCACTGGGTGAATCTGTTGCGAAAGACTTCTTTTCGGGTATTAGAAAAGCAAAGCTGCCACTTTGATGACTAAGATGCATGTGGCCCAAGCCATGGTCTTTGCAGCCACCTCACATGCGTGCACAAGTTGGATGATGAAAACGAGTCAGAACAAAGTGAGTGCACATTAACCGGGGTGCTGGATAAAATAATGAGAACACTGTCAAAAGAGGGAACAAATCCGGCGAAGAAAAACAACTAGAACGTTCCTTAGAGCAACATTTCAACTCCTTTATTTGGCTCTGCCATCAGGAAAGGCCAGTCACTAGAAAAAAAGAGAATCACCTTAGAGAGCCAATGAACGTAAGGGAGGGCTTCAAAGAGATGGACTGACATAGCTGCCCCAACGGGGTCGGCAACACCAAGGGCTGGGTAATGTTTTGTTCTGTGACACAGGATGGAGCTGGTTCTACAGCAATGAATCCCAACAACAGAGCCCTATTTTCCTGATGAATGCACAGAGGCTTACAAGAGCTGTGACCTCCCCCAGATCACAGAAGTAATACGTGACAGAAACAAGACTTGAACCCATAGCCTGGGCTATCATGCTCCAATCCCTGGACACACAAAAATGTGTGGGAAAAAACATAACACAAACAGAACTGTGGAGGCAGGAAAACAAGGGGCAGCCCTCTGGTGGGTGAGAATAAGCATGTGGTTTTGTGGAATACAAAGATGCTGAACAATGACTGGAATAAGATGAAGCTGGACCACAGTTAGGATGTCACCAAACAGAGTTGGGATGGGAAAGTCTAAGACTCCAGGGGGAGGGCTCAGCACACGTAAAGCTTTGGTGTCAGAAACCCATCGGTGGGTTTGTAGAAGAACACAACAGTGGGTGATGTGCACTTTTCATGGAAATCCGACCTGGAGGGTCAAGAGCGGGGCTGAAGCTACTCGGGGAGCCCTCCAGACTCAGATCTGCCAGCAGCTTGAAGAGGCAGTTCACATTGTGACTTTGAATGCTGGTGTTCTGACAGCTGTGGGACCAGAAGGCTCTTCTCCCTCCTGAGCCTGTTTCCTCACCTGTAACATGGAACTCACAGGAAGCTAGAAGACAGGGAGAGAAGGGGATCTGAAGGGAAGGGCAGGGAAGGGAGACATAGGAAAGAAAATCCGAGTCCTTGTCCCCAAGATTGAGAGCTTTCTCTAAGGCCTCAGTCACCACCTCTGTAGACTGGGCAGGGCCTTTATGGAGCCCCAAGGTCCCCTGCCCAGGGACAAGCTTCAGATGTAACCACACTGTAGCATCCCCACCCCTCCCCGCAGTGCTGTCACAGGCGAGCCCGGGAGCCACCCGCCTTCCCCATACTCTACCTCACAGAGCCGGAATTAATTTCCCTTTGGCATAAACTGATTTTGATGAGCCCAGTCCCCCGCGATTCATCACAGGCCTCTTGGGAAGTACGGCAGGGACCGGCAGGCAGCAGCATGACTTATGGGCCTTGCAGGCCCCAGACACCCAGCTGCTTCTGATGGCTCTGGATACCCCCTAGCCCCCCTAAATCAGCCGTGCTATAGTCACCGGGATCGCTGCCCAGCTCAGCCGCAGGCTCGGCTGGTGCCCCTGGCAGGCGCCTCCCGGGTCAGGGGGCACAGACTGCACGGAAGTGGGTGATTTCATCTAGGCTGAGTCAGCCGGCCACTGGGGATGGACTGAGACAGGGAGGCAGCAGGCCTCTCCAGCTAAGAGTTGGGTCAGGGGAGACTACCCTCACCCTGCCCCCCCCAGGGTATCCCCAAACCAGACTGTGCCTTACCCCTCCCCTAACTGTCCTGTACACAGTGCAATCGCTCAGCTCAGCACTCGCCTGGAAAGTTCTGTGGCCCAAGTCTACTTGACCGCCAGATAAAATAGGCCAGTCCTAGAAATCTGGGCTTCAATTCCTTCATCTATAAAATGGGCTGGTGACTCCGGCTCCATGGCCCAGCAGTAACAGTGTGAGAACCTGACTGATGGGAGACAGTCTTCAATCTTGGAGGGAGGGAGGACCCTTCATAAGAGGAGATGGGACTTGGGGAGGGTCAAGGTCTCAGGCACACACCACCACCCCCCACAGGCAGGTAGAATGCTTCTTCCCTCTCTTTCCCGCCCCACCTGCCTCTTATTGAACCCTCAGCCCTGTTTATATATCGTCTCTTCGGAGGGTCCTGGGGCTCCCTCCTCTGTGTGCCTCTAGTCTAGAAGTCCTTGCCGGCCTCCCTGGGGCCTAGCCCAGTGCCTGGCTCACAGTAGGTGCTCAGCTGAACTGAACTGCCCTGCCTAATTCCATTGGCTGAGGGTGCTGCCTGGGGCATGGTACTGAAAAGGACCGGAAGGCTGCACAAACACCTAGCAAGGAGCTTGCCACAAAGTAACTGCTGGCCTGTTAGCACTGAGGCTGCTAGGGGGAGTTGGTTCTTGGAATCCCTCCCTCCATTTCCCTGCACCTATCTCTACCCGTAGTCACCATTCCAGAAACCCAAAGATGAGCAGGAGAACACAGCGGGGGCTTTTGTGTGGAAGACAACACATTTGCCTGGAGTAGAAAGAACATGGATGGGCAAGAAGCCCAGCGACCTGAGTTTGAGACCCGAACCCCTCTGCTGACTCACTTAGGGAACTGACTGCAAACCTCTGCATCTCACACTCCGGTCTGTAAAATGGGAATATTGCCCACCCTGCCAATCTCCCGGTGCTACTGGGGAAGCTCCATCCTAGAGTGGAGGCAGGTGCTTGGTTCCTCGTCACCAGGAGCCCAGGGCATCTCTGTTATGGCACTGCTCATCCCAACCCCCCAGGGCTAGGTAGGGGTTCAGAGAGCAGGGGCCCCAGAACCAGGGTTCAGAGAGTGGGGACCTCAGAACCAGGGTCATTCCTAGACTTGGTGAATTTCTCACAAGGGCCCCCACTCTGCAAATCCCGCCTTCATACAATTGGAGGGCCAGCTGGGAGAGCAGGGTCATTCAGACTCCAGTCATTTACTCCAGCTGTGACCTTGGGCAAGTCTACCTCCCTGAACTGTTTCTTCATTTATAAAGACGGCAGTGAGACCAGTGGCTGCCACTTCTTGGAAGGATTAAAAGGGAAAGTTTAGGTAAAGAATGTATTTAGCATTCGGCTTGAAGCCTATTAAGTGCTCAATTAATACTGCCCACTCCCATATCATCATCAGCCCCCTGACTGCTTAGGCCACTGAGTGGGGGTTCAGATACCCATGTTAACAATCCTGGACCTTCAACACCCCGGCAACTCCTCAGCCCAATGCACTTGGATCCCCACTTCCTGCCTAGGCAAGGTGAGGCTCAGAGAGGCTGGGACTTTTCAGGCGAAACATCCCCGAAGGCAAAAAGGCCTGGCCTCCCAAACCAGGGACATAGTAGAGAGAGGCTGTACAGCTGCCATCAGACCCAAGAGCCAGCTCTTTTAGCCAGCCGGTCAGGCCCTAGAATCAACTCACTTCCTCCCCTTCTCCCTCCTCCCACCCAAGGGACCTGGCCTGGGAGAAGTGGCAGGGGCCAGGCCCCACTAGCCTAAGATATAGCACAAGGAGTTAAGCTGCGGACAAAAGTCAGCATGGGGCCTGCCTGGCCTTAGCTACCCCAGCCTATGGCCACCCCCACCCCCACTCTCCCTTCCTCCCTCCCTCCCTCCCCCCCCTCTGAATTGGCTGCAGCTTCCTTTCCCGCCTGACTGGGCTGAGCCCTTCAAAGCCAGCAGCCTCTGAAATGAGAAAGCATCTGAGATGGCCGGCTGGGGGGGAGCTAGACAAGCCCCCAGGGCCCCTGGGCCTCTCTAGGCACTCCTGACAGTGTGAGTGGGCTGGGCAATGGCAGGGTCCTGGGGACAGCTCTGGGAGCTCAAGTCAGAGCAGGAGGGACATTAGAACTGCCTGCATTCCAGCAAGCCAGTCACCTCCCAGGGCCTGGATGGGCCAAGTCTTTCATGCGAGCAGACACTGGACGTCCATGCACAAGCAGGACCCAGGGAACCAGCTGCCTTGGAGAGCAACACCAGCACACACACACACCTCTGGCCCACAAAATGGGGCGACACTACGGGCTCTGGAGTCCTATTTCCCAGCTATGTGATGTCGCAATATGTGAGCATTGCTCAGAGCCTCGGTTCCCACAGGCCTAAGTGGAGATTATACTAGAACTGACCTAGAGATTGCTCTAAAACAGGGCTTCTCAACCTTCCTCATGCTGCGACCCTTCAATGCAGTTCCTCATGTGGTGGTGACCCCCAGCCACAAAATTATTTTCGTTACTACTTCATAACTTTAATTTTGCTACTGTTATGAATTGGGTGACCCCTGTGAAAGGGTCATTTGATCCCCACGGGGTCGTGCCCCACAGGTTGAGAACCGCTGCTCTAAAAGGAGCCCTGGCGGTACAGTGGGTTATACATTGGGCTGCTAAGCACAAGGTCACAAGTTTGAAACCACCAGCCGCTCCTCGGGAGAAAGATGAAGCTGACTGCTCCTCTTAAGAGTGACAGTCTTAGAAACCCACAGGGGTTCTTCTGCCTTATCCCACAGGGTCGCCATGAGTTGCGATCGACTCTCTGGCAGGGAGTTTGGTTTCTGAACTACAGATTTGCTCTAAGAAGCCCTGATGGCACTGGACTGCTAGCCCCACGGTCAATGGTTCAAACCCACCGACTGCCACACAGGAGAAAGATGAGGCTGTCTGCTCCTGTAAAGATTGACAGCCTCAGAAACCCTAGGCAGGGTCACTTTGGGTCAGAGTCAGCTCGATGGCAGTGGGTTGGCTTTCCTTTGTAATGGGTTGCTCTGAGGCTGAGAGAGACAGCACTGTGCACAGGGTTAGGCACACAGCAGGAACCCAGGAGAAGGCGGCTGCTTGTGCCCCTCTGGTTGAGTCACTCACGCATTCCACGATTGTGTATTGTACACCTTCTGAGCACCGGACATGCGGGTCTGAGGTTGAGCAGACCTCTAATCTAGACAGGGGCCTCAGGGCGGGGGCAAGATTTAGCAATGAACAACGGGCGCTCTGCCCTCCTAGGAGACAAACAGTCCACAAATACGAAAATTAGTTTATGAGAGAGTGGGTATCTGGGAATATACACACGTGTCTCTGTGTAATTAACGTGCATCTGGGTAGTGTTAGGGTGTGCTTTGGGTGCCAAAGTGCATCCCTGTGTGTTTATGTGCTTACCTGTGCACACACAAGTCACCCTGTGAGGTTTTAGATATGTGCACATGGGAATGTGCACGCGAACGTATGCATAGGCCTGAGCACATACTGAGCCAGTGTGAGTTTGGGTGAATGAGGCTGGGCAAAGGTGGATGTGAAAGCAAATGTATGGGGGAACCGATTACAAGAATCTACGTATAGCCTCCTCCCTGGGGGATGGACAGCAGAGAAGAGGGCGGGGTAGACATTGGACAGTATAACATATAACAAAATAATAATAATTTATGGATTATGAAGGGTTCATGAGGGAGGGGCTAGTGGGGAGAGAAGGGGGGAAATGAGGAGCCGATATTAAGGGCTCAAGTAGAAGGCAAATGTTTTGAGAATGATGATGGTAACAAATGTACAAATGTGCTTCACACAATGGATGGATGGATGGATTGTGATGAGTTGTACAAGCCCCCAATAAAATGATTAAAACAAAAAAACTATAACCCTTTAAAAAAGCAAGCAAGCAAATGCATGTGGCACTGGGAGCACCTAAAGCCAGGGCCCTCTGCTGCCCACAGCCGGAGGGAACTCCTCTCAGCCAGCCCCCAGCCTCCAAAAGACGTCTGGGGTTGCTATGAGTTAGAAGTGACTTGATGGCAGTGAGTTTCCCCAAGTCCGACTGGAGTACTCCTGTGCCCAGAGCCTTCCCAGGAGCCTCCGGAACGCCTAGGCCCTGGTTTGCAGACAGCTCCTCATGCCAATCACCACAGTCCCTTCACAAGCCTGTAGTCCCAGGGCCTCTGGACAAACTAAATCTCAGCCCCAGGGGACAGCCACCCCCTTCCTGAAGCCTTTTCAATCAAGCGGTCCCAAACACCCAGCGTCAACACTCCCTGCCCCACCCCACCCTAGAACTCCTGCTATTAGCTGTGAACCATTGGGTTGTCCCAACCTTATAGAGTGACCCTAGGCAGTTCCCTCTCCTCAGTTTCCCTGCTTGTTAGGAAGGGCTAGATCCCAGGGCTTCTGATCTCTGTGAGGCTTCCGCTTTTGATTTTTTGATGGTGGTGGGGAAGGCGTGCTTCTCAGAGCGAGGGTGAGGGCATGGCAGCGGGCCGGTACCAAGAGCAACCCAGACCTTCTAAATCATGCTTCCCCCTGTATCTATCTGCTTGCTCCAAGGCCAAGTGCACCAAGGTTGGAAAATTCCCGGGATAGTGGGATTCCTCTGGCCAAAAGTAAATTAGGGAGCACCTCCCCTCCTGCCCTACCTGGGAAACTTCAAGTTATAAGGTTAAGGGTGGTCTCCAGACCATCTATTTCTCAACAAATGAGCATTACTATTAAAGAGAAGATTCGTGCATTACAGAAATGCTCTCCATCTTGAGGGTAAAAGGAAGAGACTTCTGCTCTTTCCAGTCATCCCCCTCTGCCATCCTGGAGACAGCACGACCAGCATCTGGGCAGAACCCGCAAATTTGAGAGGGGTGGGAGCAAGAGTAGAGATAGGGCGAGGGGCAGGCCGGAAGGTGGGAGCCCAGCTCAGACAAAGGCTGACCCCAGCCAGGCCGGCCAGCCAGCGCACCCCCCCTTTCCCACCTCCTGCGGCAGGCAGCTTGGCAGGGCCAGGCGCCAGCACTGCGCTCCAAGCCGAGTTCCCGCCGAGCGTGCTTAATGCAGCGGCAGTGACATTTCTGCCTTCAGAGGCAGAAACAGGAACCCGGCCATTTTGAAAGGACGCCCCAAACGCAGGCGGGAGAGAGAGGGTCCGCTTCCATCTCCTGCACCCCCAGCCCTTACCCACTACCCTCCACCCCGTCCAGAGCCAGAGGGTCACAGAACCAGGGTCCTCCAGACAAACGAGGGAATTCCTGCGGGAAAACAATTCTCCCTCTTGGCCCCTAATCGTTTAAGCGAAGAAACTGAGGCCGTAGAGCTGACCCGAGCCAGATCGAGGGAAATCTGGCGAAAAGGGTCAAAAAGAGCCCTGAGGAGGGTACCCTGGGCATGTCCAGGTGGAAGGACCAGTCTGAGGAGCCAGAGCGGAGGATTCAGCCGACTGCAAGGGACCCTCCCAAAGGGCTCCACACACCTGGCCCCTCCGCCCTGGGCGCGCCCTCCTGAGGGCGCTCGCGGCGCCTCTACCGCGCCAAGCAGCGAGAGGGTTAAGCTTCCTCTCGGTACTTGCCGCAGTAAGTGGAAAGGAAAGAAGTGTCAACTCTGTTCTCACCACAGCGGGGCTGTCGGATGGCACCTCCCCCCGCCCCGCGCACCCCGCCCGGCCTGCTCCCCCGCCCGCCCCTCGGAGCGCGCGCGCATACACCTCCCACCGCTCTGCCCAAATTATTTTCGATCCCGGGAGACTCCGGATGCCAGACGCGCTCGGCGGCGGCGGCGGCGGCTGCGGCCGCGCCTGATTCATTGCGCCAAAGCTGCAGATGCGACCTCCCGCCTGCGCCCCGTGCCCCGGCCCGCGCCCGGCTGCGCGCGCGCCTGGGGAGCTTGGGGCGGGCTGGGGGGGAGCAATTTGTAGGCGCTCCCCCCACCACCAGAGGCAGCCCCCGGCCTCCCAGGGCCAGGTCCCCAGTCCTCAGCTCCCCGGGCTCTGCTAATTAGCTTCCTCGGGGGGCGCCACGCGGCGTGAGGGGCGGTAATTTCCCGGCTGGGCTGCGGGGGAAGAGCTCCCGCCGCCAGGGAAGGTGAAATGGGAAACTCGATTCAAAGAGAGCTTTCCTCCCCCCCGCACCCCCCTCCCGCCAAGCACCGTAGAAAACGGGTTTGAAATTCCTCCTCCTTTTTTTTTTTATTTATAGTGCTCCGTCTCCATGGCAACCGCGGAGGAGGTCACGGTAGCTGGGCCCCCGCGCGTCACCCCGCGCCTCGCCGGCTGCAGGCGCCCGGATTGCGGCCTCCCAGGCGCCGCGGCCCGCGTGGACTTGGCTCGGCGCGCCCCCGCCCCCGCGCCGCCCCTCCCGCGGCTCAGGCTCCCGCCATATGACTGCTGGGTGCCCACCGGCACTGCACACCTGGGCACCAGTGCGCAAGGCTGTGCCTCTGTCCCCGGGCTCTGGCACGCGGGACTGCGCCACACAACACGTGCCCAGCCCGGAGACGGGGCCGTGTGCGGCAAGACGCCGCCCAGGGGCTCTCTGCGCTCGTGGATGCCCTAGGGGATCGATCTATATTGGCGCCCAGCTCCGAAGCTCTTGCCAAGAGCAGACCCCCGTGGTTGAGAGCGCGTGCTCCGGAGTCCCGCCTCGGTAACTTCGTGCCTGCGTGACTTCGGGCTAGCGCCGTCCCTACGCCTCAGCTTGCTCATCCGCAAAATGGAGTTGCGGGGCCACTGGGACAAAGTACGTGCGGCGCTCGACACGCCGTGGCACATGGCTTCCAACAATGGTCGCCGCGATTGTGATTATTTTTTCCCCAGATGAGAAAATAAAGCCCTGAAGGCTTGGCTCTCAGTCTGGAGACCAGGAAATTACGCCCTGAAAGCTCCCAGGCACCCCAGGCTGGGCACAGCAGCGCGAGGTGGGAGACGTGTGCGAACTAGGCGGGGCCTGGGCCCGTCTAGGGTGCGACGGGCGGGGCTGGAATCTCCGGAGCGCACCACGACCGCGCCCGGAGCCCTGGAAACGGGGCTCCCCGCGGAGTCCCCCCTCCCCCAGCACCATTAGCAACTGGCCCGCCAGCCCTCCCTCCCAAGGCTGAGGCCGCACCTGCCCCACCGGATGGCGGCCCCAGGGCCGGGCCGTGCCCCCCACCGCGCACACTTCCTCCCGGCCCCCTAGCGCCCAGTCGAGCGCGCAGGGGGAGGGGACCGGGCCGCCCCCGCCCCGCCAACTTCCCACAGCCCGAGCTGCCCAGAGCCGGGGAGGCAGGAAGTCTCAGAGCCGGGGCGTGGAGGCGGGGTGGGGGCAGGAAGTTGGGGGTGACTCTCCCAGAGACCCTAGACTGGGCCCTGGCGTGGGAGCGAGATGGGCGAGCGCTAGGGATTAAGGGTACCCCCCCCTACGTAGACTTAAGCCATGTGACTGGGGCCGGAGCGCCCCTCCGGGTGAGGGCGAAGGCCGCTACCTCTGGCGACCCCCAGCAGCGCGCACAAGGAGGGAGGGGCCGCCTTTGTCTACTTTGCGGCGGCAGAGACAGCCCCCACTTCTCCGCCCCCCCCACCCCACCCCCTCGCGCCCCGCCGGGCCCTGCACAGCCCGGGTTTTCCATCCGGCCCGGCTCGGCTCGGCAGCTGTCAGGGGACCGAGCTGACCTTCGCGAGCAGGGAGTTTCAATTAGCCGCAGATCAGATAAGCGGGCGGGCCCGTCTCTCCGGGCACCGCGGGGGCGCAGCCCCGCCCCCGCCACGCCGCGCCAAACGCGCTCCAGATGGGAACAAAGATGAGGACGCGGCTCCACCTGCCTCCCCGGGGAGAGGGGAAGAGGCCCGCCGGGAGAAGCTTCCCACCCGGAGGAGGGCTACGCGCCTTCCCCAGTCTAGCTGGGATCCCAGGCCGGGACAGGAGGGGGGGCGGGGCGGGGGGGCTAGCCAAGATGATCTTTAAGGCCCTCTATTGCTTGTGCACTTCGGAGAGCCGGAGAGCGAGAGCGTCTGCCACACTGACCTCATCCCCAGACAGGCAGATTTGGCCCCCCCCTCCCTCCCCAGAGAGGGTTTGCCATCTCTGATCTCATAGAGCCCTCCCCAGAGGCTGGAAGAAGGAAGCTGAGCCCAATCAAGAAATAAAATAAAAAGGAAACTGAGGCAGAGAGGGGCTAGGCCTTCTTGATCGACGTCATTACCACTACAACATTCTTTCAGATGTTTTCTGCGTGCCTAGTCACTATTTAGACTCTGGGGACAGAGAGGAGCAGGTAGTCTTGTCCTTAGCCTCACAGAGCTTACATTCTAAGAGAGAGAGAGAGAGAGAGACTAATCAAGTAAACAAATAGTTGAACGAGATCATTTCAGAGACTCTGGAAAGCCAGGAAGCTACTGTAATAGGCCATGTGAGACTGACTTCAGGGGACCATATTAGCTCTGGTGATCAGGGCAGGCCTCTGAGGAAGTGACCATCTGTGCCGAGGCCTGCAAGCTCAGGAGGAGCCAGGCAAGCAAAGGAGAAGGGCCAGCATGCACCAGGCAGCAGAGGTCACAGCTACAAGCAAAGACCTTCAGAAAGGTCGTTGAAGAAGGCCCCCTAGGCCCACACAGGATGCGGCTTGGACAGGGCCTTGGCAGGGAACACTTAGGGTTGATGTGAAGTGCAGAGTTCTTGGTGGGTTTTAGGCAGGAGTGACCTGTTCTCAGGTTCCTTTTGCAAAGGACACACTGGCTACTCTACACATCAGAGCAGGGCACAGTGCAAGCAGTGAGACCGAGGAGAGGCAATGCATGTGTTGGAGGGACAAGTAGGAGGTTGCTGCATTTGTGATCTAGCTTGGCAGATGAACTGGATGTGGGGTTAGGTAGAGAGAGGCACAGAAGCTTGGGAAACGAGTCGAGATTTGAACCCAGGTCTGTCTTTGGGAGCACAGAGCAGTACTTCGAGGTCTGGAGCAAGAATGGCAGGGTCCCAGTGCTGAGACTGCTGTTCACCAGCGAAGTGACCTTGGGGAAAGAGCTCTACCTAGTTCTTTACGCATTTAAAAGAAAAAGAGGTAGATGATGATTGGGATAGTCATAGTAAGCGTTGAGTATGACATAACACATGGAAAGTGTTTTTGCACAGAGCACGGGAATGAATAGATGTGCTGGGAGTTCCTCTTCCACCCATCCCCACACACCTGTCTCTGGGCTAGAACCACCCCCTACACGGTGCCTGACCTTCCCTCCTCTGAAAAAGACCTCCCCATTCAGTGAAGTGGCTGCTGGGATCCCTCCTCGTCCTGGCACCCTCCTTACCATTCTTCATTTGCAGGCTCTGCCCTTCCTGCCTGTGACAGGCGTGGAGAGTATGCAGTCATTCATTCCATCAGGCAGCTGCTACAACTAGAATTCACAGCCATGGAGCCTTTACTCAAGGCCTCATGGAGGCACCATGGGTCCAAATCAACTAGACAAGTAAGGTCTTTTGTGTGGTTTTCCCACAGGGCCAGTGGCACCAGGCTCTGGTCCATCCATAATTCCCACAGCCCCTATATATACCTCTGGGGTCACACAATCTCGAGGTGAATTCTAGGAGCTGGTCCTTACAAGAAGCTCTGGTGATATAGTGGGCTACATTGAGCTGCGAACCACCAGGTCTGCAGTTCGAACCCACCAGAGAAAGATGAAACTGTCTACGTACTCCTGTAAAGATTCAAAACCCATAGGGCAATTCTAGCCTGTCCTGTAGGATCATTGTAAGTCATAACTGACTCTCAATGGCAGTGAGTTTGGGTTTGAGTCCTTGCTATTAGGTGTCATAGTTGGTTCTGACCCCTAGCAACCCCGTGTACCACAGAACGAAACACTGCCTGGTCCCGTGCCATCCTCACAATTGTTCCTATGCCTGAGCCCCTTGTTGCAACCACAGTGTCAATCCATCTCCTGGAGGGCCTTTCAAACTTGACCTCCTTTTCCAGGGACCAGTCTTTCCTGAGAACATGCCCAAAGTATATCAGTCAAAGTCTCCCCACCCTTGCCTCTAAGGAACACTCTGGCCGTACTCGTTCCAAAACACATCGGTTTGAGTCCTTACAGCTCCCCAATGAAGTCAGTCGGAGCAAACAAACATTCAAAGGCAAAGCTGACACAGACCAAGCAGCAGGGCTGGGAATCAAACCCAGGTGGGACTTTAACCAGCCTGTTACCTGGCTCAGATACAGATACCCTTGAATGGAAGGTGCCTTTGAAGCCTTCATGGCCAAGTGTAAAGTAGGCACTTACACCTGCTGCTAAGGCATCCTCCCTTTGGGCGCTGGGCCCCTATCCATTTCAGAGCAGTTGAGTAGAAACAGAAAAGTTCTCGTTTACATCATATTTGCATTTGCTTTTGTTATTATGCTGTTCAAATAATAACATCAAAATATATAGAAGGCCAGGCCCTATCATCCTATTATCCCTCTTGGGGCCTCCCCACTAATTCCTTATCTACTACTAGTCCAGAGCAACGATTGGGGTTTGGGGTGAGTTCCCATTTAGTCTCCAATTAAGTTTATTTTCTTCTAATGTTGGTGAGAGGAGGTGAGAAGCCCCCTGCCCGTCCTGCCAGTAGACTCATTTACACACACACACACACACACACAAACACAGCAGTGCAGTGGGAAATATCTGGGAATTTGGGGTCTGAATGCCTGGCACCCCACAACAGAGATTGAGGAGAAGGGAGAGGAAGTGTGACTGCAGATGCTGCTGCTCTTAAGAATTGCCTAGGGGAAAAAAAAAAGAGGACCTGATGCAAAGGGATAAAGTGGAGAGCAAAATGCTTTGAAAATGATTAGGGCAAAGACTGTACAGATGTGCTTTATACAATTGATGTATGTATATGTATGGATTGCGATGAGAGTTGTATGAGCCCCTAATAAAATGTTTGGAAAAAAGATAAAATAATAATTTATAAAGTATCAAGGGGTGATGAGGGAAGGAGGGTGGGGAAGGGAGGGGGAAATGAGGAGCTGCTATCAAGGGCTCAAGTAAAAAGAAAATGCTTTGAGAATGATGATGGCAACATATGTACAAATGTGCTTGACACATGGATGAATGTATGGATTGTGATCAGAGATGTAAGAGTCCCCAACAAAAGTATTTAATTAAAATTTTTTTAAATTAAAAAAAATTGCCTAGATGAACAAAACTGATGGTGCCCGACTATCAAAAGATAATAGCATCTGGGGTCTTAAAGGCTTGAAGGTAAACAAGCAGCCATCTAGCTCAGAAGCAACAAAGCCCACATGGAAGAAGCACACCAGCCTGTGGGAAACGAGGTGTCCAAGGTATCAGGCATCATCAGAACAAAATATCTTACCATAGTGAATGGCAGGAGTGCAGAGTGGAGACCCAAAGCCCATTTGTAGGCCACTGGAGATTCCCTCACAGAAAGGTCTAGGGGAGGAGATGAGTCAGTCAGGGTGCGATGTAGCAACGATGAAAAATACAACTTTCCTTTAGTTACTAAATGCTTCCTCCCCGCCCCCTCCCCCACTATTATGATCCCAATTCCACCTTGCAAGTCTTGCTAGACCAGAGGACGTACACTGGTACAGATAGGAACTGGAAACACAGGGAATCCAGGACAGATGATCCCTTCAGGACCAGTGGTGTGAGTGGCAATACTGGGGAGGGCCGAGGAAGGGTGGGTTGGAAAGGGGGAACTGATTACAAGGATCTGCATGTGACCTCCTCCCTGGGGGTCGGACAACAGAAAAGTGGGTGAAGTGAGACGTTGGACAGGGCAAGATATGACAAAATAATAATCTATAAATTATCAAGGGTTCATGAGGGAAGGGGAGTGGGTAGGGAGGGGAAAAATGAGCTGATGCCAGGGGCTTAGGTGGAGAGTAAATGTTTTGAGAATGATGAGGGCAATGAATGTACAAATGTGCTTTACACAATTGATGTATGTATGGACTGTGATAAGAGTTGTATGAGCCCCTAATAAAACTATTAAAAAAAAGTTGCCTAGAGGTCCCCAGTAGTGTCTTTACATTCCAACCTCTCCATCTACCCAGGCACACCCCATACCTAAACACCTTCTGATACCTCTGCTTGGGCTGGACAGAAAGGCGGGCAGAAATGGAGATGGGAGTAATGGGCTGGTTAGAAGGACTGAAAAGAAACAGACTTTGTGATCCCTGGGAAGAGCGAGGAAAAGTGTCCTCTCCCCAGGTAGATCACACAATAGGCGACCGCTCCGCAGTTGTTCCGCAGTCCCTCCCAGCCTGGGCTCTGGAGCAGCGGGATGGGGGGCGGGGCGGGGAGGAGGGGCAGAGTTCCTAGCCCTCCAGCAGCCACTTCAGCTTCCACAGTTGGAGGGGAACACAAGCTAAGAGCCTGCCTCACTCTTGGGGACATTTGATTGCCACGCTTTCACTCCCCTGCCCTCCCACCCCCCACACAAACACAAAGAAAAGAAAAAAGCAGCTAGATCGCAAAAAAAGGTCTGTCCTCAGCAGCCTGGTCTAACCTGTTTCTTTAACCACTTGGGAAACTCCAAAGGGACCCTAAGAAGAGGGACTGGTGAGGTGTGACCCATGTGAGTTAGCAGAGGCCAATAACCTGTCCTGATTGGACCCAGACATCATTGGAATGAGTATCTTGGGGTCTGATTGGTCACGAGGTGAGGTGTGAGCAGTTCTCCCAGGCCAGGTTGAGAATCAAAGCTTGAAGGTACCCAGAAGCTGAATAGGGATCAGCGACTCAGGAACTCCAAATGGTGGACTCACCTGGGACACTTAGACGCGTGGAAGACAGACTTACTGAGTGGCTGCATGCCAGCTATTTGGTGAGGACCGAGGGTGGCAGAGTGCTGGCAGTGTGGCAGGGATCTTCAGACCTGCAGGCAAACTGCCTAAACAGGAGGCAGCTGGGAACTAGGCCTCCAAGGATAAGTAGAGAGAGTGACAAGACACACTGATTAAAGGCCTAATGGGCAAGGACTGGGCTGGGCAGAGGAAGTAACAGTCAGAGAAGAAAGGTAAGCAGGAGCTGGATGGCACTAACCCTTGAAGACCAGGCCCAGGAACTGGTCTATTGATGAAAGGGTCTCAAAGGTAAGTGTAGGCTGGAGGAAGAGACTGTCAAATCCTCCTGCTTGGCCCCCTCACACTGGCCCTTGCCAGGCCTATGCAAAAAATATGCAGTGCATCATCACCTAGCCATCTACCATCAACTCCATCCACCTAGCCATCCCCATTGCCACACAAGGCACTGAGTTCTGTCCCCAAGCCCAGGAGAAGTGCCCTAGATGACCCTCTGCTGAGTTCTCCAAGACGCCCTCGTGCGGTGGCTCTTGCATGGCCCTGTCACAGCCGGCCTAGCTCTTTCACTTCATCATTGCTTCCATTCGCTGTCACTTCTCTGTGTTCTAAACAAGCTTCAGAGTCTTGTGATGTCCATTTCAGCCCTTTTTTCCCTCCCCCTTTTCTGTCTTTCTAATGACCTCTTGCTTTCTTCATGTATGATCTTGATGTCACCCCCAGCTCATCTAGTTGTCAGCCATTAGTGGTCAGTGGCCCGAATCTGTACTTGAACACAACAGAAAATTTCAAAGAGCACCTCGAGATGGGGAAGTGGAAGGACCATAATAAAATGTGCAAAGACTCGGAGGTAGAAACCCAACGGGAAAAACCACATTTTGCCGTTCTCCAGCTGAAAGAACTGAAGAAAAAACTCAAGCCTTGAGTTATAATACTGCAGGACACCACGGACAAAAGTTGAACAATGCAGGAAACATCAGAAGATGAAAGGAACACGCAGAATCACTGTTCCAAAAAGAACTGGCCGACAGCCAACCATTTCAGGAGGTAACATATGATCAGGAACTGATGGTATTGAGGGAGGGAGGCCAAGCTGTACCGAAGGCATCGGTGAAAAACAAGACTCTGGGAATTGATGGAATATTGATTTGAAATGTTTCAATAAATTTGTGCAACACTGCAAGCACTCACTGGTTTATACCAAGACATTTGGAAGTCAGATACTTGGCCAACCAACTGGAAGAGAATCATAATTATACCATCCTCTTGGTGACCCAGGAGAATGTGTAAATTATCAAATAATACCCTTAATATCACAAGTAAAATTTTGCTGAAGTTAACTCAAAAGTGGTTGTGTCAATACCGACATCAATATGGAACTGCTAGCAATTCAAGCTGTATTCAGCAAAGGCTATGGAAAGAAGAGTGTCATTGCTAACGTCGGATAGAGCATACCTTTGTTTTGTTGAACAAACTATGGACAATATCGCAAACATGGGGATTTAAGAACACTAATTGTGCTCCTGGGAAACCTAGACCTAGACCAAGAGGTCATTGTTCTAATAGAATAAGACAAGAGCAAACTGCATGGCTTAAAATCAGGAAAAGTGGGTGTCAGGGTTGTATCCTTTCACCATACTTATTCAATCTACATGTCAAGCAAACAATCAAAGTGGAGGGACTGCAAGAACACAGAGCAAGGCATCATCCTTGGGGGAGACGCATTAACAACCTGTGATACGCAATTGGCTTTCTGAACCCAAGAGGGCTCAAAGCACTGACTCCTGAAGATCAAAGACTTCAGCCTTCCGCATCGATCACACCCCAATATACAACAAACATCCATGCAACTGGACCAATAAACAACAACGTGGTAAACAAAGGATTGAAGCTGGCAAGGATTTCATTTTACTAGGACCCACAACGCCCATGGAAGCAGCAGTAAGGAAATCAAATGGCATATGGCAAATCTGCTGCAAAAGATCTCTTCAAGGTGTCGTTGGCCATTCAGAGGCATTCAATTGTGTGGATCATAACAAGCTGTCGATAAGATTGAGAAGAATGGGAATTCCAGAGCAGTTCACTGTCTCATGGGGAACCTGTACACGGACCAAACGGCACTCCTTCAAACAGAACAAGGGAAGACTGCCTGGTTTAAAGTCAGGAAGGATGTGTGTCAGGGGTGTATCATTTCACTGTACTTACTCAGTCATGTGAGGGGTACCAAAAACCCCCCGAAAAGCTCCACCGGGCAGAGCTTTCGTAGTATGCATTTTTCCCAAGAGGTAAGCATCCAGCAACTCACTGGGAAGGTTATTTCTGGTCACAGTGAATTTTTTTATAAAAGCAGTTTGGCTTGAACCTTGTTTTTTGGGATTGCGGATCTAAGAGAACAGTTTGCGGCTGTGAAATTTTGTTTCCTGCTTAGGAAAAATGCCCCAGAAACTGTTGTGATGGTGAACACAGCTTACAAGGACAGCGCTATGGGAAAAACTCAAGTGTGCAAGTGGTTTTCTCATTTCAAAAAAGGTGACAAGTCAATCGATGACAAGCCTCATTCTGGACATCGCCAACTTCTCAAAAACGTCGGCAAAATTTGTGTACTTGTGCTGGGAGACCAACAACGGACCATTGAAGAGATGGGGGAGTTAACTGGACGCTCCTGGAGCTGGGGTTCAGGGGATTTTAATGGAAGATTTGAGAAAGAGAAGGGTCTCTGTGAAATTTGTGCCTTGGGTTCTGACTGACCAGGAAAAAGAACTTCGAGTGGAAACATGCTGTCCTCTGAAAGAAAAGTGCCGACGTGACCCAGACTTTACTGGTGACAAGACGTGGTGTTATTCTTAGGACCCAAAGCAAACATCAATCAAGCCAGTGGAAGATACCATTGTCCCTTTGCCCAAAAAAGCTCAAGTGAAATCAAAGATCAAGAAGATGCTCATTTGTGTTTGTTTGTTTTATGTGAGGGGGATAGTGCATTTGGAGTTCATTCCACCAGGTCAGACTGTTAATCAAGCTTTCTATTTACAGGTTCTGAAAAGATTGCATAAAAGTGTGCAATAAAAAAAGGTCTGATTGGCGAGGGCGAAAAAATGAGGAGCTGATGCCAGGGGCTTAGGTGGAGAGCAAATACTTTGAGAATGATGAGGGCAATGAATGTACAGATGTGCTTTACACAACTGATGTATGTATGGATTGTGATAAGAGTTGTATGAGGCTCTAATAAAATGATGTGTTTTTTTTAAAAAAAAGGTCTGATTGTGGCAGACGGGGGACTGGTTTTGCCACAATGCACCTCCTCGTGCAGCCATCTCAGTGTGTGAGTTTTTGGCAAACAACAGCTTGCCTCTCTTGCCCCATGCTCACCTGACCTCACTCCATGCGACTTCCTTGTTTCCACAAATGCAGAGACATGAAAGGACAGCGGTTTGTGGATGTAGAAGCAGTGAAGAAAAAATGAGGAAGGTGCTGTCAGCCACCCAAACAGAAGAGTTTGAAAAATGTTTCCAAGAATGGAATTGCAGATTTGACAAATGTGTTAAGTGTAATGGAGAGTACTTTGAAGATGAAAAAGTTGTTTGGGGAAAAAAATCAAATACATAGTTTTGGAGGAAAAAAATCTGGAGGAAGGCTCATTAACAACCTGAGATATGCAGATGACAAAACCTTGCTTGCTAACATTGGGGAAGACTTGAAGCACTTGCTGATGAAGATCAAGGACTACACCCTTTAGTATGGATTACAACTCAGTGTAAAGAAACCCAAATTCTCACAACTGGTCCAATAGACAACATCATGATAAACAGAAAAGATTGAAGTTGTCAAGGATTTAATTTTGCTTGTATCCACAGGAAATACTTATCCAATGAGAAATCAAAAGATTTATTGCATTGGTCAAATCTCCATAAGACCTTTTTAACAAAATTAACAAATCATTTTTATTGGGGGGGGTCTTACAGCTCTTATAACAATCCATACATCAATTGTATCAAGTATATTTGTACATATGTTGCCATCATCATTTCCAAAATATTTCTTTCTACTTGAGCCCTTGGTATCAACTCCTCTTTTTTCATCTCCCTCCACTGCCCTCCCACTCTCATGAACCCTTGATAATTTATAACATTTTAATTTTCATATTTTATACTGTCTGTTATCTCCTTTCACCCATGTTTTTGTTGTTCATCCCGTGGGGGGGGGGATGTACATTGATCATTGTAATCAGTCACCCTTCACCTCTTTTCCCCACACTTTTCCCCTACCCTTATGGTATCAATATTCTCATTATAGGTCCGAAGGGGTTTATCTATCCTGGGTTTTGTGTGTCAAGAGCTCTGATCTGTACCAGTGTACAGACTCTGATCGAGCTAGATTTGTAAGATAGAACTGGGGTCATGATAGTGGGGAGGAGGAAGCACTAAAGAACTAGAGGAATAGTGTGTGTTTTGTCAGTGCCATACTGCACAGTAGCTGGCTAGTTCCTTCCTTGTGACCCTTCTGTGAGGGGCTGTCCAACTGTCTACAGACGGGCTGTGGGTCTCCATTATGACCCCCGTCGTTCGTATCGAAATAGTTGTTTGGGGTCTTCTAATGCCTGATATCTGATCCCATCAACACCTCGAGATCACACTGATTGGTGTGCTTCTTCCATGTGGGCTTTGTTGTTCTCTTCTAGAGGCCCCCTTGTTTAACGTCAAGCCTTTAAGACACCAGACACTATGTATTTTGATAGCTAGGTACCATTAGCTTTCTTCACCACATTTGCTTATGCACCCATTTTGTCTTCAGAGATCCTGTCGGAAAGGTGAGCATCACAGAATGCCAGGTTATTAGGTTCTTGCATTGAGGGAGGACTTGAGTAGAGGCCCAATGTCCGTGTGCTACCTTAATACTTAACTTATAAAGATATGTACATAGACCTATATCCCTATCATATATTAATATATTTACATATGTATATGCCTATATTTATACCTCTCTAAATGTCTTTTGCCTCCAAGTTCTTTCCTCTATTTCCTTTTACTTTCCCCCTGTCCCACTATCATGTTCAACCTTCATTCAGCTCTGTACTTCCTCTTGGCTACATTGCACTTGACTGTACCCCACTAGGCATTCTGTGTACTCACCATCGATTTTAGGTCTCTTGTCATTCCCTTGTCCCTGAGTTGGTTGGCTCCCCTCCCTCCTTTCCCCCCACCTCCGCCTCTCCCCAGGTCCCCCTGCAACCATCAGTCCCATTGCTTTCTCCATGGGATTTTGAAGACTAAGTTACACCTGACCCCAGCCATAGTATTTCCAATCACCTCATATGCATGTGTAAGAAGAATTGATGTGTTTAAATTTTGGTGTTGGTGGAGAATATTGAAAGTACTCGGCCTCCCCTCCAACTCTCATGATCCCAATTCTACCTTGCAAACCTGGTTAGATCAAAGGATGCACAGCGGTACAGTTGGGATCTGGAAACACAGGGAATCTAGGACAGAGGAACCCCTCAGGACCAACGGTGAGAGTGGCGATACCGGGAGGGAAGGGAGTGTAGAAAGGGGGCACTGATCTCTCGGGGATCTACATAAAACATCCTCTCTGGGGGATAGGCAATAGGAAAGTGGGTGAAGGGAGACGCTGGGTAGTGTAAGATAAGATAAAAGAATAATTTATAAATTATTAAGGATTCATGAGGGAAGGGGGAGCGGGGAGGGAGGGGGAGGGAAAAAAAGAAAATGAACTGATTCCAGGAACCCAAGTGGAAGGCGAATTTTGAGAATGACGAGGGCAACGAATGTGTAAGGGTGCTTTACTCAGTTCATGTATGTATGGATTGTGATAAGAGTTATATGAACCCCAATAAAATTAGTTATTAAAAAAAAAAGAAAGTACTTGGACTGTCCGAAGAACAAACCAATCTGTCTTGAAAGAAGTATAGCCAGAATGCTCCTTGGAAGCAAGGATGGTGAGACTTCGTCTCATGGACGTTGGACACGCATCCGGAGAGCCCAGTCCCTGGAGGAAGCATCAGGACGCTCAGCAAGAGGACTGACACAATGGCTAAAGCAATGGGTACAAATAGAGCAATGATTGTGAGGACAGCCAGGACCAGGCAGGGCTTCCGTCTGTTGTGTGTAAGGTTTCCATGAGTCAGTACCAGCTCAACGGCACCCAACTGTAAGGAAAGGCCTCATAGGGAATCATAACCATTGGAAAAGAAACCCAACACACTGCCTCACCCCATGGACTTCATTCCTGGAACCCGCCATCCCCGCCCCCCTTCCTCCTTTAGTACAAACCATGTCTGCACTCAAAATCCCTGCCTCTTCCACTTCCGTGACCCTGCTCACAGACAAAGTATAAAGCTACACTCCCCCACCATTCAGGGTACAGATCTTCTAGAGCAATGCCAGTTCTTCTGGGTCGCTAACTAATCCATTTTTCCTCTTTCAAGTTCTCCAAGAGAACTTGACCTGGTCATTCCTGAATCAAGACGAATCTGCTTTGCACAACAACAACGTCCAACATCACCAGGCCTGGGCTCAGGGAAAAGGCCATATGTCAGAGGCCCCCAGTGATCCTCCAGCCCCTACACCTCGGGATCAGTCATCGTGGGGTTGAATTCTCGGTTTCATAGCTTGTAGTCACAGAATCTCCTTCAACTTCAATTTCTTCAAGCTGGAGAAAATACTGACTTCCTAAGATTCTTGTCAAAGGAGCCCTGGCGGTGTGGTAGCTTACACATTGGGCTGCTAACTTCAAGGCCAAGTGTTCAAACTCGCTAGCTGCTCCCTAGGGAAAAAATGAGCCTTTCTGCCCTCTAGAGATTGACAGCCTCCGTAACCTGAGGGAGAGCCGCGCTTCTCTGTCCCATAGACTCACTTTGCGTGGGAATGGATGGCCATGGGTTTGGGGTTTAAGGTGTTTGTGAAAATTATGTTGGGTAAAGTATATACAGAGTCCCTGAGTTTCACTTATTGAATCCTTTAAGATGTATTGAATAATACTTTCTATGTGCTGGGCACTGTTCTAGGCAATGAGGATTCATAAGCAAATCATATAGATCCTGTTCTCAGAGGCGGCAGATAGATATAAACCATAAGGCTGTTAGTGAGGTAATTTCACATTGTGACACAGGCTGTGCAGGCATCTAGAGAGGAAAGTGACCTGGTGCTGTAACAGGGAATTGGAAGGGGAGGGAGACTCCGGATAACTGCTCAGGGATCTTCTCTGAGGAACCACGGAAGCTGAGACTTGAAGGAGGAAAGGAGTCAACTATACCAAGAAGCAGATAAAAGGTGCTCCAGGGAAAGAAACAGCAAGTGCAAAGGTCCTGTGGTGGGAAGAGCTTGCTCTGTGGAAGGCTGCAGGGAGGGCAGTAACAAGGAGATTGAGGGTCATCAAGGACCTAGGGAGTATGCCTTTAATTCCAAGAGCCATGGGAAACCATTGGAAGTTTCCAGCAGGGGGTGCTGAGATTTGATTTACGCAGTAATCACTCAATAAAGGCTTGCTATCATCATTATGAATAATAATAATGAGGCCCAGAGAGGAAAGGCAATTTACCCAAGGTCACAGAGTCCCACAGTCCTGCCCTCTTCAGCTTGAACTTCCCTCTCCCCAAAGGAGCCCTGTGGATCAGTCCTGAGCCCAGTGGGAGAGGGAAAAGGGCGGCCTCTCTTCCTTCATTCGGCTCCTTTCCCTCCAGCCATTTCCCCGGCTCCAGGCGCCCAAACCCCAATTAGCCAGTGAGGCTGACGGCCTCGGCTTCGAATGACAGACACCTCCTGTCACCCCCTGACGGGCGAGGAGATTAACTCAGAGCGGCGCCAGCTAGAGGGGACGGCTGGGAGAGGAGGGAGGGGGAGGGGATGGCCAGGCCTCCCCCAACCAAGACCAAACATCCTCAGTGTCTAAGAGGTGGGAGGGGACACTGGAGCGGGACCCAGTCCTCTGAGAGGAGGGCTGGCAGGCTAGGGAGGAGCACCCCCACTCTCCTGATTGGCTGCTCAGAGCTGGGGCTGTTGAGGGCAGGCATGGGTGCCTATGGGTGCTTGAAGGTGGAACCCTCTGTTCCAGGCACTAGGTGGGTGCCCAATAAATAGCTGTGAACTGAGACCTTGCTAAGTACTTTTCCTGTAGACATTCATGGGACCTCACAACATCCCCATTTTAAAGAATAGACTCAGAGGTAGAGGAACTGGTTCAAAAGTCACGTGCTGGCCTAGGATTTAAATTGTGGCTGCCAGACGCCAAAGCCAAGCCACTAATCACCACACCACATCCCTCCTCTCTTAAGGAGAGGATGCAGGTCATACCATTTAGGAATTTACTGTCTAATTTGGCACAACTAAATAGCCCTCATGGTGCAGTGGTTTAGGGCTTGGCTGCTAACTGAAAGGTTGGCAGTTCAAACCCACCAGCATCTCCATGGGAGAAAGATGTGGCAGTCAGGTTCGAAAAAGATTTTAAAAATATATGTGTGGGTATCATATACACACATACATATATACATACACACAGATATATCTATATATATTCAAACTCATTTCCATAGGAAAGGATAGAACTTCCCTGTGCATTTCCAAGTCTATAATGCTTTTACAGGTGTAGAAAGCCTCATCTTTCTTCCACAGAGCAGGTTGTGGTTTTGAACTTCTGTCCTTGAGGTTAGCAACCCAGTGAATAACCCACAGTGTTACCAGTTCTCCTTTTCTGTGAAGATTTAAGGTCTTGGGATCCTATGGGCAGGCTTACTCTACTCTATCCTACAGGTTTACCAGGGGTCCGAATTTAGTCCACCACTGTGGAATTCATTTGGGTGTGTTGACACAAGCCCCAGAAAAGAAAATTAAGATATCAGTTTGAGAATAGACACTGAGCATGAACCTGGAGGTCAGAAGAGTGGGGGGACCAGAGACATGGATTCAGAATGAGCCTCCTATTGTAGAGTGAGCAGGGCCTCAAAGCCCACTAATGGCGTTTCTGTACTTCCATGGCCAGTAAAAGGGCAGAGGAAGGCATTGCAGGCATCGACAAAGGCTTGAAGGTAGAAACTGGCAAGGTGTTCATGAACTGCTCATGGCTTTGGGTTGTGATCAACAGAAACTCAACACACACACACTGGCTTCAGAAATACTGGCTCACTTTGAGGCTCAAGTAGAAGAGCGCTTGAGTTCAAGTCCAAGTGTTGCAAGTATGAGGAAAACTGTTTCACTTCACTTGCTCCATTCATGAGTAGTTCTCCTCCCTAGCTGGTGGTAGCCTCAGATTCCCACACTTCCCAATCAGACGTACACACACCTTCCTAATAATGCCAACCGTGGCCCTGAGATTCAACCTGATTGGCCAATTCAGGACATATGCCCATCCCTGAAGCAATCATTGTGATTCAGGTAGACGTGTGTTGATTGGCCATGTCTTCTTCATCACTAGCAATGGATGACTCCTTCTAGACTCTTATGTCTGGTGAGGGTGGGGATTTTGAGGGTGGAAGTCCTCCAGAGGTCTTCCACACTGAGGACCTGCCTGTCAACATATGGGCTGCCTCTACTCTCTCTCCACTGCCCAGAATTCCTACCTTTGTAGATGACGCCATCAGTCAGCCCTGGCTGAGTGAGAAGGGGTTCCTGGAGTCCGACTCTTCGAGGGTCCCCTCCCCAAACCCGATTTCTCTACCCTTTTCCCACTCTTGGACCAGTTATCTGTTACCTCTACAGTTTGATTAATTATGAAAGTCAACTTAGCTTCTCTCAAGGCACCAGCTCTGACTAGAGCCCAAGAATGGATAAGACAACAGGAAAGGCTATAGCCAGATGTGAGGAAGACCATCCACAGCCTGTAGCCAGGAGGGGTAATAAATGTCTACTTCAGGTAGCGAGAAGATGAACAGCAGCCAGGGCAGCCCCCAGGCTAGGGTGGGAGGGAAGTTTGTCCATCTTGGTGTTCATGCCCTCCATGGGCAGTAAGCTCCTTTCTCCAGGAGGAGGGGAATCTGCAAAAATCACAGCTGTGTGGGAAAGGGAGGCTCTGACTTGAGACCATCAAGTTCAGGGGTTTGAAGCACTGGACTGGAAATGATTTGAATTCTTGTCAGCTGAGGGCCCTTGGGCGGTCTACTCACCCCTAGCGGTTTTCAGTTCCTCATCTGTGAAATGGGGATATGCAAGGCCTGACCTTAAAGGGCCGTGAAGCTCAAATGAGATCCGACACACCAGGTGCTGGCACCGCTCCCAGTGCACAGCGACGGTGCCATAGAGGGGCGGCTGTTATTAATATTCTTCCAGCTCTTGGGACCGCCGCTCCCCGTTTGTATTTCCAACCCCCTTGCTCCTAGGTTGGGTGAGTGACTTGGATGATCTCACTGAAGACCCCTCCCATATTGGTCAATCCTGATGGGGGGGTTGTGTGTGGGAGGGTGTGATGCCCAACCAACGTTTTCACCAGGCTGGGCGGGCAGCGTCAGGCAGGCGGGAGCTGGTCAGGTTTTTAATTGAACGCAATGCAAATGAAATGTAAATACCATGCAAATAAGCTCTTGCCAGGAGGCACTGGGGCCGGGGAGGAAGGGGGGTGGGGAAGGGACTGCTGAGCAGGGGGCCCTTCCCTACCTCCCTTTTTCTCTCTCTCCTGCGGCTGCCCACGCCCACCCCCTGGTGCTGCCCACCCAGCCGGTCATTCCATTCCCAGAAAACAGCGGGCACTTCATCCTGCCCCAAGCTCCCTACACTATGGCTCCTGGTGGTGGCGGTGGCAGTGCTCAAGGAGGGCCAGGGATCCTGTGGATGGGGCGGAGCTGACACACACACTCACAGTCACACAGAAAGACCCACACAGAGGCACAGAGGGACATGCACAGAGGGACAAGCCCTTTGCCACACTGAGACTCACAAATACAGTCATGAATACACACAGCGTCACAAATGCACTCAGACACACGTATGCGCGCGCGCGCGCGTGCACACACACACACACACACACACACACACACACACACACAGAGCCTGCCCTGCCATAAGGCCTGCAAACTGAAGTCCCATAGCTGGCCGAAGGTCAGACAGTGGGAGTAGAGGGGGTGGGGAACAGACACCCTGTGTGGTCAGAGCCTGGTGGCCTGAGTGAGGCCAGACAGCCTTAGGGGGTGGGGTGAAGGGAGCTCCAGGGTGGCCTGGGCCCTTTGCCCACCCCACCCCCACCCAGGACGCTTCGCTCATACCCCAACTGTGCTCACCACTGCCAGTAGATAACCCAGGTGTTGGCCCATAGCTTAAATCCTCTGGACCCTAATTTTGGACTGGGGGTTCCCTAGAGCTGACAGGCCCCAATCCTGAAGCTCCCCACACTCTCAGGGAGGCTGGCCCAGGGGGGCAGGACCTGGCAGGTTAGGTGGCTAGGTCAGCAGTCCATGCCCTACCTACCCTGCCAAGGGGTGAAGTGCAGAAACGAGGATCAGCAGAGCTTGTGTGGACAAGCGTCCGTCCTGCCCCACTCATGTCTGGGGTGGTCCCCACTTCCCCTCTGAGCAGGCCCACAGTTAAGTCTCAGGCTTCTGAGCCTAGTTGGGAGGGACAACCAGCCAACTCTCCCTAGTCGACAGGGAACTCTGGGTGGGCTGCCCTCCCCGCCCGTTTCCCCCAGGGGCCTGGCCCTGCAACAGCCCCTCTGTTAGAGTGAGGCTGTCCTCCTCCACCACATTCTCTCCTCGGAACCCCTCCCACCAGGTCCCCCACCGGATACGCCACGACTTCAAATAGTCCCCCTCTCCCCCACTATGGCCCAGAGGTCGGGAAAGATGAGGCTGGGGATGAGGTTGGATGGGGGGCGCCAGGCAGATGATGCTGGGCCTTTGGCTGCAGAAGTGGCGGGTGATCCCACCGCCTCCTGGGGCGAGGGGCCCAAGCCGCTCTCCAACAGCGCCCTCCAAGAGGGCTGTACCGGGGCAGGGGGCGATGAACCCAGGCGGGCTGCGGGGCAGAGGCGTGGCCGCTGGGGGCCTTCCTCCCTCCCCCGCCCCGGCCAAGCCGCGCAGCCGGTGACTGGGCCCAGTGGCGTGCCTGGCGTCTTGGGCTCAGGCTGCAGGGGACCTCAGCCTGCCCCAGGAGGGCCAGTTCTGCCTGCCTCTCCACCACGCTCCCTCCCCCGCTGCTCCCCTCTCTGTGGGAAGGCGGCAGCTGGGGCGGGGGTGGCCGCGGGAGCGTCTTGCCGGTGTGGTGTGATCGTGCCGAGCCGGGAATTCGGGCCATGTGGGAAAGACATTAGTGCCGGCCGCCCTGCCAGCCAGGAATGCGCCCCCCGCTCCGCGGCCGCCGCCTGCCTGCCTGCCTGGCTGGCCCAGAAACGGTGACTCACCCGCTCCGCGTTCCCACCCCCTCTTCGTGCGCCCTCCACAGCCCACCGCAGGCCGGGCCCCAGCCTGTCCCAAGTGCCCGCCTCTGCTCCGGCGGTTCTGCTACCTGCCGGGCCCACCCCCTTCTCTTATTACAGGAATCCGGGCTGGGACCTCCCGGGGAGACCTCGACCCCACCCCCCAACGTGACCTGGCTAGTCTCTGGACTCTTGCCCTGGTTAGCACCCTCCTTTGGCGCTTAGCCCTTGGGGCAGGCGGGCAGGCGGTCTTGGTTCCCTGGCTCCAGGGTTCCCCTGCTGGCGGGGCCTCAGTTGAACACGGGGCAGGTGCACAACAAAGAAGATGGCCTCGTCCCTGTGAGAGACAGAGACCATTGTGTGAGTGCTGTTTCCTTGGGCCCTTCCTCTGAGAAACTGGGCAGGCTGGCTGGAAGGGGTGGGGGATGATACAATGATACCCACAACCTCCTAGGGGTCTGACCCCCGCCCTCTGTTCCCCATCTGAGCTTAAGCAGCCTGGGAATATGGTCACCCACCTCATCACCGGACAGGAAGAGCCTGCGCAGATGCTAGTGGCCTGCCACGGAGTGGCACTCACACTATGATGCTTTTTAATAAACACCTACTACTTGATGGCCTGACTTCATCTCACATGCTTGGGACATGTCATCGCAGAGACCAATCCCTGGAGAAGGACATCATGCTTGGGAAAGTGGAGGGGCAGAATGGGCTCAGGCATAGGAACCGTTGTGAGGACGGCGCAGGACTGTTGTGCAGAGGGTCGCTGTGGGTTGGAACTGTCTCAATAGCACCTAACAACAACTAGAGCCAGGCCCAAAGGAGCTTCTGTTGGTGTAGTGGGTTGCAGGTTGGGCTGTGAATCAATCACAATGTCAACGGTTCAAAACCACCAGGAACTCCTCATGAGAAAAATGAGGCTTTCTACTCCCACAGTCTCAGAAACCCACAGGGGCAGTGCTGCCCTGCCCTACAGGGTGACTCTGAGTTAGAATCAACTTGGTGGCAATGAGATGTGTTAGCTCTGGGCTGTGCACTTTCTTCACGGTCTCATCCAGTCCCTGCATCAGCCCTGTGAGGGCTCATTAAAGTTGGTGAGGGAGAGGTGCTACCCAGTGCCCCGTGCGGTGTGCAAGAACGTAGGCCCACACCCAGGGCTCTGGTCCCAGCCCCTCCCAGTGTTCTCCTGACCCCAACAAGAGCAGCCTCTAGATCTGCCGCTTCCAAAGACCAACTGGGCACCGCGCTAGCAGACAGCTCCTCACTGCCTGTGGTAGTTACATAGTCTGGTGTCAATTTGAGATTTGAGAGGATTATGAGTGAAGGGGTGGAGTCTAATCTGTCAATCAATCAGATCATCGCCATTGAGACCTCTGTGTGGGCATAGCCTTCTGCTGAGAATTATGGGAAATCCTGCGTTTCCTCCTTGGAGGAGGAAGACTTCTCTGATTCTACTCACCTTAGAGACTCTCTACTGAGACATCCCTGAGGCTGACTCCCCTTGAGACATCCCTGAGGCGAAGCCACATGGACCAACCCTGATGCAGCCAGAACCCTGGACCTAGAGAAGTCATGTGGAGACCCCTGCCAGCGCTGACATGCTTACAATACCACTGGATCCGAAAACTTTCTACCCACTGGCCTGTGATCGTCTTGCATTCGGCATCATTGCATGTGTTTCGTGAGTTTGAAGAGGACTTTATATATTGGTATGGGACATATGGGCTAATATCAGACTTATGGGGTTGGACTGGACTGGGTGGGGATGCTTTCTTAATGTACAATTACCCTTTCTATAAAACTCTCTTTTATACACATATGAGTTTCTGTGGATTTGTTTCTCTAGTCTACCCGGATTCACAGTGGCCCAACCCCATCAGAACCTTTCCACTAGCCTTCCACGCAGGCCTACCTCCCACAAATTTTAATAAGAGGTGGGCATCTGCTTCATTTTTAATCACGTAGTTTACATTTCATTTGCCCCACCATCGTGATGCTGACTGTTGGCGTCTTACCTAAGAGTATCCACTTATGGACGGGCTGAGAGCAAGTTCACAAAACTCATGGAACTCCCCTTCAGCCCCCTGGGCCCTTGGGCACCCTTCTGACTGAAACGGAAGTCACCCCCTGGCTCAACTTTCAGCCAAACAATAGGGGTCCCTACTTCTTAGGACAGCTCGCCTTTGAACAATCAACAGCAGGTCAGAGGGGCAGCATTTGCCCAGGGAGGAAGCTCTGAAGACAAGGGAGGATGAAGAAGAAGGATGAAGAATGGAAACAGTAGACAAAGAGGAAGTGGAAAGGGCACGGTTACATTGTGATGTTCTTACACTCAGCCCCATGAAACAAACTGTGCATGAATTGTTGAATGGAAAACCAATTTGTTCTGTACACTTTCAACCAAATCCCAAGACAAAAACAACAAAACAACAACAAACTAATGGACATTCCACCGTCCCTTTGGGAGGACTCCACCCTCATTCAGAGTGGAAGACCCCAGCTGGGGTCTCAGAGGCCAGGACCCAACAACCAACAGAGTCCCTGGCCCAGATCGGTGTTCAAAACATCTCCCAGGTAATTAATGAACCAACGTCCCTTTTATTTCAGGCCCCTTCCCGCCAGCCTCCAGAAATAATGATCGAGTGTTCAATCTATGGAATATCTCCTCTACTCTGTGCACCAACATCTGTAGGTTGGTTCCAGTAAACACCTATTTTACAGATGGAAAAATCGAAGCCTAGAAAGACAAAGCATCTTATCCAGGGGATATTGCCAACTTAAAGCCTACCCTCTGCACTGCAGCTCAGGGTGGGCCCCTCTGAAAATCCACACTCCGGGCCTATAAACACCAGACCCAAATGTTGGGACTCTGGCTCCATGAACTTCTCAGAATGTCAGCAGCATCAGGTGACAGAGCAAGTGGGAGAGGAGGCCAGGGGCCTGGATGGTTATGGCTCCCCTCACTGGGATCTCCCCACCCCCCATGGTGTTTGCCCTGTCTCTGTGCATCCCTCTCCCTCAGGTATTGAGGCGTGTGCCTACAGCCTAAGGACCAGAGGAAGGAAGATGAGAGCCAGCAGGCTGCCTCCACTCTGAAGGCCCTCTGGCCCCACAGCAGGGACTCTGAGGTCTGACTCTACTTTTCCAGGCTCCCTGTGACTTCCCTGGGATCCGTACATCCAAGAAGTCGCAGAGTCCACTCACCTTTCTTTTCCCCACCAGCCAAAACAAAGAAGATGAGCCAAGATTCCTTCCTGCTTCCCGGCCAGAAGAGGGAAGAGGAAATGCAACATGAAGCCCAGAGCCCAGAGCCTGCAGCAGAGCCCTGGATGAGGTGCAAACTGATCTCGGCCATAGCTCTAGTGGGTAGGGAGGACCTCCCCTAAAACTCAAACTGGACAAGGGTCCCAGACACTTGCTCCTGGCCTCAGCCAGTCCTTAGGAGAATGGGCAGTGTAGCCATCAGCCACCCTCTGGATTGACGGTATGGACTCTCACTTTGGCCTTGGCCTGGTCCCAAGCAGACTAGAAGGACCGAGGATATTCCCCTCAAGACTCAGTCAGACCCTAAGTAGAGGGCGGAGTGGATCACCAACCTCCCGCCCAAGTTCTACTCATAGAATTGGGAGCGCCTCTGAATTTGGATGCATCAGCCCCTACCTTAAGGGTTTCTTCATCAATGGCTGGGGTTTTTAGAAGCTCACCTCGCTTAGACAGGGCAAGCAAGAGAGGGCCACCCTGAGAGCCAGAGGCCTAGTTTAGCATCCCTGGCACCACCCTTACCTCTGCATCCTTGGTGGGCTTGTCTAGAGAGGGGGTTTGGCCCAGTGCACATTGCAGGGAACTGTCGGTGCTGCTAGGCTAATGCACTAAGAGGGGCAGCCAGAGCGTGACATCTCCTCCATTCCTAAGTGGCCTTCCCCAAAAGGGAAACCAAGGCCTGGCAAGGCCAAGGGACTCCCCCATGATCACAAAACAGATTGGGGTGGGAGGTGGAGGAGGTACCTAGCTCTGGGTCTCTGCACAGGTGGGAAATTAGCACGGACCATAGCATAGTATGGGTTAAACAGCACCTTGGTGCCTGGTCCAGGCTGTGGCTGTGTGTGCTGCGGGGGGCGAGCAGGGTGTGGAGCTGCTGCTGCCACCTCCCTGGTATTTTTAGCCTGGAGAATGCGCTGAGCTCAGGGCTCACGCTCATCTGCAGTGAGGGGATTGGGAAGGTCCCGCTGCCCCTCCCTAACTCCACCAGCCTGGAGCCAGGAAGGGGGAGTCCAGTGGACCCAGGTCTGGAAAGAGGCAGGGACCTCAGGAGCTGGGAGAAGTCTGAACCTGAGCCCCTGAAACCCCAACCCACCGGTTTGGTTCACACTTCTAATGGCCCTTCCCCTGGGGGTGCAAGCGCCCAGCCTCGCTGCAGGGACAGGCTCCTCCACCTAGTCCTCTCTACCCTCCGCCTCTGCTAGGCGCTCTGGGCCAGCGCGGGCCTGCGCCAGGTCAGAGCTGCGAGGTTCCCATGACAACGGATGACAGCAGCGGAGGCTGCTGGCCGCAGGGTCAGGGGTGAGGGGGATGTGGGTGGAGGAGCAAGAGAAGGGAGGAGAAACTAGTCTGGGAATGGGGGAGGGGACTGGAGGGGATCCCCAAAATTGCCACCCCCTACTGAGCCTAGAGCCTTGGGAGAGTGCCCAGCCTTCGCCCTGGGTGGGAGACACCCCCAGAGAGAGGGTCTTTTCGCCGCCACTGCCGCTGCCGCTGCTGCTGCTGCAGCAGGGTGGAGGCGGTTGGTCACGGTCATGTGATCTGTGTAGGGGTAGAGCTGCAGGGAATTGCTCGCCCTCTGCCACCCAGCCCGTCTCTGCTGCCTCTTGTCAAGGTTCTTGGGGATGGGGCAGGGAGTGAGAGCTGCGATCCACCCCCTCACCTCTAGGAACTGTAATGCTTCCGCAGGGTCTCCCAGCTGACAGGTCACTTCCCATCAAGCCTGACCCCTACATCCTAGCCCAGGCGATCTCTGGGTTTCCCTGAAGGAGGGCATGCTAGGAATCGTGGGCTCTTGCTGACTGCACCCTTCTGCCTTGCCATCCTCAGAGATCCAGAGGGACTTTCGGAAGTTGCTCCCGCTCGTTCCAGCCGACTGGAGGCGCCATCTGCATGTGACACTAAGGTCTCTAAAGGCTGCCCCCATCAGACCCATCCATGGTTGGCACTTATTATGAAGCTTGAGGTTGACTATAGCCCCTAGGCTTTCTCCAGAGTACTCCCCTTGGCATCCGGAAGTGCCAGCCTCCAGCTTCTGAGGTAAGTGGTGCGGGCCCCTCCAGGCTCAGTTCCACACGCAACAACCCGGGAAACCCGGTTTCTGCCCATTCTGGTTGCTTGCTCAGCAAATGGGACAATGCGGGAGAGATGACAAGGGTCTTTTCCACACCAGACTTCCCATTCCACCCTTACAGTACCTTGGAGAAGAGACATTATTGCTGATGGGTAAACTGAAGCCCTGAGAGGAAGGTCATGTTGTCTGTGGGTCCCAACTGGTGGCCCCTTTTCTCTCTGGACCCCGTCCTGGCTCCTTCCCGGTGGTCCCAGCCTGTGGCACTGCTGCACTTGGACGCCTCAAAGCCAGGCCCACCCAGTCCTTGCCCGGACTCTTCCACACCCAGGCTGCTGCAACCTGCAGTCTACCTCGGGTGGGGCCAGATTGACTCAGCCTCCACTGAGCGCTGCGTACTTGCCAGGCATACAGCCCGTACCCGACGGAGCTTCCGTCTGGTTAGGAAGAGCAGCAAGTGGGCAGGCCGGCTGGCTCACCATGGGATCTCAGATCTCAGCAGGGCTGTCCTGAGGGTGCTCTGGGACAATGGACCCAGGTGCACAGAAGGGGGGGTCATCCAGCCCAGGTGGATGGAGGTCAGCTTCACCTTTCTCAGGGCCTCGCAGGCCTGGGGAACCTTGCCTCCATGTCAGGCACAGCTCCCTCTTGCTGCAACCTCAGGAAGACTTTTAGGTGGGTGAGTGGTTGAAAAGGGCCGGTCACCGGGTCCCTGACCTCTGTGCTTTCTCAACCAGTAACCTCACTCTCAATCTGCCCAGGTCCCACTATCCCTACAGTCTCCACAGGTCCCCCAAGATGGTTAGAGGTGGCTGGCTGGGCAGCAGGCCCATCAGGCCCAGAGCCAACAGATGCCCCTGTGCTTCAAGCCCCTCAAGCAAACACTAGCCCAGGGCCTGCCTGCAGCACCCTAGCAGCACCTGCGCTCTGCTCAGGAGGGTTGGCAGGTCGGCGGGGCCATTAGGGCCAGTGGGAGGGAAGCCAGGGTCAGATTCTCTCCCCCCACACATACACCTACACAAGGGCTGCTGGGCGGGGCCAACCCAGTGGGGTTGTGGTGTGGAAAGGAGGCCCCAGGATGGCTGTTTGGTTCTCGGGATCCCTGAGGGCCACCAGGGAGGGAAGACTAAATGAGAGAGGAACTCCATTTCAGCTCTCAAAATCCTCCCACCAGTTGGCCCCGGGGCCCCAGGGGGAGCAGGGAGCTGTGGAAGGCAGGGCAGGCTCCCAGGCTCCCGACACAAGGGACCCAGACCCTCTCCTGAGGTGGGGGGGTTGGAGTGCTGGGCATCCTCGTGAGGAGGCCACTGCAGGACGATTAATCTTGTGAGGCATGTGTGTCAGCTCCCCACCCCCCCACCCCCACCTGCCCCCCCACTTTGGCCTCCCATGGCCACCCTCCCATACTGCCAGGGAGTTAATCTCCGCTCTGGGGACTTCTCAGTCCCTGTCAGGGCTGCATTACTTCAGAGGCAGAGGGAGGCAGGAATGAGAGCACACAGTTGGGGGTGGTAGATAGTTTCCTTGGAAAGGGGTGTATGGTCAGCAGCTGGTGAGAAGGGGCCCAAAGGAAAAGGCCTGGGTCCCTCGCAAGGTCCAGCCCTGGATGAGGTGGTGAGGGCCCCTCGGTGGTGCTACCCAGGCCGGCAGAACCCTGGCACCCCTGGCCCTCGTCCGCCAGCTGAGCCCCAAATGCAGTTTGCAGTTTTGACAGCAGATGTCTCTGCTATTATGATTTATCCAAATGCTTAAGGTAAATAACGCGCCCATATTTATAGGCAAGGAAGCAGGCAGGAGGTGGGAGGGAAGGAATGGGGTCAGGGGACTTGAGGGCCCCAGGACTCAGAGCACCTCTGCTTCTGTCCTCAACCCTCCCCACTCAGACCCAGAGCAGGCTGGACCCCAACTTGGCCCCAGGGGAAGTGGGATAGAGTCACAGCAGGCCTGTGGAATTGCCCATCCACCCTCCCAGGCCCCGCCCCCAGGACAGGTGGACCAGGGACTAGACCTGTCTTGCTGGCCTGGGAGGCAGCCACCCGAGGAGGGAAGCTGCTGAGGCAGCCTCCCCACCTCTGCCAGCCGCGTTTCCATGGCTTCACTGTGTCCTGGCTCCCCAGGGCTCCGGCCACATTATCAACAGCAGGCACTGCCCTTGCCCTCACCCCCCGCTGCCACCACTCCCTCCCCTCAGACCCCCCAGCAATGGGCCTGACTTTAGCCACAGGCGGCACCCTCCTAGCAGGCCTCAGAGCTGGGTGAGGTATGGGAGCCTGGCGGGGAGACACCAGGGAGGTGGAGGTGAAGGTCCTCTGGCGATTCCAGCTGCACCCATATTAAGTGCCCCTCTAAGGTGCTTAGATTCTGCCATTCCAGGGGAGGGGGCAGTGGTCCGGGGGCTGCCTCCCCACTCCACCCCTCCGCCTCACTCCATACAGTGCTCTGTGTTCCCAGACCTTTCTGAGCTGCAGAAGGATTGAAGAACTTCACTGGGTTCTCCAACAGGAGAGCCAATGCATGTCCACTGCACAAAGTGAAACAAAAAGTCAGACAATGCAAAGACATTTAAAGAAGGAATCCCATACCACATCTGGGCGCGGCCAGGGACGCAAGGCTGCATGTGTGCTGGGTGGTTTATTTGATTTTTATTTTAGTAAATCCTTTTATTGGGGGCTCTTACAGCTCATAGCAATCTATGCACCAACTGTATCAACCACATTTGTACGTCAGTTGTTGTTTCCAAAACATATTCTTTCAACTTGAGCCCTTGGTATCAGCATCTTTTCCCCCCTCCCCCCTCATGAACTCTTGATAATTTAGAAATTATTTTAATTTTCATATCTCACATTGTCCGCAGTGTCCTTTCATCCACCTTTCTGTTGTTCGTCCCAGCAGCAGGGGGTGGGGGAGTGGGTGTTGTATGTCAATCATTGCAATTGGTTCCACCTTTCTCCCCCTTCCATCTTCCCCTTCCCCTCCTGGTATTGCTACTCTCATTATTGGCCCTGAGGGGTTTATCTGTCCTGGATTCCCTGTGTGCAGAGTGTGTGGTTTTCCCAGCCAAAGTCGGGTGTTTAAAGGGCAGCTTCTGAAAGCAGAGGAACCCAGCTATGTGACCTTGTGTATGTTTCTCTACTCCGTGTCGCAACTTTCTCATCTATCAAATGGATCCATACCTTCCCTGGAGTGCTATTGGGAGGATTGTGTGAGCTAGCTAAGTGTGTGGGTGTGTGGGTGGTGGGGGGGCTCAGTGCCTGGCACCTGGGCTTGTGAGGCACAGTAGTATCATTGGCACCTCTCTCCCTGGGAAGGGAGGAAGGGGACAGAGTTCTTCTTGGGGTTGGAAACATGTGGGAGGGAAACAATGGCCAGGAAGAGATCTCTTCAGCACGCCCACATTGATGGGCAGTCCCACAACCAGGCAACTGTCACCCAGGGTGATCAGAGCTGTGAAGCAGACCCACAGGAGCACCTGGCCTGGGCTGCAGGGACCAGAAAGCCTCCCCAGGAGATCCCTGGAGGCAGAGGAGGATGGAAGCAGGGAATGGACCTGAATCCGATGGGGACCAGACGCTGGGGTAGTCAGTCACCGGGTCGCAGCTAGGACCCCCCAGTCCAACTGCTTTGCACCAAGGCCTGGAGCGCCAATGAAGCCAGCCACCTCCCCTGGGCCCGCCCCACCTTCACGCCCTGCTGCCTGGAATCTGAGGCAGCCCTTGTTCTCTGGCAGGAGGGGAATTTAATGCCGCCGAGAGATGGCAGGTCGACAGGCAAAGAAAGATGAAAGTGTCCGCTCTGGCAGGCGGGCCAGGGGCCTCGGGGGACACTCCCACCATCAGTCCTCCTCAGCCTTTCCCGACTCCGTGTGTCAGGAAGAGCCCCCAAGGGGCCCTCAGGGGAGATGTGGGTCTCTGAGGACTGGACTCCCTGCAGGGCTGTGTGACCTTGGGGGCTAGCTGGGCCTCTCTGTGTCTGCAGGGTGTCTGGGCCAAGGTCTGTATTAACATGCTGGTGGCCGCCTGTGTCTACCTCCACCCTTGATGTCACCAGCAACGCCTGTCGCTCAGGACTGCGGGTGGGGAGTGGGGGAGCCGGGCCAGCCATGCAGTGACCTCCATCCAGCCATCTCCGGCACCTGAGAGGAGGCAACGCCAGCTCGACAATCAGGCGGAGCCTGAGCGGCCTGGACTGCAGCAGAGCCAGGCGCCATCACTACCTCCTTTATGGCAGCCGGCACTGGGCTCGGCCAGAACCTGCCCACTGGGTCACCAGCCCACAGCCCCACTGAAATGCTACGGGTCTGGGCACTAACTAGGAGATAACCTTACTGTTTTACAAAGCATCCTGTCAGGTGCCCTCACCCCACAGCCTCTGGCAATGTTGACCTTCTTTCCTGGGAACAGAGAAACAGGATGCTCCGACAAGGTCATTTTGCAAGGGCATGCGTGCTCATGCATGGATGCACCTGTGTGCCCTCGCCCGCATGCACATACACCATGGTTTTGACACATGTTAACCAAGGACATATGTGTCCCAACTTCCAGGCCCCCTTTCCATTCTTTTGAAGACAGCCGGCCCTTCTCCCACCAAGGCAGTCTGGTGCGGGCAACTGGCAGCCAGAAGTCTGGCTTCCAACTAAGACCCTGCTACAAATTTGCCACAATTTGGGCCGGTTATGCCCAGGTCTCTGAGGCCTCTGTTTCTTATCTGTAAAATGGGTAATAATGTCTAGCCTGGTAACATCCTGGAGTCCAAGAGGGAAATTTCCCCAACAAACTGAGACTCTCCCAAACGGAAGACAGCTTCTAAGTAGCTTTGGGTCAAGCGGAAGTGCCCACAAGGAGAGCCCAGCTCTTAGCCCACAACCATTCAGTACAGCCACAGGGGCTGTCCTGCTTCCCCCTTCTTGTACAACATGACCACAGCAAGCTCACAGCAGACGGTCAAAGGCCCAGCCTGGAGTTCTGAGGCCAGAGACCTGGGTCGGGGACAGAGGCCCTCGTCTGGGTGGGGGACAGCAGCACCAAGGGAGACTAGGTCTGGCCAAGACTAGCTGCTGAGGCTGGGGGGAGGCGGGTGCGCCTGGCAGGCGCTGGGCAGGCCGGGCTGGGGAGAGGCCTTTGGCGGCCGCAGAGAACAAAGACACTGGGGTTGCCAGGATATTCTGTGGAGCTGAAGCCGGCAGCGGTGGGGCTGGGAGAGGGGCTGTTGGCCGTGGGAACCGCGCCTGCTGCCCTCACGCCAGCTCCCCTGTCCAGACTGGGCCTCAGGGCCAGGCTAGGGGGCAAGAGGGGCTGGCAGCCCCACCCCTGAGTTGCACGGCTGTCAGGGCAGAGACCCAGCAAGTGCTGTGGGCAGCCATGGCACTCCGTGTCAGCATCACTGAGGGCTGTAGGTGTTACTGTCCCAGCGTCATGACAGGCAGCACCCCAGGGGCTTGCACCATGCTTAACAGCAGCGTCACACAGACTTGTCCCTTGCCGTCCCCAAATGCCCTCCCAGGGTCCCAGTCATGGCGGCGACACAGTCACTATCATGGGGCCACACAGTGTCGCACACTCCGCTCCCAAAAACCCGCCCCACGTCTCACACAGCCGTTTCCCACCAGGTCTGTTGCAGGACATGTTCGAGAACCATGTAGGCTGTGTCCTGCAGTGTGGCCGCTGGTGTCATACATGACTCCTCCGCCACATGGTGTCTCACACCAGCCTCCCACATACTGCCACCGGCCATTTTCATGTCACCAAGAACCACACTGCTGCACAGGACTTCATCAGAAAGATCCCTGCCACATACATGCTCCCTTAGCTCATACATGCGCGCATGACACGTACACACGTGCTGATCCAGGTGTAGGGGCTGCCTGGAGGCTGGGTTTACCACCAGCCTAGTGCACACCTCCAGTTTCTTGAAGTCACCCACCCCTGCCTCCAAAGCCGGTTCCCAATGCTAAACCAACCAGATGGGGTGGGGGGTGGGTGTCAGACTACCTAGGGTGAAGGCTCCTGCATTACCTGAAGGACAGACTCCTAACTGTGCAGAGGGGAGCTGAAGGCACCCAAGAAGGGTCAGGACTTGAGCAAGCGGCCCCAGCTGCATGGGGAGCCTGCCTCTCAGGAGAGCCACAGAGATGAGCTGATAGGAGGAGGGGAGAAAAAGAAAGGGGAGAGACAGACAGAGATGTAGAGGCAAACAGGACAGACACCCAGGGCCTCGGAGCTGCAAGAAGATGACGAAACACAGACACAGGAGAGAGAGACAGACAGAGATCATCAAGTCAGAGATGCAGAGACAGTAAGCCAGACAGAGACACAGAGCAGACACAGATATGGACATCCAACCAGAGACAGGCAGGGCAGACAGGCTGGGCTGAGTGCATGGGAAGGAGGGGCTGGGGGTGGGTAGCTCTATGGAGGTAGGGCAACTGGGTCGCTAGGGCTGTGGGCAGCTGCGCGGCCCAGGCAAAAGGTGGGTGACATCTTGGTGAGATGTTCGGTGAATAATGGTTTTAAAATAACACCGGCCACCATTGACTGTGCGCATACTATGAGCCAGGCCTTTCCCAGAGTGACCTCATTTCATCCTCAGGCAACTTTATGGGGACGACTGTTATTGCCCCCGTTTCCCAGATGAGGCAACCGGGGCTTGTCATGTGGCCTGGTTCACAGCCATCCCCACCCACGTGCGGGCACCCCCCAGCCTCAGAGGGGTCAAGAAGCCTCCCTGCTCCAAGTCAGGGAGGGCAGGCTGCAGCTGGAAATAAGGGCAGGGAGCTGGGGGCAGTTCTGTGTCGAGGAGTGGGCCTAAGAGACCCGCTTGGGCTTCGGGTTGGCACACGAACAGGTACAGGCTGGCTGAGTCATGGCAACCGCCCCCAACCCCCGTAGGACTGGCATCAGAGCTGCTCACCCCACACCTGTAGGCATGCCAATGAGGGCCGGCTGAGGCCATCTGCAGCCCGAGCTGCTGCCAGCAGTTGGGTGGGCAGGCAGGGGTCTTCTGCCCGGGCTCCCCCTACTGGCCAGTCCCCACAAGGTTCTGGAGGGGCTGCAGTCAGTTTGCCTTGTGCTAGGGGTGAGGGTGCCCCTGGCTACAACACCTCCCCTCTACCCCCCACTGGACACCGCCCTTCGGCAGAGCGGCCTGGAGAGATCACAGGCAGCCACATGAAAGGGAATTTTTCCCAGGCAGAGATGGAGTTGAAAGCCACCTCCCACACCCCTGCCAGGCCCTGCTGAGCCAGGCCTGCTGCTGAGCAGTGCCCACTCCCCACCCCCCCTCCAGTGCCAGAAGGGGCTTGTGACACCTGGGAAGGGGCTGGGGGCAGAGGGCCCACCCCATGTGACTATGTTCGCCTCCTGGGAACCATGAGGCTCTCAATTCCCCGCCCCCCCCCCCCATTTCAGAGGCTACTAGCCCTTTTCCTCACCTACCTGAAGCCAGGTTGTTCAAGCCCCACCTGCACTTCGGCCAGGCTCAAAGCAACTGGGTAAGAGGCAGGATCCTCCAGTGCAGTGGATGTGGGCAGGCCTCACCCCCGGCTGGCCTCTGGCTATGTGTAGGGAGCAGGGGCTTCCCCAGCCTAGACCTATGGTAATATCCAGCCACCTGGCCTCTGGGAACCTGGATGACTTTGTGCCAACAGACGTCCTGGGGGTGGGGCAGTCACAGGAAGGCCTGAGGACCCCAGGTTCCAAGTGCAGCAGCCCTCCAGTCTGAGGAGGTCCCTCTAGTCAGAGGGGGGTGGGGTGGGGTGTGTGCGCGCGCGCGCGCGCTCAGGGCAGAGTCCCATGTCTATAAACCTGGGCTACGACTGCTCCCACCAGCACCTGGGGGCAAGGGGAACCCTACATCCCACCCTTGTGTCTGCCGTGGTCAGGGCATGGTGGGTTTAGGTGACTAATGATGGGGGATCCAGGTGATGGAAGATCCCCATAGCCAGGCTTTGGGGGCCTGGAGTGCCCAACACTGCCCACTTCTCAGGCTGGCTTCTCCTGCTCATTGCTTCGGGGACTTAAAGGCCTGCTCCATCCAAGCGGTTTGCCCTCTAACTCTCCTGGGCAGTCCACCCCCTGGAGATGGTCCCAAACCACACCTACCTAGAACAGCTGCCACCCCACCCCACCCCACTCCCGACCCAAACCCAGAGAGCAAGAAGCCAGCATCATGACACAAACATGCATTCGTTTTATTCACAAAACAGCCTGGTTCCCTACAACAATGCAAACAGCATGTTCATCAGCAGGAAGCCGGCCATGGACAGGGGGCCCCTGGGTACCCACCCCCACGGGGGCGGGGGAGGAGAGGTGGGGACCCTCGCAAAGGAGTCCTTTCTTCTGTTACGGTCAGCAAGGCCAGGAAAAAAGAAAGGAGAGGGCTCGTTCTCCCCAAGGAGCCAGGATCAGGACTATTGAGACACAGGCTCCCCAGATCCGAGTGGAGAAAACCAACAGAAACTTCATTTTTTGCCCAAACCCTCGCTGTCGAGGTGGGAGACCCCATCTGGAGGCTGTGGGTCCAGCAGAGCAGGCCCTGGCCAGGGGGTGGGGTGGGGTGGCTACCAAGCCCCCACCTCACTCCCCTCCAAGTTCCACCGGCTGGTGTGGGTGGGTACAGAGGGGCTTCTATGCGGCGCCATCAACATTCTCTTTATAAACGTGAGTGGATTCCCCAGGCAGACTATGCACTATTTCATGGTCGGAAAGGGTCAAAGGAAGTCTAAATGAAGGTGGAGTTAAACTGTGCTAAATTACAGTAGTGCTTATTAGTAACTAGATTTCAAAAGGTTACAGAAAATTTACATTCTCTACACAAAAACTGCATCTCCTGCACAGACAACATCGACATCGACACAGGAAGGAAACTGATTGTCCATTCTTTGCCCAGGAAGTCTCGGCACTTTACAGACTCGCCTTTACTTCTTCATTTCCTTTTTTTTCTTTTCTGTTTGTTGCTGCTGTTCTTCCGAGAAAAAAAAAAAGCAGTTAATTTTTTTCCTTGTCTTTTTTTATACTAGGGACGTGGAGATGTTAAAACGACAACAAAAAATATATATATAAAAACAGGAATGAAATCTGTGAGAGAATATTTTTGGTTCTAAAGACGGGTGCGTTTTGTCTTCGCCTGAATCCCTTGCCGGAGACCACGCGAGCACTGACATTGCACGGAGAGGGCAGCTTTGGGGTCCCGCCGTCACTGAAACCACCGGAAGGCGGCCCCCGTCGGAAGCGTCACCTTCTGGTGAGGGCGGGAGACAAAAACAAGGAGAGTTCGGTCAGGGTCCGGGTGGGCCTGGCGCAAAGACGTTCCCCGTGGATGGCTGCTGGGGGCAGAGGGTCGCGCGTGGTGAGCAGCTGCCCGCGGAGTTCCTGCCCATCCCAGCCTGGCCAGAGAAGGAGTCTTGACCCGAAGGGCCGCTGGAGGGCCGGGAGCACCGAGTCCCTGTGCCCAGGTACCCTCCATCCAGACAGGAAGCACCGGGTGCCTGCGATGCGTCTGGGCGTGTGGACAGGCGTCTGCCTAGTGCTAAGCTGCATGGCCGGGGCACCGAGCTGTGTGTGCCCGAGTGGAGGATGATACTGAGTGGGTCTGCCAACAGGCTATACCTGTCATCAGGGTGTGGCATATGGGAGGGGCGGGTGTGTGTCTCCCCACACGGGGTGAGAGCAGGTGCTTGTGTGTGTGCCTATCGGTGTGTTCTCTGGAGGTCGACCAGATCTACGATGGGGCTGCGACACTGTTTTTTTACTTTCCACCCATTTGTGTCGAGCCCACTTGCCAATGGGTGAGGATAGGGACAGGGACAGCAGGCTGAAAAGATGCTTTCATCCTTGGGGTACAAGGGCAGGCTCTGCTACGAGGCTGGAGAGAAAGCAGCAGCATGGTGACCCTTCTGGGGCTTTCCTATGCCAATCGCACAATGGGCCCCTGGCTGACGGGGGACCGTTGGCCCCAGGACCACAGGCGCCCTGGCCAGTAGCTGTGCAGCCAGGGTGGTTCCCGAGGCACCCACAAGGTACTCCAAATCTTTTAACTGATGGCCTACCCGCGTCTCAGAGTTCTCCCGCGTCTCAGAGCATGACAGCCTAGAGAACTTTGGACTAAGGGCTGGCCCTGGAGAGTCAAGTGGAAGTTAGTCTACAAGCCAAGGGGCCCATGGGGCAGAACCCTACCCTCAGGTGGGGCGGGGAAAGGCCCCAGCATCTTCATGGGCTGGAAGCTTCAGGACGTGACTGACTGAGAACCAGGAACTTAGGATCCCTATGGGAATTGGCATCCCAGGGCCTGGCTGGGAATGCCAGCTCCTTTACCAGGAAGTTTGCGTTCACATAGCTAAGTACCGCCTGGCTGGATCTCAGGATGTGGCTCTGGTGGTGGGTGGTGGTGAGTGGGTGGGTGGGCAGTGAACTGGTTGCTGTTTTAGAGGCTGGCCCAGGCCCCCAGACTCCAGGGACTCACTGGGCATCCCCCTGCCACCTGCGCAGGTAGGAAAGGTGGGGACAGGGGTGAGGGGCAGGGTGGACTTAGGACGACACACAGATGCAAGCCCACACACCTCCCTCTAAGGCGCAGTTACCTCCAGAGCAGCGGAAGGCTTCTTTTTGAGTTCCTCGCACTTTCTGAATTTGCAAATCTGATGGCCAGTCTTTCGGTTCCTACAACTGCTGCATTGCTCGCAGTTGATGCGCCGTCGGCAGGGCGCACACATGCCGCAGCGTTTCCGCTTCTTCTTGCCCGAGCTGATGGCGGAGGCCAGCTCTCCCTGCATGGGGTACTCGGCCAGGCCGGCCATGTGCAGTGCACTCTCGGCCAGGAACACACCCGCGGGGGTCATGATGAAGAGGCCCGGGTTGATGGGGAAGGCGCCCAGGTAGGGGAAGTCGGACTGGCCGTTGAGAGCTTCAGCCCCCGCCACAGCCTCCATGTCAGGCAGGCCAGCGCCGGCCTCGCTCATGAGCGGAAGGTGCTCTTGCACCACACGCTTCAGCATCTCCGTGGACTGCGCAAACTGCTGCAGTGTCAGCTGTCCCTCGGCGGCCAGCTCCGTGGCCCGCTCCGCCTTGCTCAGCAGGCTGGCCACAGCGCCGCTTTTGTGCTTTGAGGTAGGGTTGCTTTTGTCCACGGCCATGGCCGCTGCCAGGTCATGCCCATTGGCCAACAGGGAGGCGGCGGCCGCGGCGGCCTTGTCGACAGACTCTCCACCCATCATGCTGCCTCCCCCACTGCCCCCACTGCCCCCAAAGGAGGAGTAGTGGGAGAGCGGGCGGGAGCGGCGCAGGCTCTTGTTCAGGGGTTCGCTGATGATGCCGCTCTTGTTCCGACGCTCCGGGGGCGGTGCGTCATCTGCCACTGAGGCTGGCGCAGCAGGGGCAGCCACGGTCGAACTCTTGTCAGCCACTCCCGCCTTCGAGCTGCCGCCACCCCCGCCGCTGCCGCCGCCATTGGTGGTGGTGGTACTGCTGCCGCCGGCGTCCTGGGGGCCACTGCCAAGGCTTGACATGGTGGGGCCGAGGCCCAGACCCCGCCACTGGGGGAACCTGTCAACTGCTGGGGGCCCACAGACAAGTGCCTGGCCCTACCGTCTTCAACAGAGGTGCCTGGTGGGCCTGACTGCTCAGGGCAGGCACATGGTCAGCTGTCCTCGTGGAAGTGTCTTCACTCTGTTGGGACAAGAAGATAGAGGGGGTCAGTACCTTTTCCAGCCTCGCCTCAACCACTGCCACCACAGTGGCCACCAGCCTGACAGTGGCTCTAATTGACAGGCCCGCCCCTGCTGGCCATTTTAATCGTGGCACATCCTCATTTAAGACCCACAAGAACCTTGTGGCTCACTGGTTGAGTGCTCAGCTGCTAACCAGCCAGAGAAAAGACGGGGCAGTCCATCTGCTCCTGGGAGGACAGGGCCTATGGCACTCCAGGGGCAGGTCTACGTTGTCAGAGGGCCCCGGTGTGCTGGCCCAAAGCAACAGCACCCTATTCTGCAGAATGACAGGAAGGTGGAGGAGAAGCGTGGTCAAGTCCGCACACACAGCGCTAGCAAAGAGCATGCCGGAGGTTAAGCCCAGGCACCACCCTCCACCCCCACATGGCGCAGTGGGTAAGGGACTTTTGGCTGCTAACCGAAAGCTTAGTAGTTTGGACACACGCCACTTGGCAGGAAAGCCAAATGGCAGCCAGCTTCCAGGCAGAGCACAGCCTTGGAAACCCAATGGAGCACTCTACTCTATCCTTCAGGGTTGTGGGAGTTGGGGTCCACTTGAATGCGACAAGAGTTTTTGAGCGTGCTGGAAGACCCAGTGGTCAAGGAGAGTTGGAGGTGTTTGCTAATTCCCCTGGGGCCCGAGAAAGAAGGGGGCTGGAATATCCTTCTGCTGAGCTTGAAGGTGTAGATCAAAAACAGCTGGGAAGCTGCCCCTGGATCCTCATTCGGAAGCTAATACATACAGGGGAGGAGCCTCAGTGGTGTAGTGGCCCCGCACTGAGCGGAGATCTATAAAGGTCCCCAGTTCAAAACCACTAGCCGCTCTGTGGGAGAAAGACGGGGGTTTCTACTCCCATAAACACAGTTACCGTCTCGGAAACTCACAAGGGCAGCTCTTTCTTGTCCTATAGGGTCGCTATGAGTCAGCGTGGACTCAACAGACAGTGAGTTTGGTTTTTGGTTTAATATGTACAGGTGTAGTCCTGGTGGTGCAGTGGGTTACCTATTAAGCTGCTAACCACAAAGTCAGTGGTTCAAACCTACCAGTGGCTCCGCAGGAACGCGACAAGGCTGTCTACTTCTATAAAAAATTTAAAGTGTTGGAAATCCAAAAGGAGCAATCCTACTGTCCGATAGGGTCACTATGCATCCAAATTGACTTGATGGCAGTGGGTTTTTTTTTGCGGGGGGGGGGGGGGGGGAAGAATACATATAGGTTTCCCTGCTTTTTGAAAACCCACTTCACATCGCCCCGAGTTTACAAAAGGCTGCCATCGACACCAAGCCGAGGCAAGCTGGAGAGGACTTCCCACATCTGTGGAGTGGGGCAAAAGGAAACAAGGGTCCCGTGTCTGTTTTGCAGCGAGTGGCATCGCCGAGCTCCCTCCAGATCTTCACAGTGGCCCCCCCTCCCATGACTTTGGAACTGCGGTAGCCAGCACCATATATGTCAGTGTTATTTTAGGTTTTACGTTGGTATGGTTTCGGAGGTTGCTTTTGGGCCTGGGAACACTCAAATTTTATCCCGATATAAATTAGTGGCTGTTTCTGGGATTTACACCATTTGAGCTCACGAAAGGCTTCCCAGCAATATTCTCCTGCTTTGACTCGGGGGCAGGGGAGGGCACCCACATTTGTTATCTCAAGGCTCTGACAAGTCCTGCAGGTAAAAAGAATGTTTGCCTTCATGCACGTTTGCTGAGTAGAGCACAGAAGCCCTGTTCCAAGGAGCACCCCTATCCTCCAACACAGGGTGCTGTGCCTTCTCCTATGGGAGTGGGGGACTCGCCCGCCTAAGCTCCTGCGCCATCAATGCCATGGGAGATCCCATTGCCACTCCTGTTTACATAGGCCTTGGGTGGGAGCTCTGGCCCGCCTTCTAGAAGGGGGAGACTTAGCCAAAAAGGGCTCCAGGCACAGGACTCTATGAGAACCCAGAGTGGGCGGGGCTTTGGAGGAGGGACAACCTGGGGCTCAGAGAGAGGGTGTGAAATTGGGCCAGGAGGGAGCTTGCCCTTGGCCACGCCCATACTCCTGAGGTATTCCTACCCAGGACAGGTCCTGTCCGGAGCAGGCGAAGGCCCTTGAACAACCAGCCTCCTTGGCCAGGAGCTCTGGAAGGAACTGGTCCAGATGGAATGGAGCGGCAGTTTGCTCATCAGCTCGGCTCGCTAGCGTCCGTCCCTTCCCAGTCTGGTCTGCCTGCTGTAGCTCAGCATCCCCCAGGAGAGGGGCGGGAAGACAGGGCCCAGCCCGTGAGCAGCTGGGGCCCATGGGGGAGGCACACATCTGGTGGGGCCTGGCCCCGCCCTGGGCTTGAAGACTGCACACACTGCAGCTTTGTCCCCAGGCAACCCCACCACCTCCTAGTCACGGGACACAGCCCGCCCCAGGAGATCATCTAGTGTGACCCGAAGTTTACAGAAGGGGCAACTGAGGCACTGAGCAGGCAAGACCCTCTGCCTCAGTGCTGCTAAGGAGTGGTCAGAAGGACTGTGGGAATGGGGAAAGCTCCCGTCTGTCTCCAGGGTGAAGAAAATGGCAGGCACCAGCCAGGTGCCAGCACAGCCTGCCCTGGCGATGGGCTCCCACCTAAAGGCTCAGCAACAGTACTGGGTAACGGCGGTCAGGAAATGCCGGGAGAGCTCAGACGCCACAGGGAAGACCCCCTGGAGTGCCTTGCAGGGGTCCAGGCTGGGCTGGTACAGAGATCAGAGGTGCACTAGAAGAAAGGTGGTCACGTGTGTCCAGGACAGCCCTGTCTGTTCTACCTCCCATGGGCCAGGGCCAGGCCCAGGCTGGCTCTCAGGCCCCTTCCCTTAGGCAGTAGTTTTCAACCTTCCTATGCCTTGACCCTTGAATACAAGTTCCTCGTGTTGCGGTGACCTCCCAACCATAAAGTTACTTTCGTTACTACTCTTCTTAACTGTCATTTTGCTACTGTTATGAATTGGGCGACCCCTGTGAAAGGGTCATTTGACAACCCTCCCACCCCTCAAAGGGGTCTTGACCCACAGGTTGAGAACCACCGCCTTAGAGGCTGGTGATCCCTGCAGGCATGAGTGACCCTGATTAGGGGATGGGACCAGGACCAAGGACACCCACCACCCTACCCATATCAACTCATCCAGCCCATTGGAGCTCAAGTCCCTTCCTTCCCTGGACCTTCGGGAAGAGGGAAGACAGGAGAAGGCCGGTGGCTGCAGGTTGGAGAGGTGGGAGGGGAGCAGTCTGCGCCCCAGCCCCGGTGTGCACCCCCCCCCCCCCGCCTCTGCAGCCCGCTGGCTGGTGGCAGAAATCGATAGCTGCATTAACGCTGCTCTCGCCCTTCTCCCTCCCTCCCTCCTCCCAGCTCCAGGATCTGGCTCTGTGTGCAGGGCGGGCAGGTCAATTAGAAGTCAGCTCCCTCCAACACGGCTGGTCGGTTGGGGCTGCGCGCTGGCTGCCTCTGCTTTTGTCTCCTTGGTGGGGACTGAGCCTCGTGTTCTGGGCCTCTCTTCGCACCTCCTGGACCTCTCTCTTCTGCCCTTCCTCGGGGACCACCTTCCCTTAGCTGCCCAGGTCCTGGGACAAGCTGAGCTCAGGGACCGGGGGACTTGATATGCCACCGAACAGGTTGCTGCGGTGGAAGACAGCTTGGCTCGTCAGCCCCAGAAACGGGAGGTGGGGCAGTGTGCAAGTGCAAAGGGGACTGGCACTCAGGGGAACTGTCCTTAAACAGTGGTGTGGCAGCACACTTAACATCTAGAACCAAGGCCCGGTTCCCAAGCACGTCCAAAGTCTGTCCCTGGCTCAGCTTCTCGTGCAGATCCCAGCAAAGTCGATGCCCTGGCCCCAGTGGACCCGACCCCTGGGCCTGGTGGTCCTCTGAACAGCAGAGGAGGGCCTGGAGAGGACGTCTGTCCTCTGTCGGCCCAGGCCTCAGCCTCCTACTTGGAGACACACCGCAACCCCCTCCCAGGCCAGGCAGGGCCTGGCAGTGCCCAGGCAGCAGGGGAGGAGTCAGGGCTGCGTTGAAGCGGAGCGGGAATGAGCGGGAGGGAAAGCTGGCGGGCAGGCGGGCGGGCGGCGGCGGGCGCATCCATCATCGGCCCTGCCAGGAACGCATCCAGCCCCCAAAAAGAAATACTGCGCCTGAGGAGGGACAACAAAGGGCTCCGTTTCATCAGCAATGCGGAGCCAGCGCCCCGCCGCCCCGCCAGCCGCGGTCAGCCCACAAAGGACCCCTTTGTCCATGCAGGAGCCGGGCGCTCGGGAGCTGGGACCAGGGGCTGACGGGCGGGGACAAGAGCCCAGGGGGTAGAGGGGGCCAGAGGGGGAACCCAGCCATGAAGAGCTAGGGGGCAGAGGGGGACATAGAGGCACAAGAACAGTGACAGGTGGTGGGGATAGAGAACCATGAGAGAGAACTTGAGGGGCCAGTCACAAGGAAGTGGACCTGGGAAGAACGGGCAGAGGGTCAAGGCTAGAGGACAGTGATATAAGGGGGTCGAGGCTAGGACAACTCGGCTCAGAGACCTGAGCACTCGGGGCACCCAGTCTAGCTTCAGACCCGCATGCATGCCTGATGGACGTGGACAGCAATGGACAGGCTCACAGGGCAGAGGCACGAGTGTGGGGGTGGGGGGGAGTGGAATGGAGACCCACCTTATCTGGGGCCTCCACCTGTGGTTGCCCAAGCACCCAAAAAGGGAGAGGGGAATGCAGCTAGGCTAGGGGCAAGGGGTTCTTGGCCTCAGGGCTTGCGTTGGGGAGAAAGGTCAAAGCTGGGTGCTCTGCACCAAGCGGGCCATTCCTGCCTCTATCCTTAGGCCATGGCCATTCCCAGAAGGCATTAGATCCACACCCTCTAACTAGCTCCCACCACCGGCACTCAAGCTCCCTGAACGGGCTATCTTGTCACCTAGCATTTGTGGAGCACCTGTTTGTAGGAGCCTCGGTGGAGGTTAGGCACTGGGCTGCTAACTACAATGCCAGCAGTTCGAACCCACTAGTGGCTCTGCAACAGAAAGATGAGGCTTTTTGTTCCTGTAGAGCAGTTCTCAACATGTGGGTCGTGACCCCTTGGGGGGGGGTCCAAACGACCCTTTCACAGGGGTCGCCTAATACATCCTGCATATCAAATATTTACATGATTCCTAACAATAGCAAAATGACAGTTATGAAATAGCAATGAAATTTTATGGTTGGGGGTCAGCAACACATGAGGAACAGCATTAGGAAGGTGGAGAACCACTGCTGTAGAGTTAGCGCCTTGGAAACTCACAGGGTCCTGGGAGTCAGAATGAACTCAACGGCAGTGAGTTACTGTGCACGGGCCCAGTGCACTTAACTTACAGTCCCATCACCCCGACTCCTTAGAGACAGACAGAGGGTTCATGAGTTTGAGAGATGAGCAGACAGGCTCAGCGAGGTTGGGGTGAAAAGCCCAAGGTCACATAGCCAGTACCTAGCAGGGATAGGACTTGAACTCAGAGGCTCGAAGTGTCAAGTCCCTCTGCTCTGTGATCTCCGTTGTTCCAACTGGGCAATTGGCAGAGTGAGGGCGCAAGATGATCCAGCTCACGTGGGGGCTGCCCTAAAACCCCACACCTCCCGCCCCAGGGTTGTTACCGTGCTTGTCACCTCTCCATGGTGAGGGGGCCAGCTGTCACAGACCCCAGGAGAGTGCTTTGGAGATGCCCAGGAAGGAGCCTAGAATGCTGGGCCAGTGACGTCACAGTGCCAGCTGGCGATGAGGTCACCACAGGTGGCAGTAGTGCCTCACCCCTCCCTTGCCCCCAGGGGAGGCTCTCTCCTGAGCCCCTCGGGGAGACAGGGGTGGGGGAGGGTGGCCCTAGGGGAGGGCGTGGCACTGCTGCATGAAAACATGGACACAGGTGGCCCCAGCTAGCCGTTCAACGGACACATTCCCCACCACCTGCCCCAGTGTCAGGCACAGGCCTCTGCCCCAGGGTCGCGAGGAGGTACCGGGAGGGAGCCTGCCTTGGGGAAGGGGCTGTGGGGCTGAGTGTTTAGAATGCAGGAGTGGTTCCTAGAGTGGGAGGAAGCCCAAGCTTGAAAGAGTTCATCAGAAAAATGCATGTGAGGTTGGCAGGGTAACAACTGGGCAGGGCCTTGAGGCTAGGGGATGAGTTTGTTTGTTTGTTTAAATCGCCACATTGAGGTAATAATTTACATACTGTAAGTCTCCTGTTTTTGAGCTCATACTGTTAGTAAACTTATGGAGTTGTGCAGTCATCTCGACAACCAATAGTGGAGGAACCACGCCACCGCCATCCCTGCTCCACTCTGTTGCTGGTGGGACACCCTCCCCCCATCTGCCGAGGGGAGCTGCTGCCTTCCGAGAGGCCTTCAGGACCTGATGCGGCCACAGCGCCAATGGGTCAGGGCAAACCCGCTTTGCAGAGCGTATCCAGACTCAATAACCCCTTCCCCACACTTCCACTCATCTCTTGAAGTCTGCTACTCCTCCAGCCCCGCTGGCTCTCCTTCCCCCACCTTCGTGGGCTGATCCTGGCAGTCAGACTGATGGCGGGCAGGCCACGGGGGACGGAGCGCAGACCACAGGCTGCGGTGGCTGCACTGGGCTGAGCAATAGGGTGTGTGTGGGGGGGTTTTCCGTCTCTGATTTCCATGATTCAGCCTGGGGAGTTTCCAGAGGGGAAAAGAAGCGCTGTGCAGACCCAGGAGACGCACAAAGGGATACTGGTCCTAGAGGCATCAAGAAATTGCATCTCAGCCAGCGAGCACAGGGCACACGACGCACGCGCCTGACAACTGCCAGCACCCCACAAGTGGGCCTTGGGGTAGCACATGCCCTCAACATTCTTAGGGTCTCCCCACCCAGACTGCCTGCCAAGGACAGAATGGAGGATGGACAACAATCACAATTCCCCAACTGCTTGCACCCAGACTTCCACGTCCTTCCTCCTAAGGACAGTCCCTGACAGGATCAAAAGATACCCCCAACACCCAAGGGTTTGTGAGAAAATTACAGGATGGCCAGCCGGTTAAGAGCCTAGAATACAGAGGCCCCACGCAATATAAGGGGGGGGGGGGAGAGAGGCACAGCTGGGCTGTAAAAGGCACCTAGGAAACCTTTGATAAAGACAGGGGGGCCTTTCCAAACAGGCTCCTCCCTCAGGCCTGGCTCTCTTCCTGCAAGAGTCACCTGATCCGGAGGTTGTCCCTTAACATCTGGCCTCTGAGCCAGTTTGTAATGTGGGCCCATGGAAACAGGCAGAGAGTGGAGCCCTTCCTGTAAGACCTGCTTTCCCTCAGACTCCTCCTACCACCCACTGAAGGGAGCACCAGGAGGACCGCTCATAGCGCCGGAACCCTAATCAACAGCTGTGAAGCACAGAGCAAAGGGTGCCTCCCCACTGAGGACCCACGGGTCTTGGGCTAAGGGTGTCCCAAACGGGGATGTCTGAGTTCATACCACCCGGTGAGCAGAGTCCAGACACTCATCTGGAACCTTCCTCCTGGTGGGCCCTGCTCAGAGATACTGGAGGGAAACACCTCCAACAAGAGAACTGGTTAGGGGGCCCCTGTCCAAAGGTGCAGACTTGTGGTCCCACTGTTTCCCTCCCTGAGGGTTACCTCTGACCAAGGAAAAGAATCGTCCTCATTCCTCGCCCCCCAAATATAGCACAGTGACCCCTGGGGGCTCCATGCGGAAGGAGGCAGTTCGATACAGGAAATCCTAAGTAGGGACTCTCCACCCCCCCATCCCCCCCACTACCTCCTTTGCAGGTAGAGACACTGAGGTCTAAGGAGGAGGATTTGAGTCTAAACCCCAGGGAGCCCCTCCACTGCTATCTCCCCATAAAAAGGGTAAGAGCAGGCCCTGGCGGTGTTGTGGTTTCTGTTGGGTCGATAGCCTAAGATTAGCCGCTTGGACCCACTAGCTCATCTGAGGGAGGAAGATGAGGTTGTCTTCCCATAAAGATGATCGGGCTCAGAGAAACCCCAGGGAGCAGTTCTACGCTGGCCTGTCGGGTCCTCGGGAGTCAGGATTGACTCGATGGCAGGCGCTGCCAACATCTCACATGCAAAGTTTCCACTGTGGGTTCTCACTACAACCCATTCCACAGACCAGGCAACTGAGGCTCAGGGAGACGAACTCATCTGCCAAAGGTCACAACGCTGATTAAGTGGCAGAGGCAGGACTTGAAGTCAGGCCTCTATAACTGGACTCTGGCCTCCTGGGCTCTGAGGCACATGGAGTGGAACTTGGGCTAGAGGATAGGGCCCAGGTAACCTCTCAATCTTGGGACTTCTCTAGATTGCCCATGGATCCTAGGGGCTGGTTCTTAGACCCTGGGCAGAAGATGTTAAGGCACTGTGGCCAGGAGGTCTGCAGCTGTACTCCCAAGGCCCAGGAAAAGTCAGGGGAAGGGGCTGCGGGTGGGCCGGACGGGCCAGGCTGGGCCAGAGCTCCGGGCATTCCGGCGGCCTCCGCAGGAAGCAGAAAGGGACGGAAACCGGCTCCTGCCTCCTCCCCCAGAATCCTGTGGGCAGCCCAGCCGTGCCGCACAGAGGCCCTCTTTGTGCCTGCCCCAACCCACCACTCGCGGCTGGCCCAGGGTTTTGAGTTTCCTGGGGGGTGGGGGCCCAGCCTCCACTGAGCCTCTAGCTACCTCCCATCTCAGGCGGCCACAGCGGTCCGGCCACAGCTGGAGGAGGAAGTAGAGGGCCTAGGCTACCCCAGAGACCCAGGGGTCTGGAGTCTGCCTAGACCCCACTCCCCACATGTGCACGCTCCAATCAAGGGCTGGGGATGCGAAGAAGTAAAGGCCACCCTCCCCACCAAGTCCATTGTCAGGCCGCAAAATAATCCCACCTCCCACCCTACATGCCCATGCTCTGAACCCAGGGTGGTGAACGTGAAGAAGCATGTGACAGGGCTGATCAGGTGGGCAGGGCAGTCTGTCTGCCCAGCCACCATTCCCCACTCCCCTACATCTCAGGGCTGGAAGCCGTCTAGGCGGACACCAGATGCTGGGGAGGGAGGGAGGGAGGGAGCGATGGGGTCAGGTGTGTGAGATCAGGAGCAGTGCAAGTGTGTGGGGTGGGGTGGGGTGGGCAAAGGATGTGCCCAGGTGAGTGTGAACATTTTCAGTGTCTATTTGGAGATCTGAGCACTGATGCAACACCAGGCTCACACACCAGGGGGCTTCAAAAAGTTCATGGAAAACAGGAATTGAAACAGAATAGGGTTTTCCCATGAACTTTTTGAAGACCGCTCTTCATACAAGCACCTGCACGGTGACTGAGAGACCTTTTGTGTGTACACGTGGATGTGTGTCTCATCTAGACCTGAGGACCTATGTGCAGGCCCGTGTGTACATGTCCAGGTACAGTGGTGGGATCTCAGTGGGCTTGTCTGGGCTGTGAAATGGCCTATCTGTGCACCAGTGTACTGTGGAGGGGGTTGGGGGAAAGGAGGCAATGATAGTGCACTGAGGGCCTTTGGGGGCTCTGTGATGGAAGTCTGGGCCTGCCTGGCATGGGGAGGGGACAGATAGGAACTGGTGCTAGGTGCTGAACCGCCTATGGAAACAGGAAGCTGCCCACAGGTGCACTCGGGTTATGCTGGGGGCCGGGCTTTGCCCAGGCTTCAGTTTGTCCCCCTGAGAAACCCACCCACAGTTCCCTTGGCCCAAAACACATCCCAGGCCTGGCAATGAGGGAGGCACCTGCCTCATCTGCTGCTCAAGGCCCAACAGCTCTGGCCAGCGTCTGCCTGACTGCCTGGCTGGCCTGGGTGTAGAGAACACTGGAAAACAAAAGCCCCCAGACCGCAGGCCCTCCCTGCAGAGGCATGGGGGAGGCAGGCAAGAGGCGGGAGGCTGAGGAGGAGGGAGGGAGGTGTCGCCGCAGCCCCGGAACACAAAAATAATGAGGCGAGAGGGGCCATGGGGCCGAGCCGGCTGGTTCCGGAGTCGCTATCTGACCTTGACAGATGCCACAGCTGGGCGCCTGGAGAGGAGCTGCCGCCTGCCGCGCTACGGCGGGGAGGGGGGGCCCCCGCCGCTCCCACCTTCCCCAAGCCAGGGTCGATGGAGACTTAGGCAAGCCCCAGCCACAGGCAGCCCCTAACCAGGGGAGAGCTCTGAGCACATCCCAGTCAGGGGCACAAGGGGGCGGGGAACCTGGGCCAGCGCAGGGCAGCATGGGCCTCCTGAGTCCACCTCAGCACTCAGGTGTGAGAAGGAGAAACAGTGTGTCATTGTGCGCACGTCACCATGAGGCCGAGCCTGCACAGGGACGGGAAACACAGTGGGAGTGTGGGTGAGACAGACACAAAGATTGCACTTGTGCACGCATGTCCTTGGGGGGGCACACGGGCTGCAGAGATGACTGAGGTCCCCGCAATGGGTGTGGCCATGTCACTCAGGGGTGGGCACTGATCATAACTCCATCTCCAAGGGCCTAAGGGAAAAGTCACAGCTAACCTGGGGGGTGCCAGCCACACGGGCGATGGGGATGGGGACAAAGAGTGCCACAGTGCACCCCACCAAGCCTCAGCCACTTGCACATGGAGAAAGCCCGTGCCTGCGGCCCTTTCCGGTCCCCCCTCTCCCACTGTGGCAGTTGTCCCGGCCACCACCACTCGGGGGGACATCAGCAAGGGGTTGGGGTGTGAGCTGCAGGAGGGGACGCTGGGCTGGAGGCGGATTAGCAATTCCGAGCACTGGCTGCATAATTAAAAAATCATTACGGCAGGCGGGCAGGCAGGCGGGCAGATCGGAGTGTGAGCTCACGCTCTGAGCGGGCGGGGACACTGCCATGGCTCTCCCCCTCCCACCACTTCCCCGAGGAAAAATCCCACCTGCTAATATCATTATGGAAAAACACAAGCACGGAAATTCGGTTTCAGCAAACAACGTGCCCCAGTGCCCGGGGCCTGCCCGGCCCCCCAGCACAGAGAACAGACTGGTCACCAGCCCCCGGGGCTCCTGGCAGTGGAGCAGGCTCTGCTGGGTCCATATATTCCCGACTGACCCTGGCTCCCAGCCCTTCAGCAGCCCCGACAGAGGGCAGTGGGCGTGTGAAACACAGCCCTCTATGTACAAAGCCAGCCAGCTAGGCCTGACACTTTACAAATGGGGAAACTGAGGCTAAGGGAGCCGCATAAGTACAATGGCAAAGTGGAGACACTGAGTTAAAGACCACTGAACCAGGGCAGAACCTGGGGAGCTGGACACTGCCCCAGCCCCTGCCCAGTTTCCCTCTCATCTGTCACCCAGACCTGCCTACTCTCTATATCGGCATCTCACTCCCTGAGGACTGAGACTGTGCACGCCACACAGACCCGGACTCCCTACGGACGCCCCACCCCCGAAGTCCAGGGACAGGGCGTCCTGGGCACGGCTGGGTTAAGCCAGGCAAACAGAACTGGCTCCTGCCCCGAGAAACGTCGCCAGCTCCGGGGCGCAGGCCCACAACAGCAGGAACAGCCGCCATCACCTCGGGCCTGGAGCGGGCAGCGCAGGGAGGGGGGCTGCGCCTAATTAGCCGGCCTGGGACCCGGGTGGGCAGGCGCCGCAGCCGCTGGAGCCGCGCGGGCACGTCCGTCCGAGAGGCCAGGCGGCTGGCCGGCGGGGGAGGCGGCGGGAAGGCTTGGGGCTGAGGCGCCCTGCGCAGTGGGACAGGCTGGCCTGGGAAGGCCCGGGCCAAGGAGATTCCACACTGCGCAGGCCGCCTCCCCTCACTCCTCGGTGCCACCAGGCGCAGCAATTAGAGGCTTTCAAAGTTTGTCCTTAATTGGTTTCATTTTTGCCTCATAAATGATTCATGGCCCCAGAGGTCTGGGAGGCAGAGGGAGTGGCAGGGGAAATTTGGGGAGGCTTTCGCCCGGCGGTAAGCCCCCATACCTGCGGCCTGGGAAGGGTCCCAGCACGAGCAGGGGACGGGGGAGCAGCCTTGGGCAGGTGGGGGCCTCCAGCAAAAATAAGATGGCAGGTCCTCCCCTCCGAGCAGCACTGAGGGCCTGAGAGCCTGGGGTCCACCACGGCTGCTGGGGCCCTGGGCGCGTGCATCATCATGGAGGAGAGCAAACCAACAGTCAGTAAAAAGGATGGTGAGCACTTAGGGGGCGCCCATTCAGTGACAGGCAATGGAAGCCCATGTACATTTCCGCCTGTAGCCACAAGGGTGGGTACTGAGGCTCAGGCTGCAGACCTGCTCGCCGACCCTCAATCTAGCCAAAGCCAGATCTCTCCCACTCCAAGCCTGAACACTACGAATACCACTCATCTGGGTCAGGAGCACTTTAGAGTCAGAGGACCAGGGCAGGCCCCAGGGAACTCTGAGCATGGCCCCGGTCAGGGCCTAAAGCCTGGAGGAAATCCCTGAAGGGCATCCAGGAGCCACACCCAGCTGACAGGCAAGACTAGTGGGAAAGCACCCACTCACTTACCCCTGTCTCTCAGGCCTGAGGCTCAGCAGGCTTTCTCCCTCCACAGGCCCTGTGACTGGCTGAGCAATGTTTTCATTCGGCCGTAACTGGCCAGTCTGTAAAAATTAGGACAAAAAGTGGCCCAGTGTTAAGCTTGCACTGGACACTGGGGTACAGACAAGAGGTCCCATCCTCCCCCAGGGAGCTCCCCGGCTAGAGGAGCGACAGACACACACACACAGGCTGCACAGGTTTATTTAGAGAACCCTGAGCTCCCACCTGGGCGATGCTGGGGGGACTTGTTGGCAAAGATAAGGTGGCCAGAAGATGCTGCTCCACTCTTGACCCCACACCTAGCCACAAAGAGGACACTTGGACTCGTGGTGTGGCACCCTTAAACACCCCACCCCAACCTGAAGAAACCCAGAGCTATATCCTTGAGTCAAGAGAGGGGTGGGAAGCTCAGCCCACCTATGTAGGTCACTCTCGACAACTCTGACTATGGGGGTGAGGCCTACATAACCAGCCAGGGGTCCCCTCCACCCCAGGGAAATCCTGGAGGGGAGGAAATGTGGCAAACAATCTGGGGTGCTGCTGGGTAGACTGACTGAACCCTGAGAGCGCCTCAGAGTTCTAGGCCACTAGTTGCTGGTCTCTGCTTTACTTGCAAGCACCCCCCCAGATCCTCCTTTTCCCAACCACTCCGAAGTCCACTGCTGCCCTCCTGGGCCCCAGCATGGTCCCATCCAGCCTGCCTCCAACAGGCAGGGGTCTGCCTGCCCTTGCAATGCGATGCCTCCCTGTGCTTCCCCACAGGCCTCTGAGTGATGTACATGACCATCCCTGTTTTCCAGATGAGGACGGTGAGGCTCGGGGAAGATAAGGGACCTGCTTCAAGGCTATGTAGCTAGGGAGGACCCAGGGTTCGTCCTGACTGGCCGCTTGCCGTCGGTATATCCCGAAACTAGCAAGGACTCAGTCCCTGGAAACTTGTGGTCAGGGGTTCCCTATATACTCCAGGGGCCCTGAGGCACAAGGGCTCCTTCCTTAACCCAACCAAGCCTTCCGAAAGGTTAGTCAGATGGGGTGGGGGTTCCCCAAGAGGCTAACACTTTAAAAAACAATAAACCTAATGCCTTTGAAGTCAGTTCAACGCACAGGGGCCTTATACATGCACGGCTTCTTAGCCTGTGTCTTTACAGGTGCAGTCTCAGCTTTCTCCCAAGGAACAGCTGGTGGGGTTGAACCACTGACCTTGCAGTGAGGAGATTAATGCCCAACCCATAGGGTCACTGGGGCTCCTTACATGCACACATCAAACTCAAGAAACCAAGCTCGCTGCCAGGGAGTCCGTGCCGACTCAGTGACCCCATAGGACAGGGTTGAACTAACTGCTCCTGTGGGTTTCTGAGATGAACTCTGTCTAAGAGCAGAAAAGCCACCTCTTTCTCCCGCTGAGCGGCTGGTGGTTTTGAACTGTTGACCTTGTAGTTAGCAGCATAACACGTGATCACTGTGCCACCAGGGAGGGCTTCTTACATGCACACACAGCGTACCACAAATGTCCTGTGCATGACAGGGTGGAGGGGTTGCCATGGGGAATACGGGATCGGCATTAGGTGTCTATGCCATACCTGGGATGGCCCGATGGAGCCTGTGCAATTCTTACAGGTTGGCTTGGAGCAGTGGTTCTCAACCTTCCTAATGCCGATGAGCCCCCAACCATAACATTATTTTTGTTGCTACTTCATAACTGTCATTTTGCCACTGTTATGAATCAGGCGACCCCTGTGAAAGGGCCATTCAACCCCCAAAGGGGTCGCGACCCACAGGTTGAGAACCGCTGGCTTGGACAGAAGCTTAGGTTCTATGTGCCCCCTATTTCACCCTGCTAGCGAGTACAGCTAAATCACCTGAGCAATCCACCCTCACTGAGCCTCAGTTGCACGGGGGCGGCCAAAATGTCCCTCAAGTCCTCTGGAAAAGGCTCTGGACAACACATCCAGTGGCCTGTGTTGACTGTTGACACTTGAGACACTGGGGCCTGCGTACAATCGAAGCCTCACAATGGGCATGTTGAACATACAAACAAGTGGCTGAGTTCTCAGGATCCCGAGGTCCCCCTCAGAAGGTCCTGTCAACACACCCTGCCCAGGTGCCCAAGTGGGGCCAGGGCACACACTGCCCTTTGGCTCTCATGGTCCATATGCTTGTCCCAGGCACCAGAGTCCCTCTCCTCGGTCTGCCCAGGGGGCTGCGCATCTCAGGCAGGTCAGCACTGATGTCAGCAGGACCAGCCGGGTGTGGAGCCCGCCACCTCCAGAACCACCAATTAACTTTTTCAAATTAATTTCCCAAGCAAAATTCCATAATTACATCTGTCTCCGTCAGCTAGAGCTGGGCAAGCAAGAAGATCCTGCAATGATATGGACTGTGGGGTGAGGGCCCGGACAGGTGGCCCGACTGGCTCAGAGACCAGCATGGAAGGGACGCCGGGGTTCGGTTTCACCATAACTGAGTGCTTGCTGGTGTCCTCATGGATGCTGCCACACTGCCGGGGAGGAGATGGGGCCGGGAGGTCAGAGGTCCCCAAGCCAGGCAGTGGGAGGTCCTGGGAGACTCATGGCTGCCAAACTCATTCTGTGGTCCTTTTACTGCCCCCCACCCCAGTGGCCCCAAACCACAGAGGGTCTTGGCATGGCCCAGTAGCAGCGCAGACACTGCAAGGCTGAGGAGGCCGCTGCTGCAGCGTTCTAATTTCCCAAAGGGGCTGAGATTAATTAGCTCACACACAGGCGCAGAGAGGGAGAGGGGAGTGGGAGCAGGGGCGGGCAGCATCAGGCGAGGAGCTGGCTGGCGCTCCCCCTGCTCGCCCGGCAGGCAGGCAGGCAGGCAGGCAGGCAGGCAGGCGGCCTTGACAGCCTGGGTGCGCTGAAGGTCAGTGGCCAAGCCGGCTGAGCCAGCAGACTGGCACCGTCTCCTTCCCAGAATCCCTGAGGCCAAGGCTGAGGGGACAGTGACCAGGAGGACAGGCGGGAGGGGGCGGCTGCTCCATTGTCACCACCATCTATCTAACCTGTGCCAGGTGCTCTGCTCAGATCATCTTGTTTCATCCACCCAGCAGCCCAGAGGAGGGGCCTCACGGTGCTCCCCCCATTCAGGGAGGCCACTGAGCCTGGAGCAGTGTGGGGCAGTGGCAGGCCAAGGTCAGAAGGGGCACATGGGCAAGAGACTGGAATCCAGGCTTGCCCAAGGCTAGAGGCCACCCTGCTCCACTGTGCCATCAAGAGGACTGCAGGAGTCCTGGGCCCGGGGACATGTATGGAACCTGACCCCGCCTCTGAGAAAGTGTAGGGCAGACCTGCAGCCATTCCACAAAGAAACCAAGGCCAGAAATGGGCAGTCACCTGCCACGCAGCACAAACCCAGCCCCCAGGAAGGCGGGGTGGTGGTGAGGGACTGGTGGGGGCTGGTGAGGGGGCATAGGTGGAGGAGGAGCACAGAGATCAGGCCACAAAAAAGGGTTTAAGCACCTAAGAGTCAGAGGACCAACTAGGTGGCTTAGCTCTGGATTGCTGGGCCTTGCCGGGCCTATCTCTGACCTCCTCCCCGGGCAGAGCCAGCATCTAGTACAGATGCTCACTGAAGGGTAGATGTGATGTTAATTTTACTGCCACCAAGAGCAAATGTGCAGACCTAGGATGCAGCCCCACTTCTGGTGTTTGCCTGTGGCCCAGAGGAACCCCTCCATGGGCTCAGTCTCCCAACCCCAGAGAGCATCCTCCCTGTATTTCATCCTGGGGTCCGTGGGTTACAAAGGGGGGTACCACCCAGATGGCTAGACAAATACTCCTGCCTCTGACCACAGGAAGACCCCACCTACATTTCCTGTCACCTTTGCCTCCCACCAACCCTGCTCCCCCCCACCCCCGTCCTGCCTCCCCCTCAGCACTCCTGACAGCCCTGCTGCAAGGGCCATGGGCTGAGTCCCTCGCCACCTCTCGATGGCCCCATTTAGCACCTGAAGTCTTTGCTCCAGTCTAACAGGTGGCCTGGGGACTAGAGTTGGCTCTCTCCATTTCTTCCCCGACTGTGAAGCCCCCAAAAATGTTCCTAACAACCTGATTCCCCTACCCTGGGTTCAAACCACCGCCACTCACTGCTCCCCAACTTAGTCCCTTCATGCCAAGACCCCAGCATTCCCATCTGAGAATAGCCCTAGAGAAGCTTAGGCACAAGTTATTAAAATGAGGACATCCTTGTGGGGTCCCCTTCTCTGAGAAATGCCAGCTTTGGTGGCACAGACAAGTGGGGACAGAGGTGAACTCACCTATACCCCTAGGTGTGGCATAGGAAGGCTGTGAGCACCACACCCCAATATCTGCTTCAGGTCCTGCAGCTTCCAGACAGAGATGCGCCTCATACCCATTTTATAGGCAGAAAAGGTGAGGTCAGAAAGGTTGACAGACTGGCTCATGATTACACAGCAGGGAGGGGCCAGGCCAGGTTTGGAACCTGAGCCTGTCTAGCTCAAGTGCATGGTTGCTGACTGGCCGGTGCTGGTTTGTTTGCCATGGATTACTTGGGACCCTTGTACCCACCCCACCCCACCCCCCATCACCACTGTCTAAGCTTTTTTATGGAGGAAACTTGTATGGTCAAGATCAAACTCAACCTCCACTTGCTTCTCAACCCTAGCTGGACTACGTCAATGCTGTGAGCCTAGAATGATCTGCAGGCTGGGAGGAGTAGACAGGTGAAAGCCTATCATGACCATGGGCAAGTTATTCCTATTAGACTCGACTTATTCATCTGAAAAATAGGCATGCTTGTAACTCCACCTAGTTCAGAGTGGGCAGGCCCCAGCCCCAGCCCCAGTGGGCAACAGGAACATAGGCCCCTTGAGAACAGCCCTCGAAGACAGCAGCCCAACTGAACAGCACCCCTTTGTATGCAGGCTGGCTCTGTAGACAGGAACAGGGGCTCTGCTGCAGGGGATGGGTACAAGGGAGGTGTGGGTGAAAGAGGGGTACCAAAGGCCTTAACCAAAAGAACAGAGAAAAGCAATTCAGGGTGAGCAGACAGACAGGCTCATGGGACCCAACCCACTCACTCAACGCCCCGAATTTCCCAAAGACCCTGCCCCCCAGAGTGGGGAGAACAGCCAGGCCACTCAGCGCTCCTGGGGAAATGGATTTTCCATGGTTTTCAGTCTCCAGCCTTTCTTCTTCCCAACTCCTCGGCATCCCTCCCTCCCTGATCCCAGCCCAGTTCCCCCTAAGGGAAGACAGATGGATTTAACACTTTCAGCCAGATCCTTGGACCTCTTTCTCCAGGTAGGGCCAAGACAGCCTGGAAGAAGGGGCGGGGTGGGGGGGGGGATGGACACGGAGCACAATTCCCTCATCCAGCCCAATCTCAGAAGACTCACTTGTGCTCCCTGGTGTGAATCTAACAGGAGGCATGTGTGGGTCTGTGTGCATGTACAGGCGTGCACATACCAGGTTTTCTCATGTTTGGTTCATGGCCGGCCGACTCCCTGGCATCATCTGGGTATGAACGGTGGCCTGAGAGTGAGTGGGTGAGCCTGTGGCAGGATGGAGCAGTGGGTGGGGGTGGGCAGTGCGAACATGTATGCCTGGGACAGTGTATACCCTCCATCCACGTGTCTGTGTGCCAGAGCATACGTGACAGAGGCTGGGGCGGTACATGCAACAGCAAGAGTGACCGCGATGAAGCCTGTGAGCACAGGGCATGGGAGCCAGCTTGGGCTACGCGTGTCAGTGTGTGTGTGCTGGGTCATGTGCAACTATTCGTGCGTGAGCGAGTGACTGGGTCTGTCCTAAGTGTGTGCCCCGGGTGTGCCTTGCGTGGACTGCAGGAGTGCACGTTCTGCCTGCCAGGCCGCAGGGCTTCGTGGGGCTGCTGGGGATGGGGTGACTCACGTCTCCTGAGCTAATCCCGCCACCCGCCCAGCTCACCCTGCCCAGCTCACCCGGCTCGGCAGGGCTCACGGCCGCCAGCATGAGGGGGGGAGCAGGGGGGGTTGGCGCAGGCAGACGCGGCAGGGAGGCTGGCTTGATAAATAACCTGCTGCTTCCCCCCCCCCCCCCCGGCCTCGGAGAAGGGGAGGGGAGGCTGCGTGGGGAGGAGGGAGGGAAGAGAGGTGGGGAAGGCAGCTCTGGCCCCCCAGGCTCTGGCTGTCCTGGCCCCCACAGCCCAGGCTGCAGCTCCGGTTCCTGTTTCATCGAAACCTGAGCTGGGAAAAGCCTATCGGGTCATCTTGCCTGTCCCGCCGGCCGCCAGGCCCAGGCAAGCTGCCCCTCAGGGGACAAGCCCATAGCCTGGCCGCCCAGCCAGTGGGGAGGGTGGGGGTAGAGCGGGTGGCGGGTGGATATTTCTGTCCAGACTAAATGCAGCTTGAGGCCTCTGTCCGCACCCCGCAAACAGCTGCTCCCAGGGGCCCCCAGCACTGGAGGATTGACTAAATATAAACCCCCTCCTTCCAGCAAAACCCCAATGTTCACCTTTTCCGACTGGCCCACATAAGGAAGGGGGGTAGAGGGCTAGAGAGCCCACTGTGTGACCTTGAGCCCATGCATCCCCTTCTCTGAGTCCTGCCCTGCCTTCCGTGTCCTATCGGGCAGCAGAGGCAGCTAGGCTGGGGTCTTGGTGTAGAGAGATAAGGGCTGGTGTCCAGAGTCATCTCTCTAAATGACTCCAATCTTCTTCAGCCAAAGAGCCAGGGCAGGGAGTACTCAAGCACCTTCAAGCTTATTCGAAACATGGCTCCTTCCAACCTGCCTGCTCCCTGCCTATGCCGGGCAACACCAGGCTCCTCCAATCTGCCCCGGACGGACCCTGGCCAGGAAACAAGTAGTGCCAAGTTGGGGGGGTGGGGTAGGCGGGGGAGCAGGGCTGCAGGGGCGGGGCGGGGAGTATGACAGCTGCTATTTCCTGGAGGCCACAGTTGGGCACAACCCGGATTCCTGCCTGGCTCCACACGCCAACAGTCTACCCAGGGGACTCTCGCAGGCCAGCCTCCAGACCCTAGACAGGGTGCCCCTTTTCCTCAGGATCAGCATCATCATCAGACCCCAGCCAGGGTCACAGCAAGACCTCTCTCCATACGGGTACAGGCAGGAGGTACCCTCTAGAACAGGAGAGAAGTGGTCTCCACAGGCAGGTGTGTGGCAGGGGGAAGCAGCCCCAGCCCCCCTTCTTCTGCCTGCCTGCCTGCCCATCCGGCTGCTTCCCCCAGCCCCACTGCTTCAGCCCCACATGCACCAAATTCCCCACATGCCTGTCTGTCTCTGACAGCTCGCGCAAATACTTGGCTGCACGGGCACCCGCTGTTCTGAGCCCGCTGTGCCTCCTCCCCTGCCTTCCCGGGGGCTCTGCACACAGAGCCAGGAACGGGAGGGGGCCAGAGCCTAAAGCTCAGCTCGGTGGGCAGCAGTAGCTAGGGAGTAAGATTAGGAAGGGCCTTCTTAATCCAAAGCACCACCATCATCCACCCCACCACCCAAGCCTGGGGTGGGGGGACCAAGGGGCCTGGGAGTCAGGTGGCAGCTGGCGACCCGGCCTTCTCCCCCCCACCCCCCACTGCACTGCCCGGAACCTCCCAGGAGGGCTTTCCGGAGGCCTCCCACTTGCCTCGGCGATGAAACAGCATCTGCCACCCACAAGCGGCGGCTCCGGACAGGGCGGAGGGCACCGGGAGACCCCTGGGGAAGGTTGAGACCTGGACGGTGGCTAGGCCCCTCCTGGGCCCCCCACTACAAGTCCAGCTGAAGAGTACGGGAGCAGGGAGTGTGTCCCGCTCTCCTGTCACTGCTGGAGGGGCACGCCCGCCCAGCTGCCAGGTTTGGCCGAGGGGCCTTGTCTGCCTCCACCGGCTCTCCTTCCTGCTGGCCTTGCCTCCCTCCCAGGAGACTGGAGAGGAAACACTTCCTGAGCACAGCTGGGATTTTCCGCTGGACAGTGCCTCCCTGGCCGGCTCCATAACCCCCCCCCACTTCATCCCTGCTCCGAGTCGGCCCTTCACGGCCCCCACCTTGTGTGTGCACTCAAGGAGTGGCCACCACCAGTGCCTGGCCCTTTGCTTTGGCATCCCCGGTATCTACCAGCCAGCCCGGCACACTGGGTGCTGAGTGCGGGTCCTTATGTACAAGCCCCTCCAGGTGGCGGAAGGGAAGATGGAGGTCAGAGAATCACACATTCCCCCCCCCACACACACACACATTCTTCCTGAAGGAAACTGCATCTTCCACCACACTTGATCCTGGACTCAGTTCCATGCCCCCCTCCCCCCGCCTGGCCACGGGGCTCAAGCCTGCCAACTCCCAGCTACCCATCAGGACATCCTGCTGCTCAAGCTCCCGCTGCCCCCTCCCACCACCGCCCCTCTCCTCAACTCTCTCAAAGCCCAAGAGGAAGAATCTCCCAACTGTAGTGATGACCCGAGACTGTGAGGTACAGCTTCCTCTCCCCATTGCACAGATGGGGCTGCTGAGGGCCCCAGAGAAGGGGGGGAGCTACGGGCGCCTGTGAGTCAGAGGGGGAGCTGGGAAGCCGCCCGGCCTGCCGGCTGTCACTGGAAGCAACAGCCTGCATTTCCTCCTCACGCTGGTGCCTCGGGAGCGTGGGCAGTGGGAGGGTGGGCACTGCTGTTGAAGACCCCTCCTGTGCCTGCAGGCCAGCCACATCTCCTTGCCGCCCGATTGGGTCCACAGCACACTCCCTCCTCTAGACAGACTCTCTGCAGAACTGCTCAAATCACCTGCGGCTACCAGGCCGGCCTGTGACCTCAGTCAAGTCTTCCCCTCAAAACCTCCACGTCCCTTAATGTCAACCTAGGAGATGGAATCAAGACACCTTAAGCTTCCTTCCGGCAGTGAAATTCACGGTTTCCTGGTTCTAGAATTCCACCAGGCCAAACATTCTAACTTGAAAATCTCTCTACTTGGGCATTCTGTGCATTTCAGATCCCGTGGCTCTAAAAATTCTCAGCCCCCAAGATCTGACACGTCCAGGAAGGGGGCCACAGGAGGTAATGACTCACAGCCCACGGGCGTGGGGGACCAATGTCTCACCTAGCTTAGAGGGAGGAGGGCTGGGTCTCATCTACCAGGTTTAACAGGAACTAGGTGTGCGCCTGCGTATGTGTGTGGTGTGTGATGTGTGTTGGGGGCGCTATGGCCTGAGGATGGAGCTGGTTCACTCCGAGGTGACAGGCTACCTCCTAGCACACTGGACATGGCCCACTGTAGACGGTAAGAAGCCCAAAGCATACCTATCCCAGGAGTGCAGGATCAGGGGGCCGCTGGGAGCTTGCAAGCCTAATCCCCCACCCTGCGGCTCAGAGGGAGGGCAGGTGTCAGGTCAGGGTTGGTCTTCTCACTTCTCAGGTTCCAAGCCAAGCTCCACGCTTCATCTTCCTGTCTTCACCACCCACTGCTTCCTCCTTCCCGCCACGGTTGCCTCTACTCCCACACTCCCAGGCCAGCCTCAGCTCAAGCCAGCTGGAAGTCTGCCAGGACTCAGACTTCTAAAGCCCATCTGACAGATGACAAAACTGAGGCCTGGGGCAGAGCTAGGATGTGCTCTGAGGGCTCAGCTCTAGGAGCCTGTTAGTCTCTGGCCACACCTCTCAGCCTTGCTCCCTCCCCATCTCCTTTCCCAGAATCCCCACAGGGCCAGTTGGTCTCCACACACCCATCTACCTGCCCATCAGCATATCCCCCTATCCCAGTGTCCCTTGAGTATTCTACCTCCCACAACCACGCGCCATTCATCCATTCCGTCATTCACTCAACTAGCCAAATTCTCCATATCCCCATATGCTAGGCCCCTTGCCAGGGGCTACAGGAGCCTCCCTTTCAGTTTGCCAGGCAGTGCGGAAGGTACAGGAAACGGCACAAGACTGCCCTCCTAATGCTGCTAATAGGAACCCTACCGGTTGGTGACAAGTCACAACCCCGCACCCCCCCACCCCGCAAGCTTCAGTGTCCTCATCCTCATGTGGAACAGTTAAGGGCAGTCGAACCCCTGGGCTCTTGTGGGGATTTAAGGAGGCGGCCGAAGTGAACACAGGCTGCCCGGTAAGGGCTCAAGCTCGGCTGGTTGGCAGGCACTATCACCATTGTGACCAGAGAGTCTTAACTGGGGGCAGCAGTGACCACAGTCGCTGCTAAAAGGTCTTCCAAGACGTAGTTGGTGCCAAGCACTGGGGGCACGGGAAGAAGTACTGGTACAGTGCACTGTTCAATACCCAGCAAAGGAGGGCATCAGTGACGATGACGGCAGGGGCAGCCCCGACACCAAGGCAAGCTCAAACCAGCGCTCAGCCCATGAGGCGGGTGATCCTTTTGCACTCGTGTATGTGTAAAGCACCTTGTGTGACAACGAGGGACTGGAGGGTCCGCAGGAGTGGAGTTTGTGTGTGTGGGTGGGGGGGTGGTGAGTATGGATGTAGGAACATAGCTGCTGGAGTCCATTCTGGCCCCCCCACTCTCCATTGTACCCCGCCCCCACCAGTGAGCTCTGTGCCACTGAGGGGACTGGGGCAGGAACAGGGCCCAGGCCCAGTGGGGAGAGGCCGGGAAAGATGTTTTGCATAGTTCTGGTCACCAGATTACAGGCTTAGGCCGGGCTCCTGGGGGGGGGGGGGCCCGCGAAGCACCAGGTGCTGCCCCACAAGAACCAGACCCAGAGCGCCTGCACTGTATGTCTGAACCCACATAGCACACAAGTACGGGTTCCTGTTGGCAGGCTTGGCAAGTCGAGGAGGTGAGAAGAGGTCATGGGCAAAGAAGGGGGCGGTGGACCCAAGGGCCATGTGGGGTCTGCCTGGAGAAAGGAGGGCGGGTGCAGGGCTCCCCAGGGGCTACCGGGCAGGCCTGGCTCTGCCCTGCTGGGGCCAGCAGCTGGAGGGGAGTAAATATAGCGCGGGGCGTCCCGTCCACATTCCTGGGAGGCCAGAACGGTCCGCCGTTCCTTGTGGAGCAGGGCGCAGCAGCCAGGGCCCAGAGCCGCCACTGCCCTCTTCCCAAACAAACAGAAAAATAAATAAAACCAGCTCTCCCGGCAGGCAGGCTGGCCAGGCCAGGCCAGCACAGCTGGGGGGGAGGGCAGGAAGGGGTGGACCCCGGGGCGGACAGGCAGGAGGACTAGTTGCCGCATTTCTGTTCCGCTGGGAAGGAGGTGGCCAACAAAAGAGGAAAATGGAGGAAAAGGGCAGGGAGATGGTCAGAGATGTCAGAGAAGGCCCAGGAGAGCTGGAGGGTGTGAGGAGCGAGCGTGTGGGGGAGGCAGGTCAGAGGGACAGGGAAGGTGTATCGGGCAGGCCCAGTGGGGGCCCACTGGGGAAAGGCAGAAGCAGCTTTTGTGTCAGTAATTCATCGATAGGGATGCCCCTGGGGGGGTTGGGGAGGCAGACAAAAGGGGCCATGTGTGCTGGGGCAGAGGGCTGGCTTGAAGAACCATGAAATATTAAAAAGCCTAGGCCAGTGAGTGACAGAGGTCACAGCAAGCTGGAGAATAGCTAGGGGAGTGGTGAGGGGGGACCCTGAGGCAGAGGCATGCCCCCCTCCCAGGGCTGGTCCTGAGCTCCCCATTCCTATCAGGGCCAGTCTGCTAGCTCTCCCCCTGCTGTGGCTCCAGCTCCTTTGTCGATAGAGAGGAGAGGGGCCATAGGGATTAGGGACGGGAGGGAGACCTCTGCGGGTCCCTCTTCCCTCTGGCTGCTCTGTGCACAGGGTCTTCCAGAGCTGCCAGCCACCCTCGAAAGACGACCAGGAGGCCTGTCACCACAGCTGCTGCCACCAGCGCCTCCTGGGGAAGCAGGGAGTTAGATAGAGAGCTTCCCCCTTCCCAGAAAAAAAGAAAATTCAGTCAAGCTACCACTTTCCTTCACAGAGCCCCATGGGGTGGAAGGGAGGCAGTTGGCTTCTGGCTCAGTTGAGCCAGCAGGTCACCCCCGCCTCCCCATACCCTGGACCCATCACCAGTCTCATGACCTTGGCCAGTGTCCCCACCTCTCTTACCCCACTCCCCATCCCCCACCCTTGTCCATGAGCCAGCATCTTCACCAGCCCCACCCCACCTCAGGCTTGGCGTGAGGAAAGCAAGAAGAGGGGCCCTCACACACATGTTGAAAACCTGCTCTGGGCATCTGCAGGCAGGCATCTGCGGCCATTGTCCCAGGCAAGCCTCCCAGGCCCCCTGGGAGGGAGGCCCTATCATCATGCCCATTTTACAGATGGGCAGAGAAAAGCCCTGAAAGGCCAAGTGATGTACCCGAAGTCACACCTCTGGTCAATCACAAAGTGGAGGCAGAAAGGCTAAGAGGGTCCGTTCCTTTTCCCTCAGTTCACTGGGGCATGCAATCCCGTCACCATAAAGCCTGCTTTCAGTAGATGCTGACTGCATGGGGGGGCGGTGCTGGGCACTGCACAACCATGCCGACATCCATCTGAAAGTGGTTTTGGGAGCCAGGAGCTCCAATAAGGGGGCAGGTTCAGATGTGCAACCTGTCCAAAGGGCACACGTCCAGTAGACAGTCTCTCAGACGAGATGTGGAGGCCGTATGATGGGTCTAGAGCCAGGGGTCACCCACCCTTGTCCAGATGAGGGCAAGGGAGGTGGGTTAGGAGGATCCAGGAGGAGGGTAGCACAGTGAGCCCACTGGGCAGGACAGATACCATGAAAAGGTCAGACAGAAGGTCACAGTTGCTGTGATGGGTGGTGTCCAGCACATGCTGAAGGAACAAGGGTGGATAGTCCGTGGGGCGGGGGGGGGGAGGGGGCTGTCCAGGGGCCTGGCCTACTCAGAGCAGCAGTACCAGGTAACACAAGGGGCCCTGTACTTCCCCCCACCCCAAGGAGACACAGAGGCTGGTCCAAAGAAGGGCAGTGGGGTCCTGTCCCCTTGGTCCCCAGAGTTTTAACCTGAGCTCCCGGGCCAATGTTCCAGGAATTAATCAGCCCTCCAGAGCCCCTAGTGCCCTCGGAGGGGGGTAGTCGCTGGATCCCCACCCTCCCAGGGCCTGTGAGCCCAGAGGGAGGGCAGCATCAGAGGCAGGAAATGAAGAAGAATTTGCGATCTAATTGAGCTAGGGCGGTGGGGGGATTAGGCGGCAGAATGCAATTACAGGGGCTGGATAGAGGCCAGGGGCACTGACACCCCGAGATGTGGCCTGGCCCAGGTGACTGGGCCCAGACCATCTCTGGCTTGAGACATTCAGTTGTGGGGGGTGGCAGACTGATCTTCAGCAGGACTCCAGTGCCATGACATTCAGAAACGACATTCTCCTGGGATCTGCCCCCCCACACCCCCCAGTAAACAGCCCAGACTGGGAGACCCCTCCCAGGCTCTCTGCTCCTGTATACACACATGTGCTCTCACCCCCAGGTAAACCTCACACAGCCACTCTCACTGCCATGGGAACAGGCTTCCCAACCTGCAGGCATACAACCCTGGCCCTTTGCTGCCACCACTCCAAAGGGGGCTGGGGGTGGGGGGACACACCAAACAACAGAGAAAAAAACCCATGACCTTAAAATCCTTTTATTCCCATAATCACAGGCTGCCATCGCCGTGGATACGCGCTGTCACCCCGGCCCCAGCCTGTCTCCCTGCAAAGCTTCCAAAACTCCCGGCAGGCAGACCAGGCAGACGGGGTGGCTGCCCAGTTACTGCCAGAGAAGGGAGGGGTGAAGAAGGACTGGGTGGGAGAGGCTTGATGCTACACACACACACACACACACACACACACACACACACACTCAGAGCCTCAAACAATCAGGGAGACTCAGAAAGACAAACTTGCAGAGAGAGGTAAAGACAGAAGAAACCCAGAGATACTGGCTACAAAGGCTGACAGACCACTGTCCAGCCTGCTCAGACAGGCCTGCTCCCAGATTCACAGAGAGAATCACAAGTCAGATACACACCACTCAGGACAAGGCACTCCCAGACTTACAAGCCTATATAAAGCGCACAAGCGCACACACACACACACTCCAAAATTCAAGTACACCCCACTCTCAAAATACAGTCCCCCAGACTCACAGGGATACACCCAACTTCCAGATACACACCCCCAGATGTACAAACACATGTGTACACATACCATGTACTAATCTACACACTCCAAGACACACAGGAACACAAGTCCTGTTCACAAATACATGCATGTATGACTCTCACAGTCCAAGACGGCCAAACTCGGGTGCACATGCCACAGACACACAGTTTACATAGACACATATCCTGAGTCATACACACACACCACCCAGATTCCCACATCCCGAACCAACAGACGGCAGCGTCCATGCACAGACCCCGCTGGCTGCCATATGACACTTGATGTTAGGGCAGGTGGAGTTCCTGGGCCTGTGAGGGGCAGCGCTTTCTAACTGCTTAGATCTTGGGAGGGTGAGCTCACAGTTGAGGAGATTGAGGGGGAAGTTAAGAGAAAGCAGAGGGGGAAAAAAAAACTTTAGTGGGATATTCTTGTTGGGCAGTAGTGCGTGAGTAACTAAAGAGGCTTTTTGTGGTCTGGTGAGCTCCAGCTATGAGTGCGGGTTTAACTATTAATACACTTAATCAAGGACAATTCAGCCACAGAGGCGAGGATGCCACTGGGGTGTGTGTGCGAGGGAGAACCCGAGAAAAGTGGGAAAGCCCCAATCAGAGCCCGAGGGGTTGGAAAGAGGGCGGAGCCTCCACCTTGGGCCCTCCTCCAGAGCAGGAAGGAGGGCTTCATTTCTCAGCACCCAGGAATGGCAGGGACAGACTGACCACACAAGTAGGTTCTCAACGAAGGCAAATTCGGCCAATGAATGGAAAAGTGCGCATAAGATTGTGGGCAATAATAAAAACCACGGTAGTGACAAGTGAACACGCCTATCCTTGACCAACTAAAGGGTGCTCTAGGCAAGGGGTTAAAGGCTAAAGGGGCAGCTGGAACACCATGCTTGGGGACTTAGTGGTCACCCCCAATGCACAGGCCTAGGTCCAGCTCATCCACACCTCTCCCAGTCCCTTCACCTCACCCTACCTGGAAAGCCAGCTGACCTCAGCCCATTCCACATCCTTCCGGTAAGCTTTACAGGTACAGCCCACCCTCCCATCACAAACTAGGTTGGTCTTGAGGAAGGTAATTTGTCCGTAGAGGGTTTTCCTTACCCAGATGCAGCCCTGCATTCCACACCCCTGTGGACATCAGCTTCACATGTGCCAAATGGATAGAAGCTATAGAGAGGAAGCGAGGACTGGAGGGTCCCAGCGGGAGCCCATGAACACAAGCCAGTGCTGGCCTGGGTTGAGGCTGCTGCGGCCATAGAATTCTCCCCGCCCCTCCCCCCTCTCGCCAGCCGGGTGGACATTCCAGGTCTCACATGATAAAGACGAGGTCGCTGGCCCACGGGTAAGTCAACAGGCTCTGTCGGGGGAGAGATAGCAGGCTTGGGCCAGGGTCACCTGCTGAGCTGGGAAAACAGCCTCCACCAAACACACACATAAATAAGGCTCCACTCGGCTAGCCAGCCAAGGGGTTTGTCTGTCTGCAGCAAAGGAAACTGCTCCCACCATGGAAGGGGGGTGGCATGGGAGAGGGAAGTGCCAGGCTAGCTTTGGGAGAGCCCCCAGCTCCTGCCAGGGTGTGGGTGGGTTTCTACCATGCTCTCCAGGGGTGACTGCGGAATCATAGGCAGTCACCCCTCCCTCAACTATTCCCACCCCTTCTTAGGATTAAAATCATCATCGGGCATCCCTTCTCCCTCCTCACTAAGGAGAAAGGACATTTCCGTTCTGGGATTCTGGGAAAGGGGTGACAGCTGCCGAGCGGACCCTCCCCACCCCCCAGCTCCTGCTGGAGTCTCATCCAGGGAGATGGCTAAGTCAACACTGCAGCCACCAGCCCCAGCCTCAGTCTCCCCACATGGCTATTGAACAGGGATCCAGACAGGGGCTACAGGAACCAGTTCCTGGGTTTCTAGTGGGAGGGGAAGTCAGGATTTGGTTGTGTGTGTGTGTGTGTGTGTGGTGTGTGTGCAATCTTTCGAGAGGGTGATCAACTCAAACTTGGCCCAATGCACCCCTTAGAAGGCTTAATTAAACGCTCCCTGTTTCAGGAACAGACGCCCCCCGCCCCCCTGCCCCCGCAGGCCAGGGCAGCTGAGGTGGCGCCGGGTGTTCATGGCGTTCAAATCGCGCTCCAAACAAGTCCGCTCGCAGCCCCCGCCAGGCGGCCCCAGCGGAAAACTTGAAAGGGACTCTGTTTGCCAGCGGCCCCGGGGCGGCTCCGGCGGGGGCGCAGGCCGAGCGAGCACACACGCCCCCTTCCCCAGCCCCTTCCTGGGAAAAGGCGTGTGCGCGCGCGCGGGGGTGGGGGGAGAACTAGGCCCACCCCAAAACCAAGGGTTCCCAACTGTGCCCGCCGGAGGGGGAGAGAGACGGGTTGGGGGGGGTGTTCTAGAGGTGGGTCCCCAAACTTCCCTCTAGCACCCCCACGCTCCTTAAGATGCAGCTCTCAGACCACCCAGGGTCCAGAGGGCAGTCCTGTGAGCTGCCCAACCTTTCAGACCACGGTCTCAAGGGACCTGAGCGGGGAGCGGGTCTTTCCGGATGAGTCACTTCAGAAACCCCCTAAATCTGTGGGTGCCCCTTTGCAACCCGTGGCACCAGCCTGACTATGAGGTGTATTGGGGGGGGGCCTTTCTAGTTCCCCGATTGGGTGCTTCAGCCCTTCTGACAGGTTCTTTGAATGCCTCCCCCCCTTCAAAACTGGGGTCACTCACTTTCTGCCGATCCTACAAATAAACAAAGCCTGGCGCACCCCGTGCTCTCTGCCGGAAAGCAGCCCATTCCGGTGAGGACAACTTCCCCCAGTAAGAAAATTAACACATTCCTCGCGCAGAGGTTCAGCCCCTCGCTCCGGGAGGGCGAAGGGGAGGGGGGCCGGGGGAACCGAACTTCAGGGGTAAATTTGGGGCCATGGTAGCGTGGCAGGAGGCTGGGATGCACCCTCCTGCCAGCTCTGCAGCTAGGGGACACCCCATTCTTCCACCCTGGCCTGGCACACGGCTTGGCTCACGCCGGGCTCGAAAGGCTCCCCGAGGCTGGGGAGGGCGGGAGGGAGAAGCCGCGGGGCGCGGTGGTGGGGGGAATACTTAGGCAGGAAAAATAAAAAAAGGTCAAACTTGATCAGCCGGCAGGCACCCCGCAGGTAGCGGGGGCGAGGAGGAGTCGGAGGGAAAAGCAGAAGTGGCCGCCGCCGCCCCCCTCCAAGTGGAGGGGGCGGCTCAGCCACGCGTGGTCGAGTGCGCTCAAATCAGTTACCGTCGCCCCCAAAACACAGGGCAGCGAGGGGAGGAGTGTTCGCCGGAGATAACCAAGCCGCCGCCCCCGCAGGCAGGCGGAACGTCCGCTCAGCGCAGAGGTGAGGACCCCGGGCTCCCTACGCCCCAGCGCTCGAGAGCTGGAGCTTTTGGGGAGGGGGCGGCGCCCCGCGGGGAGAGCCACGGCCCCACTGCAGGGCACCCCACTCGCTGTCCCAGACCCTAAAACCCTTCTTTTTGTCTGAACTCAGTGATCTGCGACCGAGCAGACTGCGGCTCGAGGATAGCGCCGAGCGCCGAGCGATCACCGGCGCTAGGGTTCCCAGTCCCGGGCTCCGCAGCTCAGGCTGCGGGTGCCTCCCCCACCCCCCCGCCTTGCTCCTCCCAAACACGGGCCCCTCCTTCTCTATCCCTGGCTCTCCGCACCTGAACTTCGGGGGAGCCCGCGCCGACAAACTTTCCGCCGACTTGCAGCGAACTCCGGCCCCGGTCGTGCACCGGCCCCGGGGGAGGAGGAGGGAGGCGGGGAAGGGGAGGGGGTCGGCCTGGGGGGCGGGGGAGGGCCGGGGCCCGACACCTACCGTCTCTCCGAGTCGTCCGAGCCGTCACTGCCGCCGCAGACGCCTCCGACGCGAGGCCGAGGCCGAGGGGGAGGGGCGGGGCTGGGAGCTGCGCTCCGCTCTCCTCTGGGCACTGTCGCCGCCGTGCGCTCCGCTCCCGCGGTGCCCGGGTCCGGAGCCCGAGTCGCACCACCGCGGCTGGCCCGAGGCAGGGAGGGGGGGGAGCCTGTAGCACCTGCCCCTCCTCCCCCTCCCCGCGGCCCAAATTAAAAAAACAACAAAAAGCAACTAATCACCCCGAGCCGAGCGCGGCGGGCGGAGGGCGCAGCGTGTGGCGCCCGGACTCAGCAGGCAGCGCGCATGGCCGGGCGCGGGCTGGGCAGGGCTGGGACGCGGGGCTGGCGTCGGGGCACGAGGCTCAGCTGCTTTTCTAGCTCGGCTCGGGCGTCTGCTTTCGCCGCCGCTGTCGCCTCTGCTGCCGCCAGTGCCGCCGCCTCTACATCCCCGCTCAGGCTCCGCCGCCTCTGCCGCCGCCGCCGCCACTGCCGCCGCGCGCCCGCCCGGGCAAGAGCTCTGAACGCTGCCCGGGGGCTGCCGGCAAAACCCGGACCGGACTCTCCGCTCCCTCCTCCCCCCGCCCCCCCTTTCAACGTCGGCTCCCTTCCCTCCTCCCTCCGCCTCTCGCAGCGCAGCTCTGGCCACTTGGACGCCGCAGGCTCTGAGGCCGGAATCGCAGCCGCGGCGCCTCGATCTCCGCGTGCCTTAATGAGATCCGCCCAGGCCAGGCTCCCTCCAGCGCCCCGTCTTCATCTCTTTTCTGTAACTTTACCAAAAAAACCCAAAACAGGACTCCCCACTTTTGTGACGGGTGCCGAGGCTTGGAAATGCACCTTCTGGAAAAATCAACCTTCCTCCTGCCCTTGTTTAGCAGGGCGCAAAACTATGGAGACTGGGTGGAGTGAGTGCTAGGGAGGGTTAAGCTTGCCCCTCAGCCAGGTGCACTTGAGCCTGGGATTCCTGGCCAGGGCTAGGTCACAAATTCACACACCACCATTCCCAGGAGCTTTCTGGGTTTAGTGGGCCCTAGGTCTTTGGAAAAGAAAGGCAGAGAGATTTTTGCCCCCATTTCACAGATGATGAAACTGACCCGCGAAAGAAGGTGTTTTTGTTTTTTGCCATTGGCCCCTCCCGCAGGCATTGTAGGCCCAAACTCTTGAGTCCTGGGGCTATGGATACGAGATTGTGGTGTCCTGAGACTGCAACTGATGGGCGCAATCTGAAACAGCGCCTGGCACAAAACAGCTCTCAAAAGATGCTGCCTGACAGAAGAAATCTAAGCCATGTTGCTAGGCACCTAGTGGGGGCAGATTGGGTCCCTGTGCATCTTCACTCTTCTTATTCAACTGCCCAGCTCAGATGGTTTACCCCTCAAGCTATGGGTGCCTTTCTCTCGCCAAGAGGAGGGTGGGGCACAATAGGGGGAAGCCCTGGGCTCACATAATCTCAAATGAGATCATGCCAATGTGGAGGCTTTCTCGGATTCTCTGGAATTCTTGGAAGGGAGTGGGGCAGTTTGGTGCAGCTAGGCAGCCCCTCCTGCCCAAAGCAGAAGAAAGGCAGACCCCAGAGCCAAGCTGGGGAGGGACAGGCAGGGCGGTTGGGGAAGACCACTTAGGGTTAAACGTTACAGCCGCAGCCCATGCCCCACTGATTGGGGCCCAGCTGAAAAGGAGCCATGACCTGTGGCTGGCGCCCTGGGGTTTCTCCAGCTGCAGGTTTGGTTGGCCTCCATTGGAGAAGAGAAACTATCTCCCAGCTCACCGCTTCCTCTCCTGTTGAGGCCTGGCTTTCTCTGAAACAGGCATGGGGCAGAGTAGGGAGGCTGAGTCTGCAGGGGGCCAGCTTTTGGAGCCTATTCTATAAGCCTTCTCTGGTAGGACCTTGGAGTGGTGAGGGTGTCACAGGGCAGTACTTCTCTCCTGATTCCCAGGTCACGGTGAGGAACTCCTCCCCGACCTGGTGGACACCCTCTCCCAGGCACTTCAGAGACAAGTACTACCTTTAAGTGGCTTAAGATACACCTTCTAGGCCCTGTCTTAAATGCCAGGCTCTGAGCCACACAGGAAAATGGAGATCAACATCCAGGGTCTCTGAGCATTTAACCCAACTCCATCCACCTGTGCTGTGAAGCTGAGAGACGGACAACGAAGCGGTTCTACGACCCAGAGGTTAGTAGTGAGTCTGGCAGGGCCAGGATGCAAAAAGTGAATGGAATTACCAGATATACTCAAGTAGAAGCTGAGTTTCCCAGCACATTTTTAATGCAGTTTTGTCGTAAAATTAGGTGCCTCAGCGGATATTCGGGTTGGCTTATACTAAAGTATATAAGGTAGTCTTGCTGGCTTCACTTAAGATCCAGGGTACACTATTGGGAGCCAGAGGTGGAGGGGAGATAGTAATGCAACCTCAGGGAATTATTAATTAGCCACTTTTTTTGTTGGCCTCTGGCCTCCCACCCCCAAACCTACCCAACTCAGGAGGACAAAGGTCACTGGGCAGCAGGTTGCAGTGGAAGAGCCAGGTGATCCCAGTGGCAACAGCTTCCCGAGAGCCTTCAGAGGCCACATCCACTTCAAAGAGTGGAGTGGGTAGACTCTGGAGTCTTCCCTGTACCCTGGAAATTAAGATTTGGGGCGGAGACTCCCAACCCTCACCTATCCAATCCAGGTCGGAACCAGAATACAGAGGGGCATAGTGGTCCATGTGGAAAATGGGACAAGAATAGGACAGTTCATGTGCAAGTTAACGACACAGATGGCAGTTAGACAAAGAGAGGATGCCCAAGGAGGCTGGAGCGGAGAACTTTGCTCTTGGGGAGACCATCCCCACCCTACCTCCCTTTTCTAGGAAGAAGGGAGCTTGTAGAGGTTCACTATACTTTCCCTTCTCTGCTTACAGAAAGAAATACATAAGTTTTGCCTTGTTATTCAACTTGCTGCTGCCTGACCAATCAATCAGCTTTTGAAACCAGAAGCCAGTTCCATAAGGCTCCCACACCCTTTAATGAGAGAGGGGACCCAGCATCCAGCTACTCCGAGGGCCCTGTCTTCTGCCTCTCAGTAATAACATGGATGGCTAGCATTCCTGAAGCACTTACCTGGAGCCAGATGTCCCTCATTTCATATCCAAATCAGGCCCTTTTCCCCTAGGAGGAAACTGAGTTACAAAGTTACTCTCCCAACCCTTGAGGAGTGCCTTTCCTAGAGATCTGGCATGGGGCTAACTGGTTTCACACTGCAGTGGCTCCTAGCCCAACCCCCCTGCCCAACTAGCCCTGTCTTTTCTCAAGCCGGGAGCTAACACCCACCCAACAAGGTGGTTCCCCCAGGCACCACTAACGGTTTCATGGCTTTGCATGTATGGTTCCCTCTGCTCACCAAGACCTGGATCAAGTGCACCTAGTGACCTCCTCATTGAAGACCAAGAGCCTCTACAGCCTCCACTGGAAACTTCTCTGACCTCCACTCTCAGCCTGAGCTTGGTCCATAGGCACAGGGCCACCACTAGCTCTGTACCAGTGAAAAAAGTGTCCCGGTTCCTCAGGCAGACGGAGGAAGCTCCACAGCAGGTCTTGGAATACCTTTCACTCTTTGGAGTGCCCTTCTGGTGTCCTTTTACAACTACACTCGGGTGGCCTTCTCTGTCCCCTCCTATGGCCACAGTGACCCTTACCACCCCCTACCACCACTCTGCATGTGTCTGCCCCCATTGCCATGGTCACTGATTCACCATCCACTGACTGGTCAATGTCTGCAAGGAGAGGAGAGCAGACTGGTTTCCAATCATGAAGGTCCGGCTGCGTCCCATTCACTCTCCCCTGCCACAGAGGAGGGGAGCCAGGGGATTTGGAGCCCTGCCTGCTGGGGCAGAGTACAGAGGCCATGTCTAAGCGAGGGTCACTTCCTTAGGTGGTGATCAGGTGGGAGTTAGGATACCCGTGTCAGACACACTGACCATTGGACCTTAGGTCTCTGACATCCTCCCTAGCTACTTCACCCCACCCCCATCCCACCAAGAGATGACAAATGACCTTTGAAGGGAAATGAGAGCTATGGAACTAACTTTCAGGAAGCCAGGTCTGCTTCTTAAATAGCCAAGATCCCCCCCCAAAAGTAGCCAAGATCCACTCACTCCCAGAGAAGTCAGTTTGATGGCCTGAGGAGCCTGGCCCTGAGCTGTGTAAACATCTGGGAGAAGTGGAGGGCAGGGGGCGGGGGTGGGGGGAGGTCCAGCTCCTCAGGCTCTAGCAGGGGAACAAAATGACTCTGGGTTCAGAGGGCAGGAGGGAACAGAGATCTCACACACACACACACATACTCCGAATCTCCCCCTGTCCAGGCATAAGCCACAGATAGCCAGATACTGCCCCATGCTCTGCCAGGCACAGGGGACTCAGCCTGGTGTGGGAAGGTTGGGGGATGGGCATCACACCCCTGGCAGTAACCCTTAGCATCTCTGGGCACAGTGTTGGCTCAGCTGTCACCTCTGTTCAGTCTGGTGGAGCTGAGTGCTCCCGGAAGCCAATGCAGGGTCCCCAGGATCAGGAATAAGAGTCAGGGGAGGGAAGTAGCTGAAGGGGCCCCAATGGGAGGAGGGGGGCAGTCCTAACAGGTTGCACTCTAGGCTCAGAGGAGGGGTATCCTGGGGCCTCAAAGTGCCCACTCTAGGCTGCAGGTGTCGGTGGGTGGGATGGTCAAGGGAGGCCGGCTGGAGGTGGGGGTGGAGCTCAGGGCGGAACAGTGCCGCACTCAGGCAGGGTCCACATCTCTTCTCAGACAGTGGACCCTTGGGACCACACCCACCGACAAGTGTTCTGGCAGCTCTGCTGGGGGGGCCCCAGATGAACTGCTCTTTGAACTGGTGGGACTGGTTCTGTGTCTCACTGCTTGGGCAGTCACGGGTTGCCCGCAGGGCTTCGGAGGAGGCCTTGGTAAGGGGGCCCTAGTAAATCGTTAACTCCAGGAGCCGCCAAGGCCGGATCCCCTTAGCCCCACCCCAGCCATGACTCAGGCCCTCAGAGGTCACATCACCTGAGCAAGCCCCTCCCCCAACCACCATAAGGGTGGGTGTTGGGGGTGTCTACCCCTTCCTGTGGCTTCAGGGAGCTTCTCACCCACCCACGTGGGCCTTCAGCCTCCAGCTGCAGCCCTGACCTTGGGGCTCGGGGTGGGCTTGTAGGGCCCACCTGTAGGCAAGGGGCTCTTACAGCCTCTTTCACTTTAAAGGGATAATTTATGCAGCCCACCCACTACACCTTAAGGCAGCGGTTCCCAACCTTCCTTGTGCCATGGCCCTGTCATGTTGTTGTAACCCCCCCAACCATAAAATCATTTTCGTTGCCACTTCATCACTGTCATATTGCTACTGTTATGAATCGGGCGATTCCTGTGAAAGGGTCTTTTGACCCCCAAAGGGATTGTGACCCACAGGTTGAGAACCGCTGTCTGAAAGGGGACCAACGGGATTAGATTGTGGATAGGGAGAGGGAAATAATGAGAGGTTATTTCAAGTGGGGCATCTCTCCTATCTGGTTTCCTGGGGCTGCCCCCAGGGGAAACACAGAGGCGGCCTTTGGGGCTGTCTGGTGTTAGTAAAACCCTTACCTGCTTGACCATGTTTCCATTCTGCAAACAAAGAGACGGCAGCTCAGAGAAGGAAGGGTAGTGACTTCCTCAGGCCATGGTGACTTTGCGGGAACAGTCAGGTTTGAGGCAGCTGAGCCTTGGAGCCCCAATCTGTCCTGTTTGTTGGTCAAGTTAGTGGGTTGATTCCAACTCTTGGAGACACCAGGTGTGCGTAGAACCGGTCCTAAGGCTTGGGTGGCTGTCAGCTGAGGGGCATCTGGGTGGGTTCCCCCCACCAGCCTAGTCTCAAAGCACTTGATCCTTTGTGTCACCCAGGGTGAGGGCCAGCCTGCCGCTTCCAATTCCTAAGCTGCTCGTGAGGAGACAGCCCTAATGACCAAATGGGCTGGGTTTCCTGCCCACCACCTGCCACAGTGTAACACTGCAGGGGAGGGGTTCTGACTTGCCGGCAGGTAAGGGGAGGGTATGTGGGCAAGAGATGGACAGTGCAGGGCTACCTCTGGGAAGTCTTGTCTACTGTGGCTGCCCCTGTCCCCATCCCCTCACCTCTCTTGCTCCTGCCCCAGACAGGCTAATGAGGGAGGATTGATGGTGCCTCAGCCCTTTCCACCAGGGAGGCATCTCAGAAGCAGAGGAGACTTAGGGAAAAAAAAAAAAATCAACTTTTAATCGAGATTGTAGATTCAGAAAAGATTCATAAGTGAAATGATTCCCCAAGGAAATATAAAAAGTTACTTACGGCACGGCTAAATTGGGCATACTTCAATCAGGGGCTGTTGAGAAATCATTCAGATATACAAGAGGCCTTCTTAGCTATGCGTGTGCTCCATCAGAGGCGGGATGTCAGTCAGGAGAGACCAGGCCCTGAGCTGCCGCGGTCTCCACTCACCTTTGCTCGCCAGGGCCAAGAGGCCACTGCTCCCACCACCCAAGCCCAGGGGCAAGGGACGTGGGACAGGAGGGACTAGGGTGACATGGAATTTTGATTCTTCGAAATCACTTTTCCTGACAGCAGAATGGGGTGTGGCCGTGCTAGAATGAACTTCCTCCCTTGAAGAACCACAGAAAGGACACTTCTTTCTGATCCCTGACCCCTTTCCCTATTCCTTGGGTCTGCTTGAAAGACTGGCTGCAGTGACCTTGCTACACAGACCTGTCTCAGGCCTCTAGACAGTGCCTTGGCCAGGGGTGGGGTGGTGTGTGTATGTGTCCAAGTCATGCTCCAGAGAACATTGGGGGAATGACTGACCCTTGTGAGGAGTTTCCAGAGTACCATAAGCTCCAGCACATCCTCCCTCTCCCCAACACCTCACTGAGGCAACCTCCATTCCCGGTGGAAGGCTTACCTGAGGTCTAAGCCTCTTCCCTCTTGCTGCAGCTTCCTGCCCCTTACTTTCCCCACCCCTCAGGCTTTTAGGGTAAGGCTGGAAAATCAGTGAGGGGTGGGGTCTCTGCTGAGTACTGACCCTCACCCCTCCTACAGGCCAGGGACAAGGCTGTACTTCCATGGTGTCCGGGACGTGGCCTCATAAATAGATGTTTATGGAAAAGGAGGGAGGGCAAAAGGATTCAGCTGAGGCCAGTCTAGTCCCTGGGGGTGGGGGAGGTGGGCCACAGGCCTGGTCAGAGTGCTGGAGTGGCCGTCCATGGGTCCCTTTCTGTAGCCCACCTGCCTGGGTAGTCCCCTTCTTGGCAGTCAAATCGTCAGGGAAGGTAAGAAACTGGAGCCGGATGGTAGTGGCCACCCTGCCTTTTGGGTGACCCGAACCCGATCCTGGCCAGCCCAAGGCGCTATTTTAAACCCCAGCCCCAAGCTGCCACTTCAGCTGGCCCAGCCCATCTCTGGTTACAAAGCCACCGCCCACCTCTCAGCCCAGGACTTCTGCCTTCCCACCCTAGCACCCCAAATCTGGTGGCTCAGTGTGTCCTGGGCACCTCTGCTTTCTGTGGGCCTTGGTTGGTCAGCTGGCACCAGCGCACCTCCCCACTCCCCCAGCCTTGCCTATTTAGGTGCTCCTGCCCTTCACCCACCCAGGGGCCCTATTGACTTATGTTTTCTATTTCCCCAGAAAGGAGTTTCCTGCCCCAGGGAAGAGGTACAGAAGGCCTGCAGCGCTGGGCCTAGTCTCTGTAGGGGCTGTACACAGCTGTAGCATGGTGCCAGCCCCCTGCCCTCCTCTAACTTCACAGGAGAGAATCGCCAGCAACATCAGCCTGAGAGTGATTCCTGTGAGGTGGAGGTCAGACACGTCAACCTTCTGCCCTTCTGATCAATTCGAGCACAGCACTTTCTACTTCTCTGCTGGGTTCAACCATTCATCACAAGGGCCAAAGAACTGGCACCATATTCAGTTACAGCTTTATTAGGAAAGTGAGTTTACATTTCAGGATCAGGAACTACTCAGGATATAGTTTTAAGATCAGGACAAGTCTTCTCAGCTGTGTCCAAGGGTAGGTCTTTGGTCCTCAGTCTGGCATCTTCTTTATTCTGGCAAGTGTTATAAAGCTCTTTGGCTATGCCAACACATAGGGTAGGTGAGGTGGGAGGCCTCTTACCTAAAGGCTCTCAGCTTTCTCGACCCATGGGTTGGCACACCTCCTGTAACCACCTTGCTGTGGGCCAGGAAGCCCACTCTGCTGTCTGGTTTCTGACTCCTCTTACGCTGTTCCTCACCATCACCTCTGGTATTCCAGCTGCCTCTCTGGCTTCTGGGTCTAGGAGGTTCTCAGCACAGGGACTCCAGATCCAAGGGAAGAACTCTTCTTAATGGTAGTGAGGTTCCCCCTTCCTGCCTGAGATGGCAAAACTGGTCAATCCCCTTGTTAGGGTTCTACATATCTATATAGGCACATCTATTTATGTGGTCTCACCCCATAACAGTGTTATACAATTATTGCATTATTAGCAAGTTGTCCAATCACCTCATTTGCCTGCCCCCATCTAATCATTTGAGGAGCTACAAGACCATGGTAAGGGCCATACAAAAGTGATTCACCACATGCCATTAGTATAAGATTGATGATACAGGAGGGAAGAGAGTAGGTTAGATAGAAGTAGGGACTTCCTACCAATGAGATTATGCACTAGAAAGCTTCCCCCTGCCTGCTTGGGCGGGAAGTAGAAAATGACCCCAGAGGGAGCTCCCTCCTGAATCCTCCAATTCAAGGACTGATGTTTAGGGGAACTTGGACACCAATTAGCCAGCCCACAGTGCCTGTCTCCCTCCCATCTTCCTGGAAGGGCCAGCCACAAGCTTAGTGCTCAGGAGGCCCAGCTGTCAGCTGGCTGGGCCCACTGGACTTGTGTCCACAATCCTCTCTCAACAGCAGCCCCCACTGGCTCTAAGGCTTGCCAGCCCCATCCCCAGCCTAACACTAGCCTAGAGGCAGGCAGCAGGGTCGTTTGGGAAGATGAAGCAGACCTGCCATGCTGGGTCATTCTACACAGTGCAAGCTAGCTGGTCAGAAGGCAGCCAGCCCAGTGGCCCCCTGACCCTGGTTACCTCCCTACCCCCATGCTGTGCAACCTCGACGGTGCTACTTGGCACCAAGCCTGGAACAGCTGAATAGTGGAGCCAACACTGCCATCCAGGCAGGCATGTTTTGCTCCAACCTGGCAGTCAGAGCCGTGTGTGTGATAGTGGTAGTGGGGAGCAGCTGAGACAGCTGGGGATAGGCCTGTTTTGGATACCCCACCCTACTATTGCAGAGGATCTTTGGTACTCCCCTTTGGGGTCCTGGTCACCCCCACAATAAGGGGGCAGTGGGGCTGACCCTGTGATTAGACCAGTGGTTCTTAGGACCAGTTTTGCCCCTGGGGGCATTTGGCAATGTCTGGAGACACATTTTTGCTCATCACAACTGCTGTTACTGGCACCTAATGGGTAGAGGCCAGAAATGGAGCAAAATGTCCTACAAATACACAGGACACAGAATTTCTACAAACAGAAAAGGGGCCAAAGCTCGTTTCCCACATCTACTAGCCATGGGGCTCTGTAGTCTGCCACTCTGGCTTTAAAGGTCTTTTGTGGAAAAGGTGCCCAGGATGGTTGTGTGTGTGTGTGTGTGTGTGTGTGTTTGCTGGCAAAACTCACCTGCTCAGACTCCAGCACATTCTACCTAGCAGGTAAGCTCTACTGAGCATTCCCTTCAGGAGAATTCTGGATCCTTTGGAAAGCGAGGGTAGCATGGGGGTGAAGGGCCCAACAGGACCCTCCATCCCATGTTCAAGGGGTTGGCCTGACCAGGGGCTGTTTGGAAACTCTGACTACCTCCTCGCCTCGCCCCACCCCCTCCCGCTTCTATTTAGGAGGCCGCCATGGTAGCTCAGCTCCTGTCTCCCGTTTCCTAGGGAGACTCTGCTGAAGCAGCCCAGCCTCCGTGGGTCCATCTGTCAGGGAGGCTGTTCCGCCCCATCGAATGCTGTTCCCTGGGGGGTGGGGGGGCTGTGCCGCTTGAGGGACCCAATGTGGCGGCCAGATAGGAGGGAACTACACAGAGAAAGGGGGGGGCAGTGTGCAGCTTGGCAGCAGGCATAGCTGAGAGGGGCTGACACTGCAGCGAGAAGACTACAAAGCTAGACAGGCATGAGAAATGTAGAGGGCCAGAGGCAGGAGGCTGGCTGGAATGACCTCTGAAGAAGCCAACTGGCACCCTCAGGACTGGGTTCCGTCTTTGAACACACCGGGTTCCCATTTGCAAACACAACAATACTAATAGCTGACGTTTATTGCGCAGGAACCGTGTAGTCTGCCCAGCACAGAGTTGGGGGCATTGCCGCCTGCCTCCGAGCCCATTGGAGGCTCACCCCCACCCTTGAGCAGGTGCTGCATTATCCTCCATGATAGGAGGCGGCGGCGGCGCGGAGACGTTGCGGCACTTGTCGCCGCCGCACCGTGAGGCTGGAGCCAGACTTGAGGTGGGGCAGCCTGCTGGCCTGTGGCTGCGTCCCAGGCAGAGCCGCGGGGGAGGGGGCGTGTCCCGCCTGGCCAGAGGCCCCGCCCGCCCCTTGGAGCCGCCTCCTCCCCTGGGCTCCGTGACATCTGCCCCGCTTCCCGGCCCCAGACAGCTGCCCAAAGCCACGTCAGCACTTCCACCACCGGAAAGTCTGGAAATTGGCTCCTGCCCTTGGGCTGGGGGTGGGGTGGGGGCTGCGGGTCCCCAATGGAGTGGCTCATTGAGAGGGTGACCCACTCCGCCACACAAGCGCTGGATGATGGGTGATGGATGACCTTGGGCCAGGCCTTCTCTACAGCCAATTTGCCTTGTTGGGAGCGTGGGGGGGGGGTGGGAGACTGTGGAAAGGGGCTCGGAGGAAGAGGAGGCAGAGGTGATGGGGGAAACACTCCCACGCAGCTGGAGGGAATCCCCACTGCCCACCCGGGGCCAGGTAGTCCACAGGGCAGGGCCGGCGGTGCCCGCAGGGGAAGGAGGGTGGGGAGGTGTCTGTGCTCGGGCTAGGCTGAGCACTGGCTGGCTGGGGCCAGAGATAACCGGCGCCTCCCGGAAAATCATTAGCATCTGTTTGGGCCGCAGCAAAGTTGGCCCGCCGGCGCCTCCGCCCGCCGGAAACAGCCCCCGCGCCCCCACCGACACCACCCCAGCCCAGCTTAAACGCGTGTGGCAACAGCAGCTTTCGCCGAGGAACTAGGGTCTGGATTCAGGGCTGCCGCCGGTCGGCCGAGGAAGCTCGCTGTGCCGTCGGGGGCATCCTGTGTGGACGGTCCGGGTCCGTACGCTCCAGGCCAGCTCTTGGCGGAGCCCACACTGGCGGCGGCCCAGGGAGTGTGTGGAAATGACACCGCCAGGGCGGCGGAGATCCCCCCCCCCCCTCCTGACATTGGCTGGAAAGTGGAGCAGCTCGTCAGGGACAATCAATGGCGATCGATCGCCTAGCGGCGCGGGTGGACGGGCAGGCGGGGAGGAGGGGTGGTGGGGGGTGATGGGTGGGGGGTACTGGCAATGGAGGTCAAATAACAGATCCGCTAAGGGCAAGGATGGGGTCACACAGACACCTTCCTTACAGGGAAACACCACTGCGGGCCACCAAAACACCACAAAAGTGGCACTCTACCCTATGAAGTTACAACATACCATTCAAGCTAACAAGTCACGAGGTCAAGCAACTGGTTCACATGGACACGACAGGGTCACAGACACATCCCAACCACACAATCAGTCCATACTTGATCACATTATTTACTCCACAGCAGGGGCTTACAACACCAAGAACAATGGCCCGACCCTAGACACCAAGGACAGATCCTCAGTAGTCACAAAGTACATCATAGAGTTCCCTAGCTGGTCTCAACCTCAGCACAGCCAGATACACCACCACCCACGACCACAAGGGTCTATGTTGGGAACATATGGGATCCAGAGACCAAGTATCCCACGCCACACATCCCAGCAACTAAAAGACGGATGCAGCTGTTTCAGAGCCCCAACATGCATACAAATGGACCCCACCCCACATGGCACAGCCAACAGTGTGGACAGGAACTCAGAGTTGACAGGATTACATGAGTTACTGCAGGGGAGGTGCTTAGCACAGGGTCACACATCTTCAGTGCTCTCAACCTTCCTAATGTCGTGACCCTTTAATACAATTCCACACGTTGTGGTGACCACCCCCCCCCACCATAAGATTATTTTTGTTGCTACTTCATCACTGTAATTTTGCTATTGTTATAAATCAGACCCTGTGAAAGGGTCATTCCAACCCCAAAAGGGGTGCTACCCACAGGCTGAGATCTGCTGTGCTGTGCTCAAAGCACAGGGGTCTTAAAAAAATTAATTTGAAACACGGGGGTGTTGGGGGTCACTGTTAAAGGTTATTAGATGCTAGTAAGCAATCAATTTTAGGAGGCTTCAAAAAGTTGGCAGGAAAATTCTATTAGCTTTTCATACAATTTTTACACAAACCTTTGAAGCCCTCTTGTATAATGACTTTAGTAATAACTACGTAACAGTAACATCACTCTTCGCAAGTTGGGTCATTCCTCTCTCAGGAATGTGATCTGATCCAACAGCCAAAGTAGTTCTGCCACTATATACCCTTGGGGTCACAAACACAACTCAAACTGATGCATTCACTGGGCCTAGACCTAGAAGCCATCCCTGCAGAAGCAACACAATATTACCTTTGCTTCTATTTGGCTACCCTCAACCCCAAATTTCACCCCCAGGGGCAGCAGCCTTACGCGCATGACACTGACCATTCTAGGGCTTTGGTGGTCAACTCATCCCCTCACCTCAATCTCTCACCAGGTACTACTCACTTAGTACAAAGTTAGGGCCCCTCACAAAGCTGTGGGAACACAAGGCAGTCCGTTTCAGAATTCCTCACGCAGTTACATAGGCTCTTCACACATTACGTTCTTTGCCTGGCCCCGGTCAGCTCCTGAAACTCTTCCCGGTCCAGATTTAAGCCATTATCCAGCCCACCTCACAATTCCCAGTAGCTATGTATAAGAGAGCAGGGCCAAGATTTACCATTTCGTCCACACCCCACAGGCCGCTCTGGTGGCTCCAGAGGAAGGCCAGCTGTTGACGTGACCTCCTGTCTAGGTCTGGGCCCTCCCAAGGGCCTCCGGAAGCCCTTGAAGCCAAAGAGCTCCCTCTAAAGGTTCCACTTATAAGACTCCTAACATCCCTGTTTTGCCTGGCTGTGTGACCTTGGTTAACACTCAAACCTGTCTCCAGAATCCAAGTGACCATTGATCCAAACCCCCATTACCACCCTTCCTGCCCCAGATACACACAGGTCCCTGACTATGGAGAGAGACTACCAGAGGGCCCTCCTACCCACTCGGCCTGCAGATGAGGCTGGAAAAGGTGGGGGCAGTCAAGCCCTCCTTCCACTGTACCCTTTCCCTCCGCCAAAGGTCACTAGAGGCAACTCCCCCCACCACCCCTCTGTAGGTTTTTATTCACTAGAGAGGCAGCTGGACACCCCACACCCCCTGTCCTCCAAGAAAGCAGAAGCAGAGGGACAGACAGATGCTGGGCAAGGGGTTGAAGGGTGACCAGGCATATGCATCCATCTGCCTACCCATCCTGTTTGTGGGCACACTCTTGCAGGATTTGCCACATGGCCACATCCAAGAAGCTAGTCTTGTCCAAGGAGGACCAAAACTCTGGCGGGGACAGGATTCCAGGAAAAATGTCCCACTGTCCATAAGTGCCTAAGCACTCTCAAGCACAACCCTTTAAAACAGCCTTCTTTGACCAAGTTTTGCTGTGAGCCAGGCTGGGGGCCAAGGGCCCATTTTCTAGATGAGGAAATCAAAGTAAAGCACAGATAAATTCGTTGCACAAGATCATTCAATTTAAAGTCAAGAATCTGAAATTCAAACTCGGAACCAGCTCGTCCTTCTGAGGCTACAGATCCTTCTGCTCACACCCATATGCATAAACACTAAGGAATGTCCTGCTCACAATTCTCACTCTCCCACAGACTCCTGCACACATGGGCACCCCCCTCCTGCACGAACTGACACACAAGCAGGCCAACACTCTCCCACGCCTGGGGCCTTGTCAGCCACATTCTCCATGGCTCCCTCCCTCCAACAGGGACAGGGGGCGGCCTGGAGTCTACATTCCCAGGTTTCCGCCCTGACCCTGACCCCCTCCCTTCCCCTCCTCAGCGCATGCATTCCTCCTGCAGCAGCCAGATAACCAGCCCCAGGGGGAGGCCTGGGGGAAAAGCAAGGCATTCTGGGGGCCAGGCTGCTGGCCCTACTTTGGGCTGGCCAAGTCCCTAGTCTACTGCTGGGTCTGACAGGCAGGAAGTTCGTTTTCCCTGCAGGTAGCCGCCACCCTTCTAATGGGTCTAGGGCCACCCCCCCACCCACGTCCCCCTGCCAAGGCATCCCTCCACATACCAGGAGCTTTCTTCACAAGGAGAGCCTCACAACCCATAAAGGCCTTCCTCTACCTCCTTCCCCAAGAATCTCCCAACTTACCCTTTAGACGCCAAAGCCCTCCTGAGATGAGAACTAGAGCAGACCTGGGAGCCAGAAGCCCCGCCCTTAGGCAGCCTTCACCTAGCCAAGGGTGGAAGAGGTGAATTCTCACAGTTCTGCCTGGGGGGCAGCCACTTGATGGGCACAGCAAATCTGGAGATATTTGCATAACCAGATGGCCAAGCCTGGAATTTCAAAGAATTCCCCATGAGGAGGCAGCTGGCTTCCGGGTGGTGGCCCTGGAGGTTCACAGCTGTTGAACTGGAAGACTGAGGAGCCTAGGGCCCTAAACACAAGGTACAATCAGATGGCCATGGAAGAACTTTTCCAGAGCTACCAGCTCGGTTCCTGTCCCCAGGTCTCTATCCTACAGGTAAGGGTCATGTTCTGGTTACCAAGAAGGGGAGGCAGACAAGGGAGATTAGGCTACTTGGCTGGTGGCACATGATTGCTTACCTCTCAGGTACTGCAGCAGTGGACACCAGGCAGAGGTGCTAGAAATATAACTCCAAACCAAACTCACTGCCATCGTCAATTCTGACTCATAACAACCCTGTAAGGGATCCCCATATTTACATACATGCAGCACTGGACTGATCTTTACCACTAGACAATCAATCTGCAGCCAGGTGGGCAATGGCCCTGACTTGTATGCTAGGGAGCATGTCCATACCCAGTGATGTGGCTACCAGAGTGACAGGGTGGGGATGGGGGTTGGGTGGTACTAGTGGTTTGACACCCTGACAGGCTTGGAACTTCTGGGAGTCACTAACCTGCTTCCTCATCATGTGTGGTTGAACGAGGTACTGGTTCAATCCAGTTCTGGACAAATTGTGAGCAAAGCTAAACTCATACAAAGTATCTCCACCCCAACAAATGCCTCCCTCTGGTTTGGTCCTTGCATTTCACTGACCACACACCTCAGTTATTAAGCTGTGTGTAGCCACTGCCCTCTGCTGGCCACTCAGGCACTAGCACAAACTCAAGACCACATCCTTCCTCAACCCCCATCTAAGCAGTCAGTTAAACTCATCCAATCTGTCACCTACTACTGACAAGGGGGTGTGCTAGGGGAGACATCACACCAACTTCAAAGGGAAGTGCCTTTCTAACTAATTTAGACCAAACCCCTCACCACCTTCTCAGGCACTCCCCTTATTCCCTTCCAAAGGCAGGCTGGGAGTCCAGACAGAAGCACAGCCACTTGACTTCTCTAGCAGGTTTGGGAAAGCCTTGGTTCTTCTGTCACTCAAGCCCTGGTTGCCCTTTGAAACAAGGCCAGTGAACACCATTCTTGGTGCATTGCCCTGTAGGTAAGTACATCTTCAAAGATGGCAGAGGTGCTGCTGGAGGGAGGATGTAACCAGTATCATCCCCAATATTAATTAGCTGGTCAAAGATTCAGACACCTCTGTCTTCAGGTAGCTCTTGCCAGCTACCTCTAGCATGTGACATCTTTCGCACTTCTAAGAAGGTGTTGGTTCTGGAGCCTAAGGTTGGGCTGCTATTTATGGGCTATTTCTAGGAGTCTTCAAGTTTGAAGATTCCGGTAGTTGTTTGCATTTTCTCTGGAGAACTTCAAACCTGAGAAAGTGCACATTTTGAGGAGCAGTTGGGCTGAGGTCATAATTCCCCAGCAGGGGTGGGGCTACTTCTTACTACTCAAAAAATTTTAATTAATTTGGACGAAGTGCAAATAGAATTCTTGAGGGCAGGAAGAGAAAGCTGGACCTGGGAAAATGGCAGCTGTCACAGCTCAAACCCATGAAAGAGCTTGAAAGGAGCCCAGCACTTTCACCATGGCTATTGGCTGCTCTGCTCTGAAGAGTGTCAGTGGAGGACTGGTCTGCCTGGGCACTCGCCATCTCCCGGACATTCATTCCCAAGGGTGACCAATCATTTGTTTCAGGTGTGGTCAGGTATCTCAGTCTTGGAAAAGGCCACTCTACCAACAACACTACACACTCCTTTTAAAACAAAACACAAACAGAAAATCCACAACTGAGCTGCTATCTTGGTACTGGACGTGCATTTAGTTTTGCTTCTGCTAAGAGGTAAGATTGCACACTGCCTTTGATCAGATGCAGCTTCAGGGGTGTGGGGGAGGGGCGGGGGGGAACAGACCAACCACCCACTGTAAAAATGTTAACTCTGCTCAACCAGTCCAAGCAGGTTGTTAACTGCATTACACATTCAGACACTGAGGTCAAAAGCCCTGGAGGCTTTAGAATCATTCCTAACCTATGAGCTTTCCCACTCACACAGAGGGATCCGTTTGTTCCAGGAACACTAAGGACGACAGAACACTAAGCCAGTTTTTGCTCCCCAATTTCTTAGGAAGTGATTTGGAAATATTGAGAGGCCTGAATCCCAACCACATATACCAGTCTTGGCTAACTCAGGCTGCAGCATTAGAGAAAGGCTTTAAGGCAGGCTCGTGTGGGGTTCAGCGAGCTAGAAAGCGTCCCTTTTCATCTAAGTATAGCCACAATATAAGGGAAACCAGGGCACAGCCTTGGCAAGCCTACCCCTACCCCTACGCCCCTTTTCTCTTCTTGGCAGGGCAGCTCAGACAGTTTGCTACTTTCACACTTATTTTCATATTAAGCATGTTTCTTCTGAATAAACATTACACTCACCAAAATAACCCATCACTTAGAGTGTTTCACAAGGGGAATGGAGGAAATCAAAAGAATATGGGCCCTTAATACTATGGACAATTTGCTTATTCTTGCTTGATTCAAAGCAGAAGATGTATCCATATCTCAGAAGATCTAAGAATTACAGAAAATTCTTCTATTAAAATGCTTATAGGCACACCAGCTATTATTTAGAAACAATGCAGTTCTCATGACAAATCTACTGAGGGCTCAAAATAAGGTGAAGTAAAGAGGAGTGACTCAAGAAGTAGATGACTGTAGCAGTTAAGAGGTGGAACAGGAATACCACTGTTGCTGGGTCAGTGCACCTTCCCCTTTTCTCTCTCTTTTTCTCCTTGCTCAACCCTGCCCCAATAGATCTTCTTGCACTACCCAAGAGATAGAAACCAGCAGGGTCATGGTTTGTGACCACCAGCCAGAAACACAGCAGGCAGATGTGAAATAGTTTAGCTTCATCAAAAGAGACTGCTCTAACGCTTAAGTTGACAAAGTATCTCATGCTATTAGAGGCAAAAGAAGAGAGCCCACCTACTTGGCATTCTCTTGTAACCATGGCCTCACCGATATAATCAAGGTTCTACATGTGACAAAGCCAGAGGTACTCCTAAATAGAGCAATGTGATCCCAGGCGAGACATGCCCTGGGTGACATGGTTTTCATTTGGAGGGTGAGGAAGGTAGACTCCCTCACTGAACTTTCATTCTGCACACCTATACAGACTGCATCTGACATGCCCCTATGCAAACAGGAAAAGCTAAACTGTATTCAAGGGCCTAATGTTGTTCGTGACCATCCATTCAAACTCTCTTACTTGGTTGGCCCCTGCATGCCAGGATGATGGCTTTACTTAGCACTTAAAAATACTTAAGAGCACTCTTGTGAAAATATTCACATTATGACCTAATAACTGGTAGTAAGCTGGATGCTCTCTAAAGCAAGAGGCAAATAAATAAAGAACCATTATTCAGGATCTGGGCAACTGACCCACAGTCCACTGTCCTTTAAGGACCCAAGCTGATGGGCTCCCACCTGCCCATGACAAAAAGAATACAGAGTGATTTGGGGGTACAGTTCAATTCGAACTCCTTTCCCCACAACCGTTAACAACCAAAACTCTTCAACAAAGCCAAGGATCCTGGAAATGTTAATAAGTAACCATCAGCAAAAAGGCGACACACTAAGAGGTTTCAGGAATAGACTATACTTCCGTTTTGAGATGAAAGAGCAGTGACAATAGAGATGAGACAAGTTGAGCAAGTTTAAAACCAAAAGCAGCGGACATTTATTCCTCAATTTTTGTGCAAGAGTCTAAAGATGCATTTGAAAGAACCTGATGGCTGAAGAGTATCAGCCATGGCCTCCGGGCTGGCCTGGTTTACAATTAAGAGTAGGAGGAGGGGAGGAAGAAAAGATAACTTGCCTAGTTCACATGAACAATGCTTCTGGCAAACAGCTGTTTACAAATTTCAAACTACATTTTACTAGAGTCAAGGGAAGACTTCAAAAAAGCCACATACAGTACAATTTAAAATTAGATGAACATTCTGCAAATGTTAGTGAAAATTATGTACACTCTCCAGTCCAAGATTGTGCTCATGTTTCCCAGGAGTGGTCAATGTTGCTCTTTTACAATCACAATCAGAGGCTTTGACTTACCACACAGCAAGGCCCCTGTGTTCTATGTCCTACAGAGCAAGGGAATGTCACAGGGTTTTGGTGAAATGCAATTTAGTTTCATTCATAAAGCAAACTTCTTAATCAGTTTAACAGTCATGTTCCTGGAATGCTGCACACCTAAGTTTTATGGAAATGCTTTTAAGTTTTTCCCCTTGTTCAGTAGCATTACTCTCAAGCTATCCCTTTTACTACGTAAACTGGAATTGTTTCATGATTTTAAATGCAACCAATATAATGAAAACACTTCAGGGGTGGGGGGAAAATCCATCACTAACCTCAGCTAGACAAAGTTCTTAAAATCAATAAGCCTTATTCACACGAAGTTGTATGTAATGACTGTAGTAATCAGTTTATTACACAGATTAATCATTCTTTAACGTACAAGCTCCGGAGGAGCGACTGGGTCTTTAAATATACACAAGCATTTCCATCAAATGTATTTTCACTCTTACATCCAGATAGACCTAAGCAGTTAAAAACATATGAAAAATAAGAGCTATTAGCTATGTATTAACTGAGAAACCACATACAAACCAAAGAATATGGAAGAGAAAAAGAGAGGCTGAAAGGATGAAGGCTGAAGGGGTGGGAAGATGTAAAAGAGTTGGGGACAAAGCCCATCACACTTTATGTACTAACAGCTCCAATCCATTTACTGTTGACCAGTTAAACTTAGACTGCAACATATAGGATGTGTGGGTACAGTGTAGTTTGGCTGGTCCTAACTTCCCCTAAGATATAAGATCCTTCAGAACAAAATGAATACAGAAACAGCTTCATGGTCTTCGCACTTTGCTTTTCATAACTGTTTTATGTTTAAAAGGGTTCCACTTAAAAACATTCTCTACACGTTATGGAGCTGTTTTCCCTCATCCAAGCACACACCATACCCACCAACCCTCACCTTGCCATTATCCAAACAGAAATCAGTAAAGAAAGCTTTTAGTCTCACACCTAGGTTACGCCTGGAGAACTGGCTTGTCACACACACACTTCTCTGCTAGGAGGCAATGTTGGTACAGGAGTACAGTATTTCTAGTTGGTTGTTCCAAGTATGTACAACACGCAGCACTGCTGTATCAGGTAAACATGTGCACAGGGGAAGATGAGGCGTGGGCTCATAGAAAGCAGTCGAATGGAAATCAAAGGACTTTCTCTTTCAGAGTTCCCCTATCTTTATTTGTAGAGGTTATCCAATAATTTCTTTAGTTACATCGCATACTTCTGAGTCCATTCCCGAGCTATTCTGTTGTACCTGTACACACAAAGAGAAGTTTGGCTTAATATAGGTGAGGCATCAATTAATAATCAACAGATTTCACTCATTACCCCATCTATTAACTCTAGGGTCTAACTTTTAGGACCGTCAAACGCAAACTTCTAATGAGCACTTATTCAAACTAGCCAAAAAGAAACAGACAATAAATGCTACTTACAGATGATTCTGATTAAATTTCAGCACTTGCTGGAATATACCCTATTCCATATACTTGACCAGTCTATTTCTTTTTTTTTTTTTTGACCAATCTATTTCTATGAAAAGTCTTTAAATCTTGATTAGTTTATTTGGTATTCTTGGAATTACTATCTCTTCATTTTATAGTTCTTGAAGCCATATACCAAAAGGGATTAAATTGACATAATATTTTCTTTTTTATGTCAATAAAGAAATGGTTCTGGCAGAACAATTTGGTTGATGAAACAGATGGGAGTCTAATGCTCCACAAGAATATTCCAGTAGTAAAATAAGCAGAGCAAAAGCTTCTATAATTCTTCTTTTTTATTTTTAATATCCAGGATATTTTATTTTTTATTAAAATATCATTTTATTGGGGGCTCTGACAACTCTTGTTACAATCCATACATAAATTGTATCCGACATAATCTTACATATATTCCATTGTTCTTTCCTAGACATTTACTTTCTTTTTTTTTTTTTGTTTTTTTTTTGACATTTACTTTCTATCGAGCCCTTGGGATCAGCTATTTTCTTCCCTCCCCTACCACACCCCTACCCTCATGGAACCTTGATAGATTATAGATTGTTATTATTTTCTTATCTCAGTTTCTACAATTCTTCTATGAGAAAAAGGATGCAGGGAAAGGTCTGCTGAACATAACTATTCCAGTGACTTAGAACATCCTTCTGGAGGACATTCTTGCATATAAATCTAGGTATTGGATAAAAATGGTTCGCCAATAAAAAAAATACATAAAATTTGCAAATTATCAGCAAAAAGTAGGATCTAAAATCCAGACCTAAGCACAGACAAAACTAAGGCACTCTGAACAATTCTCTAATACATTTCAAGCAATTCTTTAATCCTTTATGTTTTCATTTTAGAAACTAATCTCTTCTATTCAGGTTCCTCTAATCTCACTGACTATGCAAAGCAAAAAAAGGTTAAACCACTTTTGGTTACCTCTTTTGATATCCTGATCATGCTGCAGTAATTCATAGTATAACTCTAATATCTAAATTTTGTTGGGGGGCTTCCATTACATTGTGCCAAATGGTGAAAAATAAATTCTCTCCTCCCATTGCTTTACAAATACCTACTTAAAGACATAAAAGCTCTTAATGAAAAATGTTTTATGTCAAAAGCCAAGCACAGGGGCTAAAGCTGTTAAAACAGCTTTACTGTAAAAAGGTATTTTTATAAACAGCCAGAACTATATGACACAGTGCTACAATCAACACAGTCTACTTGTAGTATCCAGTACAAATATTCCTCTTGCTTCTTCCCAGGAAGGTATTCATTAGCTTCACTGGAAATACCTGGCCCACTTTCAGCCCCTAATTGAGAAGACTTGAGACACAAACCTCCCCATCCAACCACAGATCCTTCTGTCTAGAGGTCATACTCACTTTTCTCTATCTGTTTTGTAGATCCGAGCAATCTCAGGCACTAAAGGGTCATCTGGATTGGGATCACACAACAGAGAACAGATGGACAAGAGTACTAGAAATAAAAAATGGTTAAATTAGTAGAGAATAAAAGCAAAGGTTTGGGAGAACAACAGAAAACCCTGAGCCCAGGGTTCTTGAAGTGCCTAGCAATTTCGTTCTGCCTGCCCTTTAACACCAATAATTCAACTAAGATTTAAATAAATTAAAACACATTTCTTGTTCAGTCACTAAATAAATATACATATAAATAACCACAGACAATTAATGTTCAGTGATATTTTGGTTTCTCCTATCAAAACATGAGTCCCTTTGGTTCGAAGTGTCCAGGTAATATAATAACGTAAGAATCTATAATAGAACATTCTCTGTTTCAAATGCAAAGAATTGACTTGTCTGATAATGAGAAGAATTAGAACCTAGGTCTTCCGAATCTGAGAACAGGAACATTTTTCAGAGTCTATGAAGGTGTATTTGTAGAATTTTATGCTCAGGAGTGAACAGTTCAAAATTCCACAGAAAGTACAAAAGTACACAACAGAAAACTATTAGTCAGAAATGATAAACATGAAACCCAACAATCACTACTTTCTCAATCAGAGGTACCAGATTCAGATAAAATGAATGTTTCATTTTTAGTTAAAAGCAATTTAGCTTTTGGCCCCAAAGGGGGTGGTCACTTATTATAGAGGGTGCAACATACAAAGGCTTCAAATGCTTTTCAGCAATGCTTTACAATCTCATTTAAGCCATTTCCTCTGTGAAAAACTGGGATGTAACAGATTATGAGGGCAAATCTCAATGGTACGATGTGATGTGCTCTGTTCAAATCTGTTGTCAATTCTTTATTGAATGTAGAAAAGGTCGGTAGCTTCTGACAGACTGAAATAAATTCCAATCATTCCATTGTGAGACTACTAGAACGCAGCCATCTGCTCTTTCTCTAATGGCAATAACGCTGACCCTGCATTACTCCCCAAACGTCAGATTCAGCAGGAAAGGGAGCAACTTATTTTCCTATGAAATTGATTCTACAGAGATCCATGGCTTCTGAGATGTGAAGAAAAATTTGACACGCCCCTTTCATCATTCAGTTTGGTGGCCAAAAAAAGCTACTTCCCTGCTTTAAAAGCACATGGACAATAAAAACATCAGGAAAGGTGTTTTGACTCTTCCTTCCTAGTGCCCACAATTCTGGCAGACAGCATTCCCCAAACATCTTCTCTTTCCACTGTTGGGTATTATCACCTAATGCCCTCTTCAAGCACTAATCATTCTAACAGCAATTACAGAAGACCTCGTGTACTTATCCAAACTAGCAACAGGAAGCTTACATTTTAAATGTTCAAGAAATCATTACCTATAAGAAGAAAGCTATCCAACCTATCAAACTGGCAAGATTACAACTAATCCTTCATGTAAAATTGACAGATTACCAAAATGGTGCTGTAAATTCTAGCTACTTACTCTCCTAATTATTTAGTAAGGTAACATTTAAAAAACCCACTATTTTAAAGAAGCCGCTTTTCTTTCTTCCAGGAAAGGAAGGACGGGTGGTAATATAGATCTAATAAAAAATGCTTAGTGCACTAAGGATCTTTCAATTCCTGGAATAGTGATTTGGGCTTATTCTCTGGTAAAGTTAATAACCAATTTCCATTTCCACAGCTAATGAAGAAAAGATGTTGGAGAAGAACTGATGCATCTGAATTAGGGTGCTAAAGAATACAGAAAGTACCACAAACTTCAGAAGAACAAACAAATCTGTTTTGCAGGAAATATAGCCAAAATGTCCCTTAAGAAGCAAGGATGGAGGGATTTCGTCTCACATATTTTGGGCATGTTATTATCAGGAGGGATTAGTCCTTGGAGAACACTTCCACAGCTTGCAAAGGCGCCTCACTGAAATGGCTACACTACCAACTATATGCAGGCTTCACCAGTATAGTATGCTCAGAATATACAAACTTGTGTATGTCTTAACTCATACTCACTTCTAATTCTAAATACATGTGTGTATGTGTGTGTGTGTATATATAAATTAGTGATTTCATAAAAGGCGGTGTAGTGGTTACCCATTGGGCTGCAATCCACAAGGTTGGAAGTTTGAAACCACCATGTACTCTTTAGGAGAAAGACGGGCGTTCTATTCCAGTAAACAGTCTTGAAAACTCAAAGGGGCAGTTCTACTCTGTCCTGTAGGTCACTACGAGTTGGTGTCCCCTTGATGGCAATGTGTGGTTTCATAGCACGCTTAGCTGCTTCCTTCAAGTTTTCTGTATATTAAATGCCTAACATACATCTTCAAACAGAAGGAATCCAGAATCAAAGTCAATGCCCTTGAAAATAGGCTATTTTGTTAAAATGATGATTATTAACACCCATAGCCTTACCTACTCAAGGACATTCACAGACTGGTTGTTCATACACCACAGATAACCAAAACAAACAAAGAAAGAATAATTTTTTTCCTCAAAGCTATGTATTGAAATTGCTATGTTACACTTAATCTATTTGTCAAATCTGTGATTCCATTCTTGGAAATATTTCTCAAACTCATCTGTTTGGAGGGCTGACAGCACCTCCCTTGTTGTATTCTTCATCTCTTCTATGTCTTCAAATGGTCAAACCACAGTCCTTTCATATCCCTCGTCATTCACAGAAACAAAAAATAAGTCATACGGAGCGAGGTCAGGTGAGTAAGGTGTGTGAGACAAGAGAAGCATGCTGGGTTTTGCCCCACCCCCACCCAGAAAAACAGAAAACTAGCGCACTAAGATGGCTGTGTGAGCAGGTGCATTGTTGTGGTAGCAAAGCCAGTCCTTTTTTGTGTCATACACACACACGCGCAATCTTTTCAGAAACTCTAAGTAGAAAGTTTGATTAATAATCTGACATAGTGGAATGAACTCCAAATGCACACAAATCACATCATATCAAGTAACAAATGAGCACCATCTTGATCTTTGATTTATTTCACTTGACAAGCTTTTTTTGGGTGAGGTGACTATGGTGTATTCTACTGGTTTGATTGATGTTTGCTTTTAGGGTTGTATGAAAATCACCAAGTCTTGTCACCGTGGGGAAAAAGCATGAGTTCCTTCAATGCTGTGTTCTTCCAAAGCATGGCATGCTTCCATTCAACACTCTTTTTCCTAGTCAATCAGAACACAAGGATAAATTTCGCTGCGACCCTTCTCATTCCCAAATCATCCAATAAAATTCACTTAATTTTGTGGACATTTTCATCCATTCAGGAAGTTTACAGATATCCAGAATGAAGTTTGTCGTCAATCAACATTGGAGCGAGAAAACCACTCATACACTTGCGTTTTCCCCACAGCACTGTCCTTCTAGGTTGTGTTCAACATTGTAACAGTTTCTGTGGCATTTTTCTCCAGCAGGAAACAAAATTTCACAGCCACACACTGTTCTCTTAAATCGGCCATAAAACAAAACAAAACAAGGTTCCAGTGAAAACGCTTTTACAAAAAAATTCACTGTGACCAGAGAGAACCTTCCTAGATTCAATGCTCGCCTAGTGGGGGGAAAGCATACTATAAAAGCTCCACTGTGCCCAGCCAATTCGTTTGTTTTTTTCTGGGGGGGGGGGAGGGGGGGTAGGGAGGGCCGGAAGACCCAGAAAACAAAACTAAACAAACACTATCATTAAAGCATTAAACTAGCTTAGATAAGTCAATATGATAAAATTAAACAAATTGGCAAATCAATATTTTTTTTTAAAATAGGGATCCAGATTGAGCGCATCACAAGACAAACAAATGTCTAATAGCCCTGGGTTTTAAAATACAAAAACATCAACAAATATGGTGAAAATGAAGATATATGAAACTGTTTGTTACCTCATAAGTACTCAAACTTATCTGGACTCAATGTCATGAGGTCAATGCCAACTCATAGTGACCCTATTACTATAGGACAGATAAAACTGCCCCTGTGGGTTTCCAAAACTGTACCTCTATGGGAGTAGAAATCCCCGTCTTGGACAGAGTGGCTGGTGGTTCTGAATTGCAGACCTTTGGTTAGCAGCTCTACCCACTATGCCACCAGGATTCTCAAATACCAAAACTACCATTATCTGTTACTTTCTAGTTGTTTTAACATACTTTTTCTACCTAGCACAAGTTACAATGTATAAAAATTGTACAGCCTGATTTTGTTATAGTATTTTCTGAAAAAATCTGTAAAGAAAAATAACCTATTAATAGACTGACACTACTGTTGAACCTGTAAGTAGTATATAATCTTCAGAAATAAATACAGCTGTTACAAATGTGCTCCCATAAAAAGCATTTTGATTACCTGGAACTGTTTTTCAGGATACATGAATGAAATGAGAACCACGGGGTCAAAGGGTATATATAGATGAATCTTTCAATAGTTATTCAAAGAGTAGTCTACCAAAGTCTACACAGATCTACCTGTGGCTGAGTACTCATCTCAACACACCCCACCATTTCATCTTTTTTAGAAGATCTTTGTTAATTAGAAAGGTGCAAAGAGGAAATTCATTTTAATATCTACTTTGGGATCTGGCTCTCTGACATCCTCTTATTTATCTGATTTGTTTTTGTTTAAAACACAAATAACACACAACCCTTGTCAAGTTGATTTCAACTCATGGCTAACCACAGTATTTGTAGTCTATTTCCCACATTTATATTTTGACAAAGTTTCCATTATACAAATGCGTTTTTTAAAAACATTTTTGCGATTTCCTTAATGAAGGTATATCTACTGATTTATTTTTAATCAATTTTCAGATTATAAAGCTGAGATTTGATACTCATTTTTGTTCTTGTCTATAAAGTATGGTTTAATTTTTAATCCACTGTGATGTCATTTTGAAATAATGCACTATTTCAAATTATGGCAGTTACATAATCTGTCAACTTGAGAGAAGGGATGAAGTCTAGCCAATGAGGATTCTATGTGTGGGGAGGGCCTTCTCCTGAGGATTCTGGGAGCTCCTGTCTTCCTCCCTGGAGGCAAGACACACCTTCTGCTACATATTCCTGCTGACAAACCACATGAAGCTCTGCTGATGGAACCAGAACTCTAGAGTTGGAGGAGCCATGTGAGGACCCACACCAGCACTGAGATGCTTCCACTGGCAATGGATCCACAAGACTTTCCACCCACTTAGCATGACTGTATGTATTTCATGAATCTGTAGAATTTATAGACTGGTATCGGACATATGGGCTAATATCAGACTTAAAGGTTGATCTGGACTGGGATGTTTTTCTTTTTCTTTAAAAAAATAATTTTATTAGGGGATCATACAACTCTTATCGCAATCTGTACATACATCAATTCTGTAAAGCACATTTGTACATTCATTGTCCTCATCATTCTCAAAACATTTGCTCTCTACTTAAGGTTCCCTGGCAGCAGCTCATTTTGTCCCTCCCTCCCTACTCCCCCCTCCCTGATGAACCCTTGATAATTTATAAATTATTTTGTCATATGTTGCACTGTCCAATGTCTCCCTTCATCCACTTTTCTGTTGTCCATCCCCCAGGGAGAAGGTTATATGTAGATCCTTGTAATTGGTTCCCCCTTTCCAATCTACCCCCACCCCATTCCACCGCCGATATCACCACTCGCACCACTGGTCCTGAAGGGATCATCCGCCCTGCAATTCATGTGTTTCCAGTTCTTATCTGTACGAGTGCACATCAGCTGGTCTAGTCAGATTTGTAAGGTAGAATTGGGATCATGATAATGTGTGTGTATGGGATGGGGGGGGAGGAAGCATTTAGGAACTAGAGGAAAGTTTCATTGCTACCTTGCACCCTGACTAGCTCTTCTCCTCCCCGATACTCTTCTGTAAGGGGATGTCCAGTGGCCTACAAATGGGCTTTGGGTCTCGACACCACACTCCCCCTTATTCACAATGATAAGATTTTTTGGCCTGATACCTGATCCCTTAGACACCTCATGATCGCACAGGCTGGTTCCTTCATGTGGACTTTGTTGCTTCTGAGCTAGAAGGCTGCTTTTTTACCTTCAAGCCTTTAAGACCACAGACGCTATACCTTTTGATAGCCGGGCGCCATCAGCTTTCTTCACCATATTTGCTATTCACCTACTTTGTCTTCAGCGATTGTGTCGGGAAGGTGAGCATCATGGAATGCCAGTTTAATAGAACAAGTATTCTTGCATTGAGGGAGTACTTGAGTGGAGACCCAATGTCCTTCTGCTACCTTAATACTAAACTTAAAAATATATGCATGTCAATCTATTTCCCCATCCTCATATATAAATATACTTACATGCCTTTACTTAGATCTCTATAAATGTCCTTTGTCTCCTAGTTCTTTCCTCTATTTAGGGGTCCTCAAGCGTTTTAACCTCCCTGGCGGTAATCCCGAGGGTGGCTCGGGGCAAATGTTAATTGTCAGAAGAAGTTTATCATACCTGGAATGTCTACTAGAGAGATTAAAATGAGTAGTGTCTTAAGAATTATAGGCATACAATATAAAACAACAAATTTTATGCAAAAACAATGTACCACTTTGGGTACAAAATTACTGACATAATTAGACCACCAGGGAGGTTAAACAGGGGGATAATTCACTGTCCCTAAGACCGTTGGAGGGCCAGACTATAGTTAAAGAAAAAAGAACTATGAACAAATTCCTATGCACACTGCACACATTTTATTTTAAAGTAAAAAACAAAAGGGGCAAAACACCCAGTGGGCCGGTTAATTGTCTTCGATGGGCCGCGTGTGGCCTGTGGGCCACAGTTTGAGGATCCGTGCTCTATTTCCTTTGACTTTCCTCTTGTCCCACTATCATGCTCAGTCTTCATTTAGGTTTCAGTAATTCCTCTTGGTTACATTACCCTTGATCATGCCCTACCAGGCCTCCTACACCCTCCTCACCACCAATTTGGATCACATGTTGTTCCCTTGTCCCTGGGTTTGTTAACACCACTACCTCTTTCCCCTCATGCCCCATTCTCCCATGTCCCCCCAACCGAACTGTCGGTCCCATTGTTTTCTCCAGCAGATTGTTCATCCAGCCTATCTTACTTAGGTAGACCTGCAGAGATAATAACACGCACAAAAACAAGACAGAGAAAAACCAAGCAACAAAATAAAACAAAACACAACAACAAACCCATGACAAAAAAAACAAAACACAACAAGAAAGAACAGCTTGTAGTTAGTTCAAGGACTATTTGCTGGCCTTTAGGAGTGTTTTCCAGTCGAGTCTGTTGGGGCGCCAAGCCCTGACCCAAAAGTCTACTTTTGGTATTCCCTGGGGACTTCGTTGCTCTGTTCCCTTGCTGTTCTGTTGCACACCCTTAGTGTTTTGCCTAAGTGTGGTGGGATCAGATCGAGTGGAAGTCCCACACTGCCTCATAGTGGGGCCAGCCATGTGGTCTTCTCTGTGGATTGGCTAATCTGAGCAGGAATATCGTCCTCGAGGCTTGGTGGGCCAGGATGTGCTCCACTCTCTCTTCATTCTCCTTCATTTGGTCCCATGTGCTCTGATCACACATGTCCCTCTCCTGGAGCTATAGCTTCAGTGCCGTCCTCTGAAGTAAATTTTTCTGGGGGGAGGGGAAGGTGTCCACGTAGTTGGGATTGGACTGGGATGTTTTAACATACAATTACTCTTTGATATAAAACTCTCACACATGAGTGTCTCTGGATTTGTTTCTCTATTTAACTCAGACTTATACACAAATCAAAATATAAGGCAAGAATAAATATACAGTTCAGTCCTCTGATTCTGATAACAACAACAACAAAAACAAAACCCCAATCTATCCATGCAAAATAGTCATCTTATTTAGAAGAATACTAGCTCATCATGTTCTAAGGAACTTTCTTTATACAATTGTAAACACACATTATACCAGAAAATTAGATACTCAAATAAAAATTTGTTAAATTGCCCACTTTAGGGATCATGTATGCTCCCAATAGAAACATTTAAGAGTATGAGAAGCATTTGTCAGATACCTAATATGTTTCTATAGAGCAAACTTCCCTCTAAAAAGGCTATTTCCGATTCTGAAACTGTACCTATCCTTTCTGTTTACAAATATCAAGATTGGAAGAGATACTGATTGTTTTCTACACTAACAATGCTCTTAAAAAATCCATGTCAAATAATCATATTCCTATCTAAGCTTGAACAGCACAAGAGTAGTCACTACATGAAGGAATATATACATCTGGAAACCCAACTCTATCATCCAGTCTCAAGGTCTATTCAAGAATGAGGAAGAATTGTTGGCTCCTCCTAAAAGGCACAAAACGATGGTGAAAAAATAAGAAGGGGCTTGCATATCAGAAAGAATATTGCCTGGGGTCTTAAAGGCATGTCTTAAAATAAGCTGCCATCTATCTGGAGTATCAGCTAAGACCAAAGAGAAGGAGCATGCATACCAGCCTAAGAGATCCAAAAATGGTTAATAAAGTGCAAGACAAGAGAAGGGAAATCGTACTAGAACTTAAATTCTGAGTACCCATTTTGCAGGCAATGGATTATAATGAACACCCATATCCATTTGCAGAGTATTCACACAAATTAAGCCTGCCCTGAATTTCCTCAGACCCCATTACCTAGGGATATGAACAGTCCTGTCTGTAGACAGGGCACACTGGAAAGTGGATTACTGCTGATAGGGTTAGATTAAAACACACATTAACATTTGTTTTTCCTTTTGACCCAGTTTTAATTTGTTTTAGTTTCTCTTATCTTCTTTTGGGTGAGTTTTTTCTGTGTTTTATACTGTTGCTAGTTAGGATTTTTAGTATGAATTTCTCTATATGAAATCCAAGATAGGTAATTCATACAGACAGTAATTACAGTATATACTCGAATATAAACCAACCCGAGTATAAGCCGAGGTACCAAATTATTACCTGGGAAACCAGAAAAACTGATGATTGACCTGAGTATAAGCCGAGGGTGGGAAATGCAGGATGTGAATGAACATAGAGACCAGAGGGGAGAGATGGAGCGCAGCCACAGACACATCCTTACCAGTTCAGCTGCCGGTGTATAAGTGAATCACTACGGGTGCTTCTGCGAATTGGAGCCGTCCACGTCATAGGATGGCTCTGATTGGTTAGATGTGAGTAAATAAACATTCAAAGCCCTGCAGTGTCAGCGGGGGCTTTGAATGAACAGCGGAGGGGCAATCACCGCGAGACGTTACACCTCGCTAGGATACCACTGACCCGTGTATAAGCCGAACCCCAGTTTTTCAGCACATTTTTTGTGCTGAAAAACTCTGCTTATACACAAGTATATACGGTAGATTAACAGTTCCTTAAGGTTATGGCAGAGGAGGCTCGCAGGTAACAGGAAGCTAGTAATAAAGAGTATAAGAATGAAGAAAATAGGGGAGGGAGGGGAAAAAATGATGAGCAGATACCAAGGGCTCAAGTACAAAGCAAATGTTTTGAGAATGATGGCAACAAATGTACAAATGTGCTTGACACAATGGATGGATGTACGAGCCCCCAATAAAATCATTTTTAAAAAAAGATTGAAGAAAATGTTCTAAAACTGATTGTAGGGATGACTACTTAACTCTAATATATTTAAATCATTGAGTCATGTATGGCATGTGAATTATATGCTAATAAAATTGTTTTTAGAAAAAGAAAAGAGGCACGAGTGATCTTGTCAAGTGAGTAACCTAATGACAAAATTAAACAAACAAAAATAGATTGCTGTACCTTGGTATCAAACATCCAGTCTATATTACCTTTTGAAATTGTTAGTGCCGGAGACCACTGTGATCGAAGGATATCAAGACAAATGCTGCCATTACTGTTAATATTTGGATGGTAAATTCTTGTAGTAAATGCAACCTAGAGAAAAAAATAAATGCTCTGTAAACCGATTTATCAGTATCATAAAAAGCACATAAAAAGCAATCATCACATCCAAATTACCTTAGGTGGTTTGAAGGGGTAATCTGTTGGGAAATGAATTGTCAAGAAAAATACTCCACCCTGATAGGGACTGTCATTCTGTTGATGACAAAAAAAGTAGAATTAAAATCAGTGAACTATATAAACCATTTATTCTGAAATTAATCTGAATACTTACTGGCCCCATTATTGTAGCTTGCCAATGGAACACTGAAAAAGAACAACAAAATCACCATGAAGAAATATCCACATCATCCTATAATGTAGTAATATATCACTCTGCATCTAATCCTAGTTTATTTATAAGCAGTTCAATAATAAGTCATAGGAAGAATGAGGAATGTATCAATAGTGAGTAGTCTAAAAGGAGGTGGCGGGGGGAAGAGTGAGAGACTAAAATGGTCTAGAGAACACTAAACAAGGTTTTTGGTTGCTAAAGCATCCTGAAAACTAAAGTTTACTAGGGATATAAACTTTTAGATAAGGTCCAAGGTTCTATTTTGAAATAGGCATTCAGTTACCTAAAGGGTAACCCCAAGAAGGTTTCTAAGGCTTAAAACTTGGATCTTGGACCAGTTGGTGGGCTCCAACTACTAATTTTCTGGCTAGTAGCTGAGAGCTTTAACCATTGCACAACCAGGGATTCTTCAAGTATAAAGGTAGAGCCAAAAGATTCCATTCTTTGATGCATCATATCATTATCACCACCCCAACACTGTGATACACAAAATACTATTTTTATAATGCTAGTTGAGGAGGACAAACTGGTAAAGTCAAAGTAGACAATACTCGAATTAGTATTTTAGTAAAAATATTGATTTTTACAATGAAATAAAATACCTAAGAACTCTCATGTGTACTAGCTGTTCAACTAAAGAAAATAGTAGCTACTAAAAGTCCATGCTTGGGGGGAGAGAGTTGATAGCATTGATGATTGTACACTCCCATCCACTGGATTGAACAACAGAGCTGTGTAGGAAGGGAAGGGATATATTGGAATGAGTTAAGGTATGGAAACAACAGAAAATTTTTTCCAAGTCCAAGATTAACCACAAACCCTAAGGTTAATCTCTTCAAATTGCAGGAAAGGGCAAATGTTTCACTTCTAAGCTGGTGCCGAGTACAGCACAGAGATCTCAAAGCCAGAATTTGTGCTTATTAAAGAAATGAACTTATCAATTAACAGTTATACTAGAATCTGATCATTAAGAGAAGTTATCATTGGGATTTGAGATCAACAACCAGAACCAAGTTAACTCCTACTCCAACACTAAAACAACCTATCAGCAATATAAGTCCTAAAGTTTATTCTGAGTTCCTGCATATTGTATCTAATTGATTTATAGCTCACTGGGACCTAAGCCCATATACTGCTTATCAGGAATTAAAGGTGAATGATAGATATAGCTGAGGATTTTTCTCAGATTACCCATACTAGTACTTTCATACACTTTGCCAATTTCTTTTAGCAGAGTAGCTAAGGGGAAAGTCACTTTGCGTCACTAAAACTAGTCCTAGTCTATGAACAGGCCCCTAAGCCCTGGTAATATAAAGGTTAAACACTGGGATGGCTAAATGAAAGGTCAGTGGTTTGAAATCAGCTGCTCTGAGAGAAAAAGATGTAGCAGCCTGTTTCTTGTATGATTTATAGCCTTGGAAACCCTACAGGGCAGTTGGAACATGTCCTATAGGGTCATCATGAGTTGGAATTGACTCTAGAGCACTGTTTTGGTTTTAATATTCTGTTTATAGGGAAAATAAGAAAACCTCATTGTTTATAATTACAAACATACGGACAACTGGAATAAACAAGCCGCACAACAAGACTGAGAACATTATTAGACAAAAGAATAAGCAAACGCTACAGGACCTGTTTTCAGTTATGCTCTTCCACTTAATGCTTTATTTTATTTAATTATCTGAGTGGCTACAAATAAGACAGAATTATACTTGCATTCCTGCTTAAAGTAGTAAGAGTCAGATAAGGTAATAAGAGAGCCCTTAGATAATAAATTATATAAGTATTACCCATTTAATTAAGGCCTAATCTCTTCTGCTCTTTTAAAGAGCTTTTCTTCCCTTGTTAAAAATACTATCAGACTTTAGAAGTTAGAAAAATTTACATCAGAACAAATCTTTAAGTAAAGGTAAAAATTTCCATCATTCTCCATTCTTCCTACCTGCAAAACAACAAAGCATATTTTATGCTTATGGGTAAAAGCTTATTAAAAATAGGGCCACCTAAAATCACACCAAGCGACGTGGCGCAGAGAAGACAACAGCTGAAAAGGAAGGGACTTACAATTATGGAAAGGGTAAGAACAGAAGACCGGAAAGATCAGTGCTTGCAGGTAGTGTCAAACTCGCCAGGGGTGCAGGGGGGTGGGGTAGGGGAAGATAACCTTCCGGTACTAAGTAAGATTATTATATTATCAAGAACTCTTCCAAGCATTATCCACAAATCATTTCATATGAAACTTACACTTGTTTAATTAGTAAGTTTTATTTATATAATAATCTCCAACCTAACTGTGTTAACCACCAATATTAAAATCTCTAAAGAGAAAAAAAACTATCAAAATGTTGGTATTTTAAAAATTAATTGGGAGTTAATATTTATCATTCCATAGTTCAATCACATCAAGCAGAATTGTACAATAGCTACCACAATCAGTTTCTATCCCACATGTTAATACCCAACTTTTTGCCTTCACTGTTCTGAATATTGCTACCAAAAAAGTGAGCGAGTAACACACCACTGAGTCTTTAGAAATGAGTGACCCCCCCAAAAAAAAATTTGAGTGACATTCTAAAATTGACTGTGGTAGTGATGCTACACTTCTTGATTATGATCAATCTACTGAATTATATGATATTTGGATTATGCCTCAATAAACTATTTTTAAAAGTGTCAGGGAAAAGAAAGAAAATGGCCAATGTAAGGCAACAGAGACCAGTGATATTACATGGCTTATCAAGAGTTCTAGAGTACCAACAAAAGACCGAAAGATAAGCTTCTGTAACATGAATTTAATAAAAGCAAGAAGGATCCACCATTTAAATCTTTATTTGGGCATTCTGCTTTACTGGTTAAATTGTAAGAACACCTATGGCTTAGGTTTCTCCTGGAATTCACTTACAACTCCTAGTCCAAGGTAACAAGAATACATTGAATCTGTCTTGTATTACAATGGTTCTATAAACAGTTCGAGAGTTGCAAGAGGTTCCAGTTGGAAAGAATGCTAGGATAGTTACTGGATGAAATGCTTGGCCATAAACATAAAATATTGCTGTATTTCACACAAATATCTATTTCAAAGAATGAAGTTTAGTTTGTTGTTCAAAATGAAAATTCATGGTACCACCAAAATGAAATTCACAGTACAAACAAAAGTCACATAAAAATTAAAAAATTTCAAAAAGTCAAAATTTTAGTTTAATATAGTAAAAAACAAACAGAATAGCAATAATCATCTTGGCTTAATCCTGTCAAACCAAATTAACAACGGAACGCTAAATCTGTTTTATGAGAGCTTAAATGCAATAGTCACAGCTCAATGACTATTCTTTAATATTATGGATGAAGCCTTGAGGTTAAAAGAAAGATAGTGAGAATATTTGTTACAATTTGAGACAGAATCTCAGGAGACCTATATCTGAACATACAGATCGCTAGAGTTACATTCACCAAGTGTTCAAAACAAAAGAAAATGTCACAGATTATATAACCAACAAATATTCCACTTATTTCTCCTTTTAGGAACCAGTTTTCTTTATCCTTACCAAATCTTTATAGAAAAAGAGTGCTAGTAGTACATCAAAATCTGAATTGTTTTAAAATAAAACTGTTCTTCAGAAATTTAGTCTTACACTAAATGTCAATAACATGAGGCTAGATTTGAAAGCTAGAATTATAGGCAGCTCAAAAATTTTAATTTATTTCTGACAATTTCTTACTCCTTAGGTTAAATTGTTTCTCTACAACAAAAAAAATGATCAAAGTACATTGAGCAGTCAAAACATTTTGTTTTTCTACCCCTTTGTAAAGACCTGGTCAAGTTCTGATTTTTTTTAAACAGTAATTTATCCTCAAGCACACACAAAATTTAAGTACAACGAGGCATCAAAAAAGTTCAAGGAAATTAAAAAACAACATTTTTTATTGTGAACTGGGTGAAGGATTACAGAGCAAATCCGTCCATTCAACAATACATACATTTTGTTTCATGTCACTGAGAACAATTCCCCAATGTATCATCAATTATTCCACTCCATCCATGTTGTTTCCTATTTGTATTCTTCCCCCTTTCCTAACTTCTCATTTTGTCCTTGGGTAAAATGCTGTCCCCTTCAGTATTTTAGGTGTGCACATTTCCTTAGTGCTACCAGCCTCCATGCAGATTTGTCTATTCTTTGACACCAAACAGAGTCATATGAGTTCATTTCTACTCTTGAAGGGTGGCTGGAGGGGCACAGTCTTGGAGTCTCCATCCAACCAGTAGGGCTTGGTCTTATAATTTTCAGTTTTGTTCCACATCTTCTCCCACTTTACCCAGGCTCCTTTTCAGAGCATTTGGTAGTGATAACCAGGTACCATCAATCTCATCTAATGGTTTCAGGGTGGTGGACACTGATGTTTGTTTGGTCCATTAGTCCACTAAACTAATTGTTTCCATGTTACGTTGTTAAATTGTTTCCAATTATTATATTCTTCTTTCCTCCAGTCAGAGAGAACTTAGATGGCCACCCAGAGTTTTCAAAACTCTACTCTGTACATACCAAATTGAAGGTAAAAACATGTGTTAGTGGACTATGTTATGCTATATTATTCTATTGTGTGTATGTTTCTATAGAGTTCATTTATCCAGCTGTTGATGGGCACTTGGGTTTTAACCTCTATATAATATTGTTTAAAGTACTGATATGACCATGAGTATGCATTTATCTACTCATGTCATGGTTATGATTTCTCTAGAATATATATCAAGTGCACGATTGTTGGATCATATGGTATTCCTATTTCCAACTTCTTAAGGAAGTATTGTACCATTTCCAACAGTGGTTGCATGATTTTACAGTCCCACCAGCAGTATTTGAGGGTTCCAATTTTCCACACGATGGCCAATATTGGGTATTTTCATTTAACTATTAAGCTGGGGTGACATGATATCGAATGGTTTTCAATTGTACCTTTTTAATGGCTACTTGCTCACGTCCACCGCCCAATTTTAAACTGAATTGCCATTTTTTAAATTTCTTGCTGAGCTGTTGGTGTTTCTATAAATGTTAGAGAATAGTCCTTTGTCTGATATACCACTGCTACTTATATCCCCACTCCCACCCCCAACCACCCCAGTCTGCGAGTTTTCACTTCACTCTTTTGGTGCAATCTTTTGATGCATACAAGTGTGAAATTTTTAAGAAGCCATCTATTTTGTCTTCTGTTTGTGTGTTTTCAGTAAACTATGTTTGATAGCGGTGTGTGTGTGTTTTACCAAATAGCAGGCTGTTTTGATTACTGTTGCTGTATAACAGGTTTTGAGATTAGAATGTGTGAGGCCTCCTACTTAGCTCATCTTTAGTCGTTCTTTGCTTATCTGGAGTTTCTTTCCTTTCCATAGAACATTGGTGATTAGCTTTTCTTTCTCTTTAAAGAATTATGTTGGAATATAGATTGGGATTACACATTATATGTAAATCATTTGGGGTAGTATCAACATTTTCTAAATCTTAACTCTACCTATCAATGAGCTATATTAAAAATCTATTTTACCATTAACTTTTTAAACCCGATATACATAACCTTACCAGTAAACAATATGGCCAAGCTTAAAGTTATAAGGAGCCCTGGTGGTATAATGGTTCTGAGTTGGGCTGCAAACTGCAAGGTCAGCAGTTCAAAAGCACCAGCCATTACTTTTTTGTTGTTTTTTTTTTTTAGTAAAGTTAAACTGTTTTTTTCTTTTCATTCTTTAAAACATTTTATTGGGGGCTCACATAATTCTTATCACAATCCATACATACATTCATTGTGTCAAGCACATTTGTACATATGTTGCCATCATCATTCTCAAAACATTTGCTTTCTACTTGAGCCCTTGGTATCAGCTCATTTTTATGAACCCTTAATACTTTATAAATTATTATTATATTGTCATCTCACACCAGGGGTCCTCAAACTGCGGGCCGCCGAGGACATTTACTCAGCCCACCAGATGTTTTTGCCCCATTTTATTTTTTTTACCTCAAAATAAGATATGTGCAGTGTACACAGGAATTTATTCATAGTTTTTTTAAAACTATAGTCCAGCCCTCCAACGGGTCTGAGGGACAGTGAACTGGCCCTCTGTTCAAAAAGTTTGAGGACCCCTGTCTTAAACCATCCGACATCTCCCATTCACCGACTTCTCCTCTGTCCGTTCCCCAGGGAGGAAGTTATATGTAGATCCTTGTGATCAATTCCCCCTTTCCACCCACTCTCCTTCCACCCTCTTGGTATCGCCACTCTCACCACTCGTCCTAAAGGGATCATCCATCCTGGATTCCCTGCATTTCCAGTTCCTATCTGTACCAGTGTACATCCTCTGGTCTAGCTGGATTTGTAAGGTAGAATTGGGATCATGATAGTGGGGGTGGGGGGAATAAGAGGAAGCATTAAAGAACTAGAGGAAAGTTGTATGTTTCATTGATGTTTATTGCGCCCTGACTGGCTCGTCTCCTCCCCACGACACTTCTGTAAGGGGATGTCCAGTTGCCTACAGATGAACTCTGGGTCTCCACTCCACACTCCCCCTCATTCACAATAAGATTTTTTTTGTTGTTGTTCTTTGATGTCTCATACCTGATTCTATCAACATCTCATGATCACACAGGCTGGTGTGCTTCTTCCATGTGTGCTGTGTTGCTTCGCAGCTAAATAACCGCTTGTTTATCTTCAAGCCTTTAAGACCCCAGATATTATCTCTTTTGATAGCCGGGCACCATCAGCTTTCTTCACCACATTTGCCCATGCACCCGCTTTGTCCTCAGCAATTGACATACTGTTGTTTAAGAGACTATTCTCTTGGAGAAGATAAATATTGTGCTGATCGGTTAATAGTATATAACTAAAGATTGCAAAAAGTTGAATATAATGACTAGGAGTTAGGGAAGTTCACATTTATAATTTAATAGAATTGACAGACTATAAATTCATTCATTTTAAGTAAACAGTCCAATGATTTAAAATCACAAAACTGTATAACTACTACCACAATCAATTTATCATATTTTTATTAAATCAAAAGGAAAACCTATACTGACTTGACTCCTCATATTCTCAAGTCTCAGACCTATGCAACCATTCATTCATTCATTTATACTGTCTTTATGGATCTGCCTATCCCGGATATTTAATATAAATTTGTGTATGGTTGCCTAAAGTAACAAATGTTTTAAAAAAAATGTTTTGGGGGCTTATTCAGGTTACACCATATATTAGTGTTACATTTATTTTTTATCATCAAATATTTCAATGTATAAGATATATTCCATTTTATTTATCCATTAGCTGAAGGACATTTAAGTTGTTACTATTCTTTAACTATTATGAATTATTCTGCTAAGAATATTTGTGCATGCATTTTACATGGACATATATATATTTTTCTCTTAGATATATACCTAGAAATGGAATTACTGGGTCATTTGGTAATTCAATATTTAACTTTCTAAGGAAACACTAACCTGTTTTTCACAGCAGTTACTTTCTTTCTCCAGCCATGTATCAGAGTTCTAATTTCTCCACATCTTTGTCAATATTTGCTATCATCGGCCTTTTTTATTACAACCATCTTTGTGAGTGTGAAGTGACAATCACTACGGTTGGTTTTTTTAAAATCTCACTAGGGTTTCACTTATGTTTTTCTGATGACTAATAATAAGCAATTTTTTCATGTTTTACTGTCCATTTTAACCTTATTTGGAGAAATGCCCAGTTAGGAGAGACTTTGTCCATTTTAAAATAAAGCTATTAGGCTTTATATTATAGAGTTATAAGAATTCTTTTAATATTAGTTTAAACGGATGAATAAAAAGTTTATTTGAAATGTAAACACGCACATCTAATTTACAAAAATTGTTATTTAAAAAAGCTAAACTTCTACATAATTTCTGAACACTAAAACTTAGTACCAAAAAAAAGTACCTTACCCTGTAGGTTTCTTTTCATTCTCTTCATAGTCCTTTAAACATGCTTTTCATTTTGATAAAGTCTAATTTATGGATTTTTTTTTTCCTTTTACTGCTTGTGCTTTAGAGGGAGTTTTATTTCATCTACCAGGTAACCAACTTTCAATGTGCGAAAGGAATGCAACAATGTTAACTATCATGAAAGAACAATGAAAGCAAATTAGATTACTAAAGAGAATGTCAAAAATAAAATTTAGTGCCCAGACTCCAAGCATTTATATAAAACAAAACCACTTTTTCAACTGAATGAAAAGATCACACTCATGTAGGCAGATCATATAATATGCTATAAGGACAAATCTAGAATAAAAAATTTGTATACAAGTTTACTTCAGAATTTTTGGATCCTTTCACTGAACTCTTTTCTAAAGTGGTCAAAATTTCTTCTTCACTTAAAAGGATTATTGTGTACAGCTTAAATAAAAATAAGACCTCTTGATAGAAGCATTTAAACTATTTTCTTCTTTTTGGCGTTTATTGTTTTGTTTTTTAAAAAGTTTCTATGGCACTTAATCCACATATACAATTCAATAGTAAAATCCCTATCAAGAAGAGTTATACATTCTAAACTATTTTCTATGTCCTATTTGATACCAAATATTATACTACTAAAGTTATTCACATACTTATAAACTTATAATCATCTGCTTTGTCTTTAAAGCAACCATTACAAAGGATCTTTCGTTGATTCTTAAAGATTTAGCAAATAAAATTAAGTTTACATTTCTAATTTAAAAATCAGGAAAATATCTATATAAACACTTCTACATGTTTTGAAGGATACTCATTTTTTCTATTTGTTAAGCGCTACAATTTTTTTGTGTGAATGAATTTTATCATTCTTCTCTTTTTAAAGGTAGAAGAGATAGGGAGAAGGCTAAGTTGAGGGAGGCAAAGAGGAACAAAAGGTAAATCACCCAACTTCTTTATCATCTAACAAATTGTTTCACTCACGATAAATCAAATCAACAGGATATTCAAAATAAGTAAATCATATCTGCCTTGTAGTATGAGTCAGTAGAAAGACAAGCAACATCATCATATTTAGCATTATTTTACTTAGAGGATAACAGGTTAAAATTATACTCTTTTACTCCTGGGAAATACCCAAAAGATATGATGAACAAGGACAACTACACACAAAGTCTGGCAGAAGATGTTCAAAATCAAATTAACAGAAGACAACAGGACCCACGTAAAACTGCATTTGTCATGGACAAGTAAACACTGTGTCTTCCCTAGCGTACAATTGCCTCTTTACATAAAATAATCTTGAGATGTATATTTATCTGTTTCAGAGTTCCCCAGAAGCAGACCATTCTGCTATTTTACTGCATCATTTCTGTTAAGTACTTACTATCATCTCCAACAGGACCTGCTGAACACTGTGCTGGGGGGTCCCGTGCCAGATCATTCAATTCCTTACAAAAGAAGGAAAAGAAAGTTAGTCAACATAAATTTAACTTTTGTCCATTAACAAAACGAACAGTTACTAATATTCTTTGTCCTATTAGAAGTCTTTTAAGAACGAACAATATCTTAAAAACAGGAGTGTCTTTGTGAATCTTTTAGTCTGGAATGCACATGTGCGATTTAAAAAAGAAATCAGTTTTGTTTTGTTTTAGGGTTTAGTAGGTAAATACAGTAAGTAGGAATCATATACTAAAAGAGTTGCAAAAATTATTTTAAACCACAATGTCCCTTCCCAAAGATTCAGGCCTACTTTTTTCATCTCAAGACTATTACTAGGTTATAAGTAGAGCAAGTTCTAAAAGTGATAAATGTTCCAAGTTATACTGGATGATCTGTCAAAAGTTATGTGTTTATAGCTGATGTTTGCATCAAGGTTCCAAAAGTAATAGGGGGAAAAAACTTAAGAAATATATAAAGGTAAGGAGCCCTGGTGATATATTTGCTACATGTTGGGCTGTGATCTGCAGTCAGCAGTTTGAAATCACCAGCAGCTACATGGAAGAAAGATGGTCTTTCTACTCCCATAAACAGTTAGACTCATTCATTACAGGTCAATATGGACTCCATAGGAGGGGGGGGGTTGAAGTAATCAAACTTATAAAGCTTTGTGATCAGATACCTACAACCAGAAGCCAGTTTCCGTAGCTATTCTAACCCGAGAGCCCACGATCCTGAGTTTTATTGCTGGGTAGAGATCTCTGAGAACCACAGAGCAAGATATTATACTCTATTTCTTCCCCTGGGCTTAATATCTGAGTTAAAAACAAGCTCTAAAGACTGATTTTTAAGATTATCCAAATTAATATTAGTAGTTGGCATTAACTCGATGACAGTGAGAATATGAATATTAGTACTTAAAATTGCAACAGTAAGATCTAGTATTTTATAAGTACAATAAAATTACTCTTAATAACTTATATATTGTTGTAAATGTTTTTTATCTTTTAATGTATAACATTTGTTTAGTTTTCTTCCACATAAGTTAACCTACTCACTCAGATATTTTACTTTATCAATGATGCTGTTTTATTTTACTCGCAACTTTGGAGGACAAAATTAAAGAGTATAGAAATTAAGTTTTTTTAAAAGCACAATGATTGAAAGACTTTAAAAAAAATTTAATGCCTCATGTAACCGAGTGGAGTTACTGAAACTCAAATGAAGGCTGAACATGATAGTGGGACAAGAGCAAAGTAAAAGGAAATAGAGGAAAGAACTAGGAGGCAAAGGCCATTCATAAGCGGTCTAAATACAAGTATGCACATATGTAAATATATTTATATATGACGATGGGGAAATAGATATATATATGCATATATTTATAGGTTTAGTATTAAGGAAGCAGATGGACATTGGGCTTCTAACTCAAGTACTCCCTCGACCCAAGAACAATTTGTTCTATTAACCTGGCATTCCATGATGCTGACCTTCCTGACATGATCACCAAAGACAAAGTGAGTGCGTAAGCAGATGTGGTGAAGAAAGCTGATGGTACCCGCCTATCAAAAGAGATAATGTCTAGGGTCTTAAAGGCTTGAAGATAAACAAGCGGCTATTTAGCTGCGAAGCAACACAGCACACATGGAAGAAGCATACCAGCCTGTGTGATCATGAGATGTTGATAGAATCAGGTATGAGACATCAAAGAACAACAACAAAAAAATCTTATTGTGAATGAGGGGGAGTGTGGAGTGGAGACCCAGAGTTCATCTGTAGGCAACTGGACATCCCCTTACAGAAGTGTCGTGGGGAGGAGACGAGCCAGTCAGGGCGCAATAAACAAGCCAGTCAGGGCGCAATAAACATCAATGAAACATACAACTTTCCTCTAGTTCTTTAATGCTTCCTCCCCCAACTCCCACCATCATGATCCCAATTCCACCTTACAAATCCAACTAGACTAGAGGATGTACATTGTTACAGATAGGAACTGGAAATGCAGGGAATCCAGGGTTGATGATCCCTTTAGGACAAGTGGTGAGAGTGGCGATACCGGGAGGGTGGAGTAGAAAGGGGGAATCAATTACAAACTTCTACATATAATCCCCTTCCTGGGGGATGGACAACAGACAAGTGGGTGAAGGGAGACATCGGACAGTGTAAGACATGACAAAATAATAATTTCTAAATTATCAAGGGCTCGTGGATGGAGGGGGGTGGAGGAGGGAGGGGGGAAAATGAGAAGCTGCTATCAAGGGCTCAGGTAGAAAGAAATGTTTTGAGAATCAGAATGATAACAAATGTACAAATGGCTTGACACAATAGATGTATGTATGGACTGTGATAAGAATTGTACAAGCCCCCAATAAAATGACTGAAATGAAAAATGTATGCCTCCTTTCAATAGATTTTTTGCAACATCGCCATAAAAAACAAGTCTATGGTGCAATCCTACTCCCCAACTGTTGTATGCAATACACATGAGTATAACTAAGACGACTTGCTTGAGAACAGAGTTATCCTGTTCCTTTTGACTGCCATAACAACAGGTAGCTATTTAAATTGAAATGGAATTTAATAATTTATTCTTAAGTTCTGTCGTGTTCATTAAATGGTATTTCACTTGTAATTTCTTAATCTTTTGCTCCTTTCAAACAGTTACCCTTTCCCAAGTCAGATTTTATCAAGTGAGACTTATAGAGCCTATAAGATCCATCCATCCATTTCATGTGCCAGTATGAAACAATTAATTTTTAAAACTTAACCTAATCTTAAGCTGACAGTATTTTAACACACTCATTCAACACGTCCTTGGTGCAAGGCCCTGATATTAATGAATCTCAAAAACATAATGTTAAATGAAAGGCACAGAAAGATTATGCCCTTTTAAAATTCCATTCACATGACATTCTAGAAAAAGCAAAATTACTTTAATAAAAACAGATCAAATAGTTCCAGGAATGGAGAAAGTTGGAGGGAACGGATTATGAATAGACATGAGCAAAATTTGGGAGGTGAAGAAAATGTTCTATGTATCACAACTTTGGTAGAGGTTGCATGACTGTGTATACATAGGTCAAAACTCAAACTGCAACTTAAAAATTATTTTAATTCAAATGAGACAAATATTATAATGATACCACTTATAAAAAATATTTAGAATAGATACAGAGACAATCATTTATTGTTGTTGTAAGGTGCTGTCAAGCTGGTTCTGCTCATAGCAACCCTATGTGCAACAAAACGAAATACTGCCCAAGTCCTGCACCATAATTGTTCTTATGTTTGAGTCACTTATTAGTGTTTACCATTTCACATTAAGAAATCACTTTGAAGATCCAAACCATGGTATTTTCTATTGCATCATATACACGAGAAAGCGAGAAAATACAGATGATTAAAGAATTGATGCCTCTGAATTATAGTGCTGGCAAACAATATTATACCATGGACGGCACAAATAACAAACAGATCTGTTTTGGGAGAAGTACAGCCAGAATGTTCCTAAGAAGTAAGGATAGTGAGATCTTATGTCACATACTTTGGGCATGTTATCAGGAAAGAGAAGTTACTGGAGGAGGACATCATACTCAGTAAAACAGAAGTTCAGTGAAAAAGAGGTAGCAGCTCTGTTTGAATTACAAAATGTTATGACATCTGTAATAGCTCCCAATAAATGATGAATTGAAAAAGAGAGAGCAAGAGGGACAGACTTGACAGTGGCTGCAACAACAGGCTTAAACGTGGAAAACAATGGTGAGGATGGTATAGGACTAGGCAGTGTTCTGCTGTATTACTACAGAGGTCACTGTTAGAATCAACTTGATGGCACTTTACCACCACCACCACCAGGGGCACAGACAAGGAAAGGCATGTTATTACTGAAGAATTACGTATTGCTTGAACTTCTGCTTAGAGAGAGATGATAAACATTTGGGAATGGGTAATGGTTGCAAAACACCAAATTTTAACACTTGAGAATAGTTTTAAATGGCAAATATTGTTATATAAATTAAAAAACACACACTGTTGTTATCTACAGCAGTGGTTCTCAACCTTCCTAATGCCACGACCCTTTAATATACTCATGTTGGGGTGACCCCCCAACCATAAAACTGTTTTTGTTGCTACTTTATAAGTGTAATTTTGCTACTGTTATGAATCATAGTGTAAATTGCAATGTGTTTTCCGATGGTCTTAGGGACCCCTGGGAAAGTGTCATTCGACCCCCAAAGGGGTTGTGACCCACAGGTTGAGAACCACTGATCTATAGGGTAAATCTAAGGAGCCCTGCTGATGCAGTGAATTAAATGTGGAGCTACTAACTTAAAAGTCTTAAACCCACCAGCTGCTCTGTGGGATAAAGATGCGGTCCTCTGCTTCCATTAAGAGCTATAGCCTAGGGAGGAGAAGAGCCAATCAGGGTGCAGAGTAGAAACGATGAAACATACAACTTTCCTCTAGTTCCTAAATGCTTCCTCCCCCCCACTATCATGACCCCAATTCTAACTTACAAATCCGGCTAGACCAAAGAATGTACACTGGTACAGATAGGCAGTGGAAACACAGGGAATACAGAACAGATGAGCCCTTCAGGGCCAGTGGTGAGAGTGGCGATACCAGGAGGGTGGAGGGAAGGTGGGGTAGAAAGGGGGAACCAAATCCAAGGATCTACATATAACCTCCTTCCTGGGGGATGGACAACAGAAAAGTAGGTGAAGGGAGATGTCAGGCAGTATAAGATATGACAAAATAATAATTTATAAATTATCAAGGGTTCATGAGGGAGGGGGGAGCAGAGATGGAGGGGGAAAATGAGGAGCTGATATCAAGGGCTCAAGTACAAATGTGCTTGACACAATGGATGGATGGTTTGTGATGAGTTGTACAAGCACCCAATAAAATGATTTAAAAAAGAAAAAGAAAGAAAAGAAATTCACAACTACAGAGGGAGCTTTTATAATTTGTTTTTTGGTAATTAGTAGAACAAATACAGTAAAGACCTATCACTATGAACTAACTTTACAAAACTTATGTTTAGATAACATTCTTTCGAACCACAAAAGTATATATATTTTTCAAGTGCACATGGATACAAGTCTCAGATACAAGTCTCAATATATTTTTAAAATTATTTTTAAAAATGAGCCATAGCCTCAAAATAAATAAATGATGCTTGAATAAGTGGAAAAACATTAAAAGACCTATAGCCTCCCCAATTCTTATCAGGCAGTTTACTGTCCTACAAGGTCGACAGCAATGGAGAGGACAATCTAAATAATGAAAACGCAGTTTGACTGAATAAACACACAACCTACAAAATTGATCATCTCTACATCAAGATGAAAACTCAAAATGCACCTTACAATCTGAACTGATCTAGACTGAACTGAATAGAAAAAAATACCCTAACATTCCTTTCATTTTTTAAGAAAGGTTCCATAATTAGTTTTACTGTTTGGCTTTATATGTAACATATTAATTTCTGCTTTCTACACTAAGAAAAATGTATATATGAAATAGCCTTGTATATTACACATCATATACTAGACATCAAGTTAACCATTAGGATTGAAAAGAGCCTTGGTAGCTTAGGCTCCGAATGCTGATCAAAAGGTTAGTGGTTCGGTCACCTCACAGAAGAAAGATGTGAAGTCTGCTTCTGTAAAGATTATAATCTTGGAAATCCTTTAAGGGAGAGTTCTACCTACCCTATAATGGTACAAGTCATAATCAACATGGAAGGCACATGAGAAGATAGAAAGTAAAAAAAGAAAGAAAGAAAGAAAGTAGGAATCCCTGGCATAACAAGTTAGGCACTTATACAAATTGAAAGGTTAGTGGCTCAAATTCATACAGAGATAGCTCAGAAGATCTAGCAATTTATTTCTGAAAACCCTACAGGGCAGAACATTCTGACAAACATAGTGTTACCATGATAGGATGACAGAGATAAAGATCAAAGCCCAAATCCAAAATTTGTTTACTTAATGTTTCTATAGAAAGCGTGATAGAGAAATGCATATGTGAGAGGGCTTCAAAAAGTTCATAGAAAAAGGAAATGAAAAGATAATGGAATTTTCCATGAACTTTTGGAAGCCTCTTTATATAGTAAAAATTTGAGGAGCCCTGATGGCAATAGTGGTTACTACTGAGTTGCTAACCAAGAGGTCAACAGTTTGAAACCACCACCTGCTCCTCAGGAGAAAGATGGAGCTTTCTTCTCCTATAAAGAGTTACTGTCTCAGAAACCCATAGGCGCAGTTCTATCCTGTCCTATAGGGATGCCATGAGTCAGATTCAACAAGACAGCATTGAGTTTGGTTTCCAGTTGTATAATGATATTTAGAAAATTAAATCTTCAATTACTAAAAACAATATAGTCTAACTTTCTTTGAAATATAAATAAATAAATGCCTTATTTGGGGGTATGCATCATTATTTTACTAAATAGCTTTCCATTTAAAATACTGCTTTGTTGCTGTTTCCTCTAGTACCTTTGTATCTAGGTTTATAGTAAAACTAAAATCTTTGATTCTCTGCAACCATGTTTCCCACCTTAGACAAAACAGTCCCAAAATATTATACCAAATAGTTTCACTATCTTCAAGCAAGGTTTAACTAGCTCTGAACTTTTTATACATTTCTGACTAGCTTTTTTGGTCTCAGGAATATGGTTTCTAACTCGGATAGAAGGGATAATAACAGTGCCTTGGCTGTTCCATAAGAAGTTATTTTCCACAGTCCTTGATCAATCATGATCAAATAAAATACATCACGTAAAGTTCGAAAAACCCATTATTAATATCATAATACTGTAGCAAAAGGCAAAGAACTTCAGTGGGCAGGAGATCCTGGCAAGGGATGTGTAGATTTCCCTTTCACTGTATACCTAATAGGAGCCCTGGTGGCACAGTGGTTACAAGTTGGGTTCCTAACTGCAAAGTCAGCAGTTTGAAACTACTAGCCGCTCCAGAGGAGAAACATGAAGCTCCCTACTTTCAAAAACAGCTACCCATAAGGGCAGCGGTGCTCTGTCTTTAGTGTCACTATGAGGGATGACGGACTCAATGGCAGTCAGTTTCATTTGGTATCATATACCTAATACTCATGTTATACTCTTATTTGATAGAAAATTAATGTTTCTCATCAGCTTAGATTTCTAAAAATGTATTTCCTTAAATGATCCTCCTCCCCCAATTATGAAACAAAATAAAGATGCACAGAATAAAGATCTAGTTCAGTATTTTGGTATTACTATGGGAATTTTTAAGCAAAGATTATGACTCACAAAATTATAATTTCAGGACCAGAAGAGATCGACTATACCTAGTCTCAATTTTACAAAATACAGAACTCCTAATCCAAAGACATGTTGGTAAAGATTCAGTGTCTCCTATTATACCTTAATACTTTGGTATGGATACAGAAATGTATAAGAATCTGTATGTTGCTCAAGGATTAAGTTGAATTTCCTTTAAAATTATTAAAATGTTGAGAAAGAACACTTAGACCAGTAGTACTGAAAAAAAGAAAGAGAGCGTGAGGAAGGAAGCAAGCAAACAAAAAACAAGATCCTGGTAAAGCAGTATTAATAAATGTCAGCAACACCTAGATGCATCAGCTTCACCTTAGACCTAACTTGGAGACTCTGGAGTGAAGCTTTTTGTGCTTTAATAAGCACCCCTAGGAAATTCTGATGTACTAAAACTTGATTATCTTTGCATCTGACAGGTTAAATGAAAAAAATTATATAGGCAATAAATAAGACTTAAAAAGTTGAACTATGTACCCATGGTCTCAAGACAGATGAGAAACAGGCTGTCATTCCTGTAGTACTACATTCACCCTTCCCTACCCCATTTTACTAGAGTAGCAACAGAAATGTTGGCTTAATTTTTGCTACCTGCTTATGTGCCCAGCACTGAATTTAAAGTTAGTATTTCAAAATCATTCCAAGAACTGCCAATTCTTAAATTTTGACAAATATAATAAAATCAGATGAGTGTGAAATTTTGATAGCATATTTTTGGCTGTCGCAAATGACAGAATCTCAAATTATTTGGTTTTCAGTATCTGACATGTTCCACTGCGATTCATAAAGTTTTTAGTGGCTAATTCCTCCAGAGCAGACAGCCTAGCCTGCTCCTTCTTCGTAGTCGGTTCTTAGTCTGGACACTGATGAAATCTGTTCGCTCTGAGTGGCCCTGCTGATATTTGAAATACCAGTGGCACAGCTTTCAATATCACAGCAACATCCAAGTCACCACAGTAAGACAAAGTGCTAGGAAGTGGTGCTTGCTGAAAGTCAGGAGGACATAAAGGAGAAATCACTAATTAAGATAAAGGATTGTAGCTTTCAGTACAGATAACAACTCAATGTAAAAAAAACAAAACCTCAATGTAAAGAAAACAAAAATCCTCACAATTTTATAAATAGATAACATCATGATAAATACAGAGAAAAGATTGAAATTGTCTGTCAAGGATTTCACCTGGCTTAGCTCAACAACCAATGCTCACAGAAGCAGCAGTGAAGAGATCAAAACACATTGCACTGGGTAAAATCTGCTAAACAAGACCTCTTGGTGTTGAGAAGGCTGTTACTTTCAGGATTAAGGTGCACCTGACTCAAGTCATGTTATTTTCCAACCACCTCAAATGTATGAGAAAGTTGGACACCAAATAAGGAAGATCAAAGAAGAATCGAAGCATTTGAATCAAGGTGCTGGCGAAGAATATAGAAAGTACCATGAATTGCCAAAAGAACAAACAGATCTGCCTTGCAAGATATACAGCCAGAATGTTACTTACAGCCAATGACAGCCAAGACTTCGTCTCAAGTACTTTGGACATGTTCCCAGTCCCTGTAAAGGATATCTTACTTGGTAAAGCAGCTGGGAAATGAGAAAAAAAAAGACCCTCAACAAGGACTGAATACAGTGGCTACAACAATGGGTTCAAACATTACAAACAATTGTGAGGATGCCACAGGAGCAGGCGGTCGTTCATTCTGTTGCATTATAAGGTCCCTTTGAGTCAGAACTGACTCAACACACCTAACAAAAAATTATTTAGAGTTAACAGACTTAATCACATGGCATCGTCAAATATTTTATACCTGAGGTGCATTGGCCAGGAATTAAACCTGGGTGTCTTACATGGAAGGTGAGATTTCCTATTATTGAACCATTACTGCCTCATGTCTTTGATGTAAACATACATCAATCAGTCCTAAACTAAGTATAAGCAAAAGTGGTAATCCTATCACAGATTAAGTCTGTGCACCCTTAAAAAATTTCAGGTTAACTGAAAGTGTAAAAACATCCACTCATAAACCAAACCTACCACCTAGCTTTAAGAAGTCCCTTTTTCACTCTTCCAAAAGAAACCACTACTTTGAGTTCATTGCTTCTGACCCCCATACATTCTTTCATACTTTATGTGGTCTCACCCAAAACATCTTTTTCTATTCAGGTTCATTAATTAAATCCTAATATATTCTGTATATTACTACAGATGGCCTTACTGTTCTTGATATAGTGATTGCGTTGAATGGAATGGACTTCCCTTGGAAGTTGTTTCACTGCCTTTGTTTATCTTCTCATTTTTTTTCAGAGTTTGAGCATCAACTCTACTTGGGTACTACTTACTCATCTTCTGATTGAGACATCTGAGTACCTTTTATGTTCCAGAATCTGAAGGATGTAGTGAAGAATATGATATCCTTTGTTCTCCCGATCAAGGAGTTATAATTATGCATATGAGGGGTAGAGGTAGAGGGAATAGAAGTTAACTTTGAAAGAAGTGCTTTTAAAAATTGAACATGAAATTTATAATACATCATAAATGCATAATGTAACTGCTTGGAAAGAGGCAAAAGTCTATGGGAAATAAAGTTAAGGTTTTTGCAACTTAAAGAGAAGTGGTATATATAAACATTGATATTTTTTATTGGTAATATTTTGGGGGTTATGTTTTAAAATCATAATTGTAAAGAAAAGTAAACTTGAGCCTACCTTTTGGTTTTAACCTCAAGCTCATGATTGGGCTTAGTAAATGTTGGCTTCTTTGTGATGCTATTAATACGTCAAGCAAATTTGAGCGTCTCATGACTCAAATAGTTTCTTTTACAGAAAAAGCTTAGGAATATAAACTGACTATTTACCATTTCCCATAGTTGGCTTTCCCTGTTAAACAATGATTGATGTTATTGTTAGATGAGTCAATTGTGATGCATGGAAATCCCTGGGGTTTTCAAGACTATGATCTTTTGGAAACAGGTGCTCATGTCTGTCATTTGAGGTGCTTCTAATAGTGGTTGGATCCCCAACCTTTTGACTAGTCACTGAGCACTTAACTGTACGCCACCCAGAGCCCTTAAACACTGAGACACCTCACTATTTTGACTTCCTGATTTCAATCTTTTAAATTTTATTTAAAGTTTCTACAGTTCCTTGAATTTGTTTGATTAGGATAATCAGGATCTCTTTTGTTATGAAGAATGCTAGACTATATTTGCTTTATGAATACAGTAATGTCTTGCTTAATTTTTATTTCCTGGGTTATAATATATACAACCTTCTGATGTTTATATGAATTTTATACCATAACAAATTAGATTATATAAATGACATTTCTGTAATATCTTTATATAGCATAGCATTTCTCTTTTAAGGGGATATAGTTCATTGGGGGGGGAGAGATTCCCTGTTGCCTACAAAACTATGGGCTCAAGTTTTGATCATTATTAGCATGCAAAACAGTACTTGTAAGGATTTCCTGGACCTGATAGAAGTCACTTAATAAAAAACATCTGTATCTCTGACAATTCAAAGAACCTGTAATATGACTTAGAAGAATTATGCTGCATTAACCATATTGGAGAAACTGGCCAAACATTAGTTGACAGTCAAATAAGAATGAAAGTCTTTTATTGTAAACATTGTTTTAAAACCTTTTTGCCTAGGTAAAATCTTGGTTAGGGTTGGGAGGAATGGTCTAAGAAGAGAGGTTAAAGCTAGTTTTGTGTCCTTTTCTGTTGGACTTCTTCAGACCCTTATTTTGATATGTAAAGATGTGCATTACATTTCACAAACTTATTTGAGCCTCAGTTCTAATACCAAACCATGCTGTGTAAACATCTGCTTTAGTCTAATCTAAGTTTTATAGATCTGAAAACTCTAAAGAAGTAACTTGCTTAAAGTTACTTAAGAGCAGAAACAGCTTGGAAAACTTAAATTCTGCTAATTGTTCCTATTGATATTTTATAAACAGGTTATATATTTTATAAACAAGACTTTCAGTCCTCATGGTAAACTTTTTTCTTTTTGTACTTACACAAGGGGTAATTGATTGTCAATATTTGCCAAAGGAAAAAAATCGCCATGTAGTTTTTCTGTAGAATCAATTACTGAAGGTAAGGAACAGCTAGAGTATTTTTTCATGTGAAAAGTAATGAACCATTTGGGGAGGGAAAAGTTATCTTTAATAATTAATTACTGCAATTAATTTATTGTATGAAAATATGAGGGCACTTCAAATATTGCTTGGAAAAATGAAATTTTAAAATGTCATTTTCCCCAAACGTTTTGAAGTCCCTTTGTATAGCATTAAACCAAAAAAATTTAATTATAAGCAAGGGAATAAGCACTTTTTAGCTAAAACGAAGAGAAACTTGGGTATACAAGAATAAAGAGAAGACTCATTAAAAGATTTAATATAAAAATAAAATAGTTAATAGTTAAAAACAGGGAAGAAATTAAATGTCTATTAACTAAAGAACTACTCTATGTGGGGGAAAAATCTATGTGGGTTAAGATGTAGTATCAATATAAGAGATCTACTTGGATATCTTAATGGAAAAATATATCCAATTGTGGAGGAAAATGTAAAACAGATAAACTTCTAAAAAAGTTTAACACTATGTGAACATACAATTGCTGCCTACTTGATTCCAATGCATGGCAACTTTACGAAGTAAATCAGCAGGCCTTTCTGAGGTCCTTCTGGGTAGACTACAATCTTTATTTAGTGGCCAAAATCGCTAAACATTTGTGCCCATCTATAGACTCCTGTAGATATGTTGTGAACATTACAGAAAAAAAGTTTATTTTTTTGAGTACTTCAGTAGCATCTAACTAGATGGAAATGTTCTGCTATCATTAAAGAATATATTCTCAAAAATAAAGATTATTATCCTTCCTTATTGAAGATTAAAAAAATTTCCTAGATTTTATTTTACCTATATGAACTTCATTTACTAATCTAAACACTTCCCCCAACCTGGGGGAATACCCAAACAGGGTATTAATTGAAGGGCGGTGGGTTAGTTTATTGTGCCAACCTGGCCGATAAACACATGTGGGGTTAAAGGCGGTAAGCATCGTCTTTCTAGTTCTCAGGTCTGATGCTCTCTGATGATCAGACCAGGGTGTAGCTGCCTTAGCCAGTTCCCTGCTTCAGCTGGCAAGGCTCACTTCCTGAGAGACATCCCTCAGGAGAAGCCACATGGACCTACCCTGATGCAGCCCTGGGTGGAGCAGGCGCGTGGAGACCCCTGCCAGCACTGAGATGCTTACACGCTCACTGATTCTGCTTTCCTTCTGCAGTTGGCATCATTGCTTCTGTTTGGAGATGGAGGACTTTGTGGATTGGTGTTGGCCATATGAGTTAATGTTGAACTTGTGGGCTTGGGCAACATTGAGTTGGGATGTTTTCTTGATGTGCACTTAACCTTTACATAAAACTCTCTTATACATGAGTTTCTGTGGAATTGTTTCTCTAAAGTACCCAGACTAATGCAGGCGGAGAAATAAATGGCTCAGCAAGCCTCACCTTTCTGGTCTCTTGCTCTTTGGTGATTGAACTAGTGTGTAGCTTCCTTAGTTGGTTCTGTCTCAACTTGTAAGTTACACTACCTATGGGACACCCAACCTGTGGACTGTGTCCCTGTAGTCTGAGGTTCCTTCAAGATCTGCTTCAACTCGCTACTGGAGTATACTGGAGTCTTCATCGCTTGAGCTGGGGACTGTCGGACCCTGTCATCTGGCTGACTGTTGGTGACCTGCCTTGCTGTTTGCTGCCTGTTGCTGGATTGCCTGAATTTCTCTACAGAGGACTCAGCTTGTCTGCTTCTTTGACTTGCACCCGGTGGCCCTCAGGACTTTAAGGATTGCCAGTGTATTAGCTGTCTCATGGAAGTGAATTGCACTAAGCCATTTGTACTGCTCTATAAACTAATTAGCCGTTTATTTCTTATGCTGTGTATATGTATGTCTAATATAGTCATCTTATCATGTATCTTTTTTTTACATTTTATTAGGGGCTCATACAACTCATCACAATCCATACATATACATACATCTTTAATATATTAATAAAAGCATTTTCTACTGCCTTGGGAAAAATATCACAGTACTATGACAACAATTCATAAACATTGTTTTATATTACAATCCCCAAAATGTAACATCACTTAGCCCCCACTTCCCTCCCCTTGCTTTCCTGTTTCATAGCTCTTTTCCCAGACCTTCTGAACTTTGCTTTGAGTAAATACTGCCATTCAGATCTCAAATGATTAATTTTCATAATGTGTGCATACCTCTCTATTATTGTTCCCCTTACAAACTTGTCTATTATTTGGCTGAAAAGTGAGCCATAGTAATGAGTATTTTTCCAGACTCAAAGCTCATAATTTTGGAGATTCCACCAATCTCTATCTGACCAGGAAGACTAATCTTTTAAAATTTTATTCTATCCTTTTCTACTCTTCTTTCCTTCAGACAGAGAGAGAGAACAATTGTTGTACCTAAGATGGCTGCTTATGAGGTGTTAAGACCCCAGTCACTACTCACACCACAGTAGCTGAAGAAAACAGTTTTTGTGAACTTTTATGCCACCTGACCCTTTGGTGTCCCCCAAGACCATGTGACTCACCACTCAAGGTATTTCGGTATGTCTAAGATGTTTTCATAATTTTGCCTCCTATATGTTCTACCAGATTTATATAGTTCTATAAAAGTTAAGTATACATATATGAATATCCCAAACATATATACCCCCCCATATACTCCTCAAATTGCATCTCCTATTAGCCTACCCATGTATCAAGTTGTAGATAACCATTACTGGAGGATTATGAGTCGACATTGATTTGATAGCAGTGAATTTGGTGTTGTTTTGTTTTTTGGTGTAGCGTATACAACAGTATTTACCTCAGTTGTCCATGCTTTTTTAAAGAGCTCTTATCTCAAGATTTCTCAAACTCAGTACTACTGACATTTTGGGTCATATAATGCATTGTTGCTGGAGGCTATTCTATGCATTATGGGATGTACAAAAGAGCTCTTGCCTCTAGATGCTAGTATTACCCACACCCTTAGTTGATAACAAAAAACGGTCTTCAGATACTGACAAATATCAAACCTGGTAGCCAAAATTCTCCTCTCCCCCTAATTAAGACAGTCTTCTCCCCACCAGTTGAGATATTGCAATGTCCTTTATTTTTAACCACTTTATTGGGGACTCATACAGCTCTTATCACAATCCATACATACATCCATTGTGTCAAGCACATTTGTTGCCATCATCATTCTCAAAACATTTTCTTTCTACTTGAGCCCTTGCTATCAGCTCATTTAAAAAAAATCATTTTATTGGGGGCTCATACAATTCTTATCACAATCCATACACACATCCATTGTGTCAAGCACATTTGTACATTTGTTACCATCATCATTCTCAAAACATTTGCCTTCTACTTGAGCCCTTAATATCGGCTCCTCATTTTCTCCCCTTCCTCTCCCCTCCCTCATGAACCCTTCATAATTCATAAATTATTATTATTTTGTCATATGTTATACTGTCTGATGTCTTCCCCTGCCCTCTTCTCTGCTGTCCATCCCCCAGGGAGGAGGCTATATGTAGACTCTTGTAATCAGTTCCCCCTTTCTAACCTCCACCCTCATTCCCTCGACTCTCCAGGCATCGCCACTCTCACCACTGGTCCTGAAGGGATCATCTGTCCTGGATTCCCTGTGTTTCCAGTTGCTTTCTGTACCAATGTACATCCTCTGGTCTCCCACTTTTCTGGTCTGGCAGCAGGAGCTCCAGACAGGTGAGTCCTATGGAGTCGCCATTTCCCGCCAAGTCCTTGGAGCTCATTTTTTTCCCCTCACAAACCCCTGATAATTTATAAGTTATTATTCTTTCAGGTATTACACTGGCTGATATCTCCCTTCACCCACTTTTCTGTTGCCCGTCCCCCAGGGAGGGGATTATATGTATATCATTGTGATCTGTTCTCCCCCCCCCCCCCCTTACCCTTACCCTCCCTGTTATCGCTACTCTCATTATTGGCCCTGAGAGGTTTAACTGTCCTGGATTCCCTGGGTTTCGAGCTCTGATATGTACCCGTGTGCATGCTCTGGTCTAGCCAGATTTGTAAGGTAGGCATGGGATCAGCATTCGCCTTTTAGAAATATATTTTATATTATTTATAGATAAAATGATATGACATCTGGAATTGGCTTCAAAATAATCTATTAAAAGTGGTTCTGATTACTTGCCAATGACAAAGCCATGTTCAACTGAGCAAATCATTGCCTAGTCTTGAATCATCTTCAAAACTGTTGGAATGCTTAAATTCATTGTTGTAAGCACTGTATTTGAGTGCCTTCCAATTTAAGGATATTCTCATCCAGTACCATATCAGATAATATTCTGCTGTAATCAAGAGGATTTTCACAGGCTCATTTTTAGTATTAGCGCATCAGCCTTTTTTTTCCTTCTAATCTGTCTTAGTCTAAAAACCCCACTGAAACAAGTTAACCATGGATGACCCTGCTGAGATCGGAAATACCAGTAGTATAGTTTCTAGCATCACAGCAACCACAGTATAGCAAACTGACAAACTTGGTGGACAGGAATGGAGTGGGTACCAGGACAAATATCCACATGCAAAAAAAAAATCAAACTGGATCCCCCCCACCATCTCACACTATATATAAAAACTAACTCAAAATACACCAGACCCCTACATTTATGATCTGAAACCACATTCTCAAGTGGGATTATAACTATTAGTATAGAGGTTAAATTTTACTATATATTCTTGGAGGGCACAATTCAATTTGTATCAGATGGATACCATAAAATACTTTTTTTTAAATGTGTTAGTGAGGATGTAAGGAAAATGGAATCTTCAGACATTGCTGGTATGAATGTAAAATGGTCCCTTGTGGAAAACAGTATGGCGGTGTTATTTAAAAAAAAAAAAAAAAATCAGTTATCACAAGAGAAACAAAAGCATGTGCATACAAAAATGTGTATGTGAATATTCAAACCCGTATTATTCACATTAGCCAAATAGTGGAAGTAATCTAAATATTCAACAAATGAGGAGTGAATGTGTAGTATTATCCATACAATGGAACACTGTTTTTGTCTTAGTTGTTGATGAACTTCTCTGATTGATAGCAACTCTCTCGGAGTGCAGAGAAGAACAACTCCATAGCGTTTTTTCTCGGTTCTGATCTTTCAGAAGGAGAGCATCAGCATGCCTGTCTTCTGAGGAACTTTTAGGAGAGCTCAAATCACCAGCCTTTCAGCCAAAAGTTGAGTATTCACAAATTGCTTTACTTAGGAATTCCTAAAGAAAATTATTCAGTAATAAAAAGAAATTTAGTACTGGAACATGATACACAACATGGGTGAACTTTGAAAATATCCATAAGCAAAAGAAGTTTGATACAAAATGGCAATATACGGTATGATTCCATTAACACAAACACCCAAAATGGCAAAGCCATTGAAACAGAAAGTAGATTAATGCTTGCCAGGAAATGAGAGACGAGGAAGTAAGCAGAGTGACTGCTACCAGGTACCAAGGTATCTTTCTGGAGTGATGGAAGGGTTCTGGAATTAGATCATGGTGGTACATGTTTTGTTTTGTTTTGTTTTTTTGGAGGAAAGAAACTGCACAATTATGGGAATACAATAAAAACCAATGAACTATATCCTTCAAAATGTTAAATTTTATGGTATAAAGATCATGAGAAATTGTTGAGGGCAGTTTTAGAAAAATAATGGGACATACACCAAATTCAAAATACCCAGGTGGCACACAAGAGTTAGGAACTTACCTGCTAACCAAAAGGTTGGTAGCTTAAACTCACCCAATCACTCTGCGGTGAAAATCCTGGAAACCTGCACCAAAGCTTATTGTTGCTGTTAGGCTCTGACCAATAGCCACCTATAAATGAGGGGACTTCAAAAAGTTTGTGGAAAAATTCCATTATCTTTCCACTCTTTTCCCCATGAATCTTTCTAAGTCCCCCCTTTGCAATAAAATTAAACACTTCCTGGTTTTGGTTCCATCCTTACAATCATTATTGTTTGAGTGCACTGTTGCAGTCATGTCAATCTGTCTCATTGAAGGTCATCTTTATTTTTCTCATTGACTCACTACTTTATCAAACATGATGTCCTTCTAAGGAGCTCGTGGGGTACTTCTTCCAACAGATTTATTTGTACTTCTGGCATTTCATAATTCCAGCCAATATTCTTTTCCCAACACCATAATTAAAATGCATCAATTCTCCTTATTCATTGTCCAGCTTTCACATGCATATGAAGGTGATTGAAAACACCAAAACTTGGGGCAGGTCCATTTTAGTCCTCAGGTGATTTCTTTGTTTTTTAACACTTTATTGAGATCTTTTGTGGGCTTGCCCAAGGCAATGTCTTTTTTTTTAAGTTTGCTTGGCATATAGTTCCTGAGTTATGCAATAATCACCATGATCAGTGTTAGAACATGCAATATCTTTTAAGCAGTCATAATAGAATTTTTTTAAATATATACAAGGAGTTGGCAAAGTTTCTTTTGTTGGGTAGATGTCTTAAATAATCCAGTCAAAGATCACAGGAAACCAATGTGAACCTCCATGCGCTGAAAGGAAACACTGGGAACACATATTGAGGCTACACTGCTTAGGTCATACCATGCCAGTTTGAGCACACAGAGCAATAGTGAGACTCTTAGGAAGTTTAGCTCAGGAACTGGGGCGTCTATTACGCCTGCTCAAAGGTTCAGTCTTCTGGTCATGAAGGCGAGGTGCACCTGGCGGGTGCTGCACCTGGATTAGCCCACCTAGGCCAGGTAAATTCAAGACAGCCAATGGAGTTGACCAGGGTCGTCCACCACACCTCCAGAGGAATAACTGAAAAAGGCAGGAGCCAACTGAGTAACTTTCTGAGCAGCTTCTAAGGAGGCTGCATGGGGTGAGAGGCCTACACGGGTGCCAGTGTAAACCTGAAACTTCTCTCATAAAACTCACTTGGATCACAAACCAGGCTTCGGCGTGAATTCTTTCTCACGCGGAGACAAGGACCGAGGTATTATCTCTCCCCCAAGAGATCTAACAAGACCATTGGCCAGATTTTCAAAGTTGGCTCCAGTTGAGCTGCAATTGAGTGACCATCTTACTTTGAGGCGCACACCAAGGAAAGAGAAAAGGCTTTGTTGTTGAGTTCTTGATACTTCCAAGTTAAATCTTCCATCTTCTGTTTTCCATGAACACTGCTTATTGATCTAGTTGGCGTGTTGTTTTTTTTAATTTTATGTTTACTGAAGACTGTGCTTCGGTAAGTGAATTGTCATCAGTTTGGCTTCCAAAAAACAGTCGTGTCATCTTCGTATCACAGCTTGTTGTGTCTTCCTCCAGTCTTGAGGGTGCATTTTTTGAATAAACAGCTTCTTAGATTGTTTCGTGTACAGAATGAATAAGTAGGGTGAAAGAATACAATCCTGATGCACACCTCTGCTGGTTATAAAATGTGCGGTCTGCTTGTTCTGTTCAAAGGGTTGCCTCTTGGTCTGTGTACAGGTTCTGCATGAGTACAATCGAATGTTCTGGAATTCCCACTTCCTGCAATTTTGTCCAAGATTTGTGATAATACATACGGTTGAACAACTTTGCATGGCATTAAAACACAGGTAAACATCTTTAAGAGGGTGCTCTCTGCTCTCAGCCAAGATCCATCTGACATCAGCAATGATCTCTCATTCATCACCCTAATTTGATTCTAGCTTGAATTTCTGTCAAAGTATTACTTCAATCATTTCTAAATTATCTTCAGCAAAATTTTACTTGCATGTGCTACTAATGATATTGCTCAAAAAATTATAAAGCACCATATGGATGAAAATCGACTTGATAGCACCACCCAACTGATGGCTAAATGAGTTTGATACACATGAGTAGCAAGAGCAAGGCAACCATTAAAGAAAAAAAAAGGCAAACAGGTAACTGCTAATACACTAGAATAGATTTTATGATGGGAGTGACCTGGTTAAGTTTATGGGTGGAGAAAAACTGATGGTGAAGGAAATCACTGAAGAGCAAGAATCTTAAAAAGGTAGAGGGGACCTGAGACCAATAGAAGTAGATGGTACTCTTAGGTAGCTAGACATAGAATGGTAGAACTAGGGGTTGTCTTGATACAAAGCCTCCCTTCCCCTTACAAGAAGTTGGAAACTGCTTAAGGCTAGAGGGCATCCTCACATTCAGGTCTTTGAGACAGGAAACCAGTACACTTGCATGGGCCCCAATCTGGACCAGGTGAGTTTAATTCAGTCAGTGGGTCAACCAATACCATCGACTAAGCTGGCCCAAGGCCCTCTTATCCAGCCTTCTCTTTGCAGCTGCTCCTTGGCTGGTAGTGCTGTTGTTTCTTTGGTCTAAGGTTCCCACACAGTGGGTGTGAAGTGCCCTGAGGGTGCCTATGTAAAACCTGAAACTTATTCTGTCCTTTATAAAAAAAACCACTTGGATCACAAACCAGGCTTCCACGTGAAACCAAGGTTTTTGGGTTTTTTTGGTAACAATATACAACCAAACAACAACAACAAAAAACCAATGACAAAAACAAAAGAAAACACAAGAAAGAAAAGCTTGTAGTTAATTCAAGGATTGTTTCGTTGGCCTTTAAGAGTGTTTTCTAGTCCAGTCTGTTGGGGCACCATGCCCTGGCCCCAAAGTCCACCCTTCAGCATTCCCTGCGGGACCTCACTGTTGCACCCCCCCTTAGTGCTTTGCCTTGGTGTGGCGCGATCATATCGGGTGCAATTCCCACACTGTGTCTCCAGTGTTGTCCCCTGTAGGGCTATGGGTCAGTGCGGGGCATCTTGTCTCATAGTGAGGCCGGCTATGTGGTCCTCTCTGTGGACTGGCTGCTCTAATTGGGAACATCGTCCTCACGGCCTGGACCAAGGTAACCCAAGAAACGTAACAGTACCTTCCGGATACTACTACCATCTGCTCTGAAAATGATGATAAGATCCTATATAGAGTGGAAGAGAATGTGGCACAGAACTCAAAATCAAAAGGCTTGCTGGTCAGATAGACTAATGGAATCCCCCAAGGTTATGGCCTCTAATCACCACTAAGATCTGAACTTATCCTCATGTTAGGATGATCAACCATTTAAGTTCAAAAGAGCAACATTTACCCAATAACAAAGTACAGGAGTTAGGAAAGGAGGAGGAATGAAAACAAGGAGAACTTAGAAAAATAAGAATACTGTAACTAAGAATATTATAAACTTTGTCTTTGTTACAATGCACCTGTTCTATACAAGATTTTATAGATAACATAGATACATTATACTTAACAAAGATAATCTACAGTAGCATTCATGAGCAGAGGAAAATCCTCTTTAATATATGCTCACTACCATGGAGTGGGTGCCAGCTCACAGCAACCTTTCAGGCGGGGTGGAACTGCCCCTCTGAAAACAGGCTTAAGGAGCTAAAGCTTTAACTGTAAAACTTTGAAGAGACTAACTCTTTATGGGACTAGGAGCAGCTGGTGGTTTCAAACTGTTGACTTGCAGTCAGCACCCCAGCACATAACGGCTATGCAACCGGGGTTTGCATATTTTATATAGGCAAGAAAAAATACTATTTTGCAACAAAATATAAAAGGTTTCATGTTTAATTTTTTTGCTTATATTACAGAAAAAGCATATGAAATCACATTTTGCCTATGTATTTTAACACAGACCAATTGTGATGTCAATTTTAATCTCAGCGTGCATTCTGCAAGTTCTTATTTATATTCAAGAAGAAAGGTGAGGCTATCTTCTGTTGCTGTCTCAGAAACCACAGGGGTAGTTAGTTCTATTCTGACCTATAGGGTAGCTGTGAGTTGAAATCGACTCGATGTCAGTACATTTCATTTTCTTTCTATTCCAGCAAGAATACTAGTATGAAGTGTGGCCTTTTTCAAGTCGAGGAAGGAGAACCAGAGAGCAGTAGACCAAAAGCTATGAAAAACCAATCAACCATTAACAGCCAACAAGGCTACTGTTACTAACCTTAAAACTGAAGACTCCATTGAATGTGGCAATTAAGTAATCATCAGTGACCTCACTAAACAGTTCCAGAACAATGAATAGACTATACTATCAAGAACTTGGCATTGAAATGTCAGAGATGGCAGGGAAAAAGAGGAGGAAGGAAATAGCTCTAGTAGGGGAAGATTTTTAAAATTTGTTTTCATTTTTTTATTAATGGGGGAAAATCTTGATACTGAGAGGAATTAGAAAAAAGAAGACTGAAATGAATGTGATTGGGAACAGTTACTAGAGAGCAAGGATCTGAGTGAATGAACAAACAAACAAACAAATAAGGATGGGATAGAAAGCAAACATTAGCTTTGCAAATGGGGGGAAAGCCTTGTTTTTTCAGAGCCAAGAGGAGAGGGGAAAGGGAGAGTTAGAGCCGATAAACTGGAGAGGCACTAGCACTGTAGTCAGACTGCTGTAGCTTCCAAAAGCCCCCAAGCAAGCCTACTGCCATTGAGTTGAAGATGACTCAGAGCAGGCGTCCTCAAACTGCGGCCTGAGGGCCACATGCGGCCCACCACCGACATTTATCCAGGCGCCGAGTATTTTTGCCCAGTTTTGTTTTTTTTTACTTCAAAATCTAAGGTATGCACAGTGTGTGTATTGGAATTTGTTCATAGTTGTGTTTTTTTTAACTATAGTCCAGTCCTCCAACGGGTCTGAGGGACAGTGAACTGGCCCCCTGTTAAAAAGTATGAGGACCCCTGACTCAGAGCAACCTTCTAAGACAGAACGGAATTGCCCATGGGGTTTCCAATACTACAAAGAGTGCTATAACTCTCTCCCAAAGAGGAGCTGGCAATCGGTCCACCTTTTTTTGCAGAGGAGTGTCTAATCTCTGTGCCACCAGGGCCCATCTTACCAGAACCATAAAGTTTGGGGACAAAGTTTCTAAACCTCCATGTTCTTCCTAACTTAGAACTAACATAATTATCACAGGATTGTTGAGAATTTACAGTAAGTAAGGCCTGATATATAGTGAGTACTCTAAAAATTAAAAGGGTAGATTTTTGTGGGTTTTTTTTTTAATGCCTCAAAGGAAATGTGAAAGAATCGACACATCAGATTTTTATTTTCTCTGTAGAATAGGTTATCTGCTAGGATGAAAACAGGTTTAAGGAGCTAACATCAAACCAAAAACCTAATGCCAAAAAATCGATTCCAATTCACAGCAACCCTACACAGGGTTTCTAGGGCTGTATATTGACCGGATCAGCTGAACAGGTGGGGGGGGGGGCTTGAACCACCCCCACCCCCAGCCTTGTGATTAGCAGTCCCTTGCCCAACCCACAGAAATACAACAGGTTCTTAATCTTCTGGAGAAATCTAATAACCCATTTGACTTTGATGAAAGATAAAAGGGCAAAGTCCTGTATCAAAATTTGCATTTAAATGTAAGGGGCCTTCATGGGTACCTCCAAACAATGTAAAGGGATGCAAACTAGGAGTCAGCATCCACTTGATAGCAGTTTTGAAAGAAGGGAAAGATCTTCAAGTTCCAGAACATAGATTAAAATATCCAGCTGTTTGACTAAAAAAGATTGCATCCAAAAAAAAAAAAGATTGCATCCTCTGGTCTTACAAACCCAGTAAGGGTTAACATATGGCCTTCCAGAAAAGACACTAGACACAGTGAAGAAATCAAAATTCTTGATCCAATCCTACTCTTAACATGGCCAGCTATGTATCATTTCAAACTGCAGCAAAGATGTTTTTCAGTACTAACACTTAAACATTCTATGATTCTGTTACTTCAAATCTCCTTTGACTTGAAACAAATGGTACTTAATTTCCTGATATCATACTTTAATATGGTTTTGAAGCTTAGCCTGGGAACCTAACCACCAAAACATTATTTCTACAAGGAAAAGAAAACAAGAAAACAAGTGTGCTCCTGCATTTCTGGGATGAGGCTGTAGAGATTCCTGGCAGCATCAGGCATGAGTCAGGTATTCCTATCCTAGGAACTGCCTAGGCTATTTTAACAGTCATCTCCCTCTAGACAAACACCTAGAATTGGACTTGGTCAAACTTCCCTTTTGTCAGTGTGCAAGGCAGCAATACACGCTAGAAGACTTTAAAGAAAACCTGGATCTATTAATAATTATCCTCCTGCAATGGGGATTGCTTAAATTGCATATAAACAGCAACCTCTCCCCCCTATGGTAAAGCTATAAAAAGTTATTAAATCCAAGAATCCTTCACTAAGGGAAAAAAAAATACCACCAAAAACCTTCCCAAGCCCCCAATAAAATGATTTTTAAATATAGAGAATGATCAGAATTAAAAAAAAACCTTCCCAAAGATATCTATTTCAAGAAGTTAATCTTTTGTAATAAGATATGCTTGCTTTCCAAGATAGAAATAATTTAAATAGGCATCTTGAGCCAGTGATTTATCATATTAAAGTTGTCAGTACTCAACAGGATTATTTGCTAATTTGTTTCAAAATTTTAAAACAAATCATCCTAACCTCTGATAATAGTAATGTAATAGTTACCATACTTCGAGTAAAGGATTTTATAGTTTTATTTGGTACTATTACAGCACTACAATACTTATAAATATCCATGCTCTGTTAATGTCTTAAACTTAGAAAATTTTGAAAATGTAGTTTTTCAGAGAGAACTCATTATATGAAACGGCTCACAAATTTAATAAGATGAAAAGTTCTATTATAGGGTTACTATGTCAATTAAACTGGCTTTCCCCGATGACCTTGCACATAAATCATTTAAAACCTTTGCCAAAAAAAATTTTGTCCAAAATTATTTAGTTTTGCCTATCTATTTAAAAGCCACTATCATCGGATTGATTCCAATTCATAGCAACCCGTTACAGAGCAGAGCTACTCCATAGGGTTTTCTTGGCTATAGTCTTTATGGAAACAGACTGCCAGGCCTTTCTTCCATGGCACTGCTAGGCAAATTCACATTGCCACGTTTTAGGTATCAAGGACAAAACAGAGGCACCATCCAGGAATGTATAGTATAAAGCAATAATTTTGAAGCACCCAAAACCTGAATTTACAGCTTCTATTTAAAAAAAGGGAATATTAATACTTCTAGCAACATTGGACACTCAGAAACTGGCAACAGCAACATGTGGCTGGAGCTAGCCAGACGTTAGGAACCTTGGTGGTACAGTGGTTAAGCACTTGGCTGCTAACCAAAAGGCTGAAGACGCAAACACACCAGTTGCTGCTCACTGGAAGATGTGGCCCTGGCTTCTGTAAAGATGTACAGCCTTGGAAACCCTACAAGAACAGTTCTATCTTGTCCACCATGAACAATCAACTCAATACAACCCATTTGGTGTTTTGGTTCCATTACCACTGCTTTCATCTGATGGGACACGTATTTTCTGTTTTCTTCCAATTCTTAGGTTTTTTTTAAATTTCTGCCTAGTTGTAACTATGAGAATTTGAGATCTGTATTTTACTTATAACTTTTTAAAATGTGTTGAAGGGCTTTAAAAGACACTAGCCATATAAATCTGTGCCATATAAATAGATCAGGAGATTATTTGTTTTCAAGCCTCACTCTGCTTTAAAGTTATGTAGATCAATGCTAATACAGCTTGCAGGACTCCATTCAGATGTACAAGGCACTACTACTTTAAAGGAATCCTCAGGAGCCTAACTTTAGTTGGCTTTTAATTCCTCAAAGATTCCATATTCAGCCTTTTACCCTTCTCAAGAATGGAGAAATAAATTCACCCTGTATTTCAAAACCATGGCACTCTTAAGAGTACCAAAGAGACTCCTGCCCTCAGTACTGAAAAAGGTAAAACAGGAAGCAAATCAAAAAGGCCCCTTATGAACAGCACAGTTCACAGAACACTCTGTGTACACTAGATCTAATTTTAATAAGCTCAATGATCTGGTTTCCTACCCCATAACAGACTGGATGCAGTCGACTCCAAAAGGGCTTTTACAAACAGGTGAGGGATAGGTAAAAGTACTATCAAACCAATATTGAAGGTTTACAAATTTACAATTCTGCCTCAAAGCATGGCAGATTGGCCTTTTTTGTACAGATCTAATCCCAGAGACTATCACCCGATCCAATCCTGCCCAGAACTACATTAGGTATTCATAATGGCCCTTTTGGTGCTCTTTCTTTAAAGCACAGATCAGGAGACTTTAAAAGCATTCAAAATAAAGTCCACCAAAGCTTTTTTCCAAAAAAGACATGGCATTTAAAGGTCTGCCAAATTTACAGAACACTATTTCCCTGTGAAAGAAACAAGAGATTAAATTCCTAAAGATGCCACAATGTGAAGTGTGCTTGTTCTCAGTAAAATTTTATTAGAACCCAGATGTAGCAGTTCATGACAGCAAGATTTAGGAGAGTAATTAAGTAGAAATGTTTATTTTAAGAGAATGATAACTAGTAAGTTTCAAGACAAAGATTAATTATATAAGAAAGACTTTTGGAAATCCCATTGTAGATAAGTAACTAGGACTGTGTGGCTAAGACAGGACCTATCTTAAACCATTCAATTTAAGATGGATGTTGTACAAAAACTTAGGAGGGGGCGTGGGGGGAGACCTCCATTTTGTTATCACAGTCTTACTGACTGGTATACCGAAAGTTCCATTTTTCTAATGACTAGCATTCTCATAAGTCAAGTCAGACTTATGAGATTATATACTAGGAGGTGGAGGTTTAATATTGCATGTCAAAGTTCAAGTTATTATAAAACCTCAATTTTTATCATTAAATTTTTATGTATGTTTTAAATAAACCTATTCTGGAAAATAAAATTAATTTTTAAAGCCATACTACACTTTCAGTATGTATACTAACATTCAGTAGTATATTATTTTATTAGAAGATTAAAATATGTTTTAATTCAAAGTACCACTTCTGTCTCTGAAGAAGTCTCGATAACACATATACTACAATGTAGACATTAACTATGACATAATCACCCTCCTCTTCAGATTGTAAAAGAACACAATCTATAAGTGTAAACCAAATGGCATCTTAAATTGGTAAATTCCCAATTAGACTCTATAAACGAGCTAATTCCTACAAGATTGTGAGATACATCTATGAGGGGGATTCAAAAAGTTCGTGGAAAAATGGCATCATCTTTCCATCTCATTTTCCCATTAATTTTTTTGAAGTCTCTCCATGTTTTGCTAATGGCTGCAGTTCTCAACCTGGGGGTCACGACCCTTTTGGGGATGAGCGACCCTTTCACAGGGTCACCTGATTCATAACATTAGCAAAATTACAGTTATGTAGTAGCAACGAATATAATTTTATGGTTGGGAGGTGTCACAACATGAGGAACGATATTAAAGGGTCCCGGCATTCGGAAGGTTGAGACTCACTACCTTAAATGGTTCTTCAAAGATCTTTGTATAACATTCAAGTTTCTTTTAAACAAATACCCTGTCTCATTTTAGGACAAAATTGATTCTGTCAAAAGCCTGTCCCTTTTTCATTTGTTAGGTATCAAGGAAGTCAAAAGAATTTGATAAAAAGTCAAATTTACAGCAACCATTGGGATTAATTCCACATTGCATTATAAGGTCTTTGCTCAAAAATCAGAGAACCATCTGATGAGTTGAAGCGTTTAGCACATCCTACAATCCACCGCTTGGGCAGGTAAGAATGGTTCTCTACCTCTACCGCATGGACATCTGAGTTCCAGATGGGTAATCCCAGTACCCATTTCTCACTAAGTAACCATAGGTTTCATACAGGCTCTCTGAGTAACCAAGTGAATCCCCACTTCCAAGAGGGAAAAATGATAGTATGGGGCACTGAAGGATTACATTACGAGAAAGAAAGGTCTAAACTTTAAACCAGACCTGTACTAGAGAGTTGCATTGGGAAAACCTCCTTATCAATAACCGATGGCATAACCCTCTATTTTAAAAGCAAAGACGTTGTTTCTTTATTAATAAAAAACCAACAAAACCCCTCCTAAGTGAAAAACCTCCCTCGAAACCGATCTCCTAATTTAAGTATGGCAGTCCATGCTGTATCGGGGCTGCGTTGACAGGGACCTTTGTGTAATTTTACCTGTTTTCCATGTTCCAGTTTCTACACTCTTCTTGCCAACTGAGCGGCTCTTCAGTAGATCCAGTCTTGGTAAACTTAAGTGTTAGTTTGTAACTACAAATGGGAACCTCAATGCATAAAGCGCTTCTCCTGCTACTCTCCCTTCCTTAGAAGAGTCGTCACCTTTTCTCCTGCTCCACTTCCTAACTCTTTAGTTTCCAGCTGGGTGGACCGAAGTCTGAAGACACTTGTGGACCGGTGGGCCAATACTGCTCCCTCCACCTCCGAGACACGAGGCCCAGCTCAGGCGGTTCGACGGAGCTGGGGTAGGTTCCGGGCAAGGATGGGGTGCGCAAGCCCGGTCGACCTCCGCCGATGGGGCCGCCCAACGCCCCAGCCCCCCCCACGTCGGCCTGGCCGGACAATGGCCCCCAAGGCCAGCAGCCGCAGGCTCCGAGAGGCCCCGGGCACCACTCCACGCGGGGCCTGGGAAGGCGGCCGGAGAGGGACACAGAGAGGGAGAGCGCACCTCCGGCCTAAGCGCGGGCTGCGCGCCGGGGCCTCCTCGGGCGCCATCACTGGGAGTGGGGTGTGAAGGCCGCCCGGGCAGGGCCATCGTCGGCAGCAGGGTCCGAAGAGGCCGTGAGCCTGGCGGAGGCGACGGCGGGAAGTGCAGGCCGCGGGCTGCTCAGCCTGCCCGCCGCCCAGTGGCCCGTCCCCGACCTCCAGCCGCTTACCTTGTGGATTCTCTTCAGAGCCATCGTGGGAGGCGGGTGGCGGCGGCCCCCGGGGCGGGGACGGGGGCGGGGACGGGGACGGGGAAGGGGCGAGGGAATGCGAGGCCGGCTTCGGCGATCGCGGGTCGGCCGGAGAAGACCGGGAGTTCGGGGGCGCGGGACAGGCTGGGGGCCGAGGCCCACTCGGCTCCTGAGCCTGCCGCAGCGGTCACCGCATCACCCGGCGGCGGTCCCTTTATGCGCTACCACTCGAGCCGCCGCCGCCGCAGCTGCCTCCTCTTCCTGGGCTCAGCGCCACCTCCTCGGCCGCCACGAATCCCTCCGCCGGGAGCAAGCGCTCAAGCTTCGGGCTTGGCAAGCACCGCGGCCGGTAACCAGAGAGACTGCCTGCCTTCTGCCTGCTGCAGGTGGACGGAGGGACGCGCGGGCGGGCGGGCGGGCGGGCGGCGCCGCCGGGGTGTGGCCGCCAGAGCGCGGGGTGGGCCCTGGGCGAGGGGCAGGTCGGGAGGCACTGGGATTGGCGGACCGGGGACCAGAGGGCTGAGCCGCCGCGGCGGCGGAGGGATACGGGCCGCCCTTGTATGGAATCTACGCGCCGTCACCGACGCCGCCACGGCCGGTCGAGAGGATGACGCTGCGAAGCGCAGGGAGCTCTCGCGATAGTTGAGGCGCGGGTTCTGGGTACTCCCGCGCCGCGACCCTTCAGTCTCTTGTCCTCTGTCCCCAGCCCCGCGTGTCACCAGTCTGTAAGCGTTTCAAGACGAATGTCTTCCTGACGGGGCTTGACCGGCCCCATAACCGTCCCGGGAGAAGGCACTTCTTAGGCCCCGTGCAACATTCCTGAAAAAGGAGGAGACGGGTCCAAGGTCATATAACTCCTCAGGAGCAGAAGCGGGACGTCCCTGAAACGGCGAAGCTCTTCAGATCCCGTTACGGAAGCCGAGTTGTAACAGCCAAGCACTTGCTGGGGATGTGATTTTTCAAGCCTGGCTCTGGCAGCTCAGAGGTTGGCCATTCTGGTCAAAGTCCAGCTTGAGGACTTGAATGCTGCGCTGCCACCGCCACTAGCATGTCACCTGTAGAAAAGGCACCCAGAGCTCGCTCTGCTTGGGTATTGGGTAAACCAGTGCTGCCCCAGTTACCTGAGAAAAACGTGCACAGGGTGTGCTCCAGTCTCTAAAACTAATGTGGTGCTCCAGATTTACATGAGCAGTGCCCATTGATAGGCAAGTCTGGAAAGCCTATTGTGGAATTTTGTTTTATAGGAAGTGATGGCAAAAAGCTAACTCACCGAGCCCCTCCTACTCTGTGCCTAGCACTGCACAAGGACCAAACATGAGAAAGAAGTCAAGTTGTACCCGTTAGTTGTTAGGTGGCAATGAGTCAGTCCTGACTCGTAGCGACTCTGTGTACAACCAAATGAAACACTGCCTGGTCCTGCACCATTTCCATATTTGATGCAGTGATTGAGCTGAGAGGTGCTTATTATTTGGCTGAGTGGACAAGAGTATGGGGAGGAATATTTTCCTGTGATGCCCACATTCTCAAATCCACTAAACAGTTTCCCAAGTCTATCTTTTCTTCCCCACATCTAGAAAGGACCTTGAAGATCAGTCATTGATTCTAATCCTGAATTAGTGTCAGTAGTGTGTTTGGGTTCTTGGTGATAGGAGAGAACACTGCAGGGTCCTGCTTCCTCCTCATAGGGGTTGCTGTGTTTGAGGTGCCCATCATTTCATTCATCTAAGGTTGTGGTTGACTCCCTACTTCACCAGGAGAGAAAAAGAGGTTTTCTACTCCTGTCAAGAGTTACAGCCCTCCAAAACCAACAGGGACAGTTCTACCCTGTCCTAGAGGGAAGCTGTGACTGAATCAACTCAATGGCAGTGAGTCTACTTTGCCAAGTACAATGTACTTCTCCAGGGGCTGGTTCCTTGTGTTAAGATATCCATAGTACATGGAAATACTCATCACCCTTATTTTTAATAGTTTTATTGTCCTAAAATGCATATATCATACGATTCAATAGGTCAATCGTATGAAGAGTTTTTGTGCAACCATCACAATGAATTTTAGAATATTTTTCTTGTAGTCATTGTTGTTAGTCGTCACCCTTATTTCTAAGGAGGAACCCTCTCTTCTAAGGTCCAGCTCTCCTACCAAGACAGATAGGGGCCCAATTTAGGAAAGGAAGGGAAGGGAAGGTGGGACAGCTAGGGCAAGGCCACCTAGATTCAATGAGTGCAAAGAGGAACAATCTGTATCCAGTTGTCCTGGATACGTGTGTTTGAGTTTAGGGCTGGAAAGAGACATTCCACTGCCCCAGATCATTTCTAACTGCGAAATGTCATCTGCAGAGTGTGCGATCAGATTGGGCCTCTGGCAGATATCCTGATCTCCTCTAGCCATGGGCAAGGAATCCCCATCAAATGGGGATTATGATGGATGGAACTGTGGTAGAATATGGTACTTGGTCAGTTAACCTCTCTCTTGACTCAACCTGAATTTGCTCTATGCTTAAATATTTCTCAGTTGTTCCCAAACAGAAATTTCTTCTCTGGCTTTTTAAATATTCTTGGTGATCTTTGTTTTTATCTTTTTCTTTCTGACCCTTTATTTTTATCTTTATATTATTATTGGGGTTTTTTCCTTGTTTGGGGTTTTTGGGTCATTTTTGGTTTTTATTGTTTCTCTTAGGTCTCCCACTTTATTAAGCACAGAAGGAGTGGATGCATAGAGACAATAACTGATGTTATGGTTTATTGGGGAGGAATCAGTGGATGTCAGACGGAGGAGGGAGCATTAGAAGGTAAGGATGGTATGTGCAATTGGTAAGGATGATATGCAACTGTTTTTAGATATGTTTTAGCTACAGAAGTATATAATATCTGAATATTATATCAAGAAATCTACTTAAAAAATAAAAGAAACCAAACTTGACCGATGGTTACCAAGGGTGCAGGAGAAAGAGTTTTTGCTTAGGGGGCATTGAGTTCAGTTTAACGGTGGTAGAATAATTTGGAGAGGGATATCAATAATGGCTGTACAACACAAAGTATAATCAATGCCACTGGATTATACATGTGGACATTGTTGAATTGGAGAATGTTTTGTTATGTGTATTTTTTGCCAAAATTGAAAAAAAAGAAACCCATGAATAAAACAATGAGTACAGGGAAAAGACAATGTTCTGAAATTGATTGCAGTAAAGATTGTATAATTCTTCTCTTGATACAGTTGAACTATTGAATTGTATGATCTGTGGATGAAGTGCCAATAAAACTGTTAAAGAAAAAGAAAGAAATGTGCTATCAATCAGCCAGATTTCTTTCCCCAAAATAACTTTTCTTATATTAGAAAAGTAATGTATGTTTGTTGTACAAAATGTAAGTAAGCAAAATGAAGAAAATAAAACTCACTCATACACTCATCATTCAAATAGCAGCCACGTTGACATGCTGGTGTTATGTCCTCCTAGTCTCTCTATAAGTATTGTCTGGGCTTCCACTGCTGCTATCCCAACCGTGAAGAACAGTTTGTTTCCTCACTGTTTAGGCTAGAAATCTGAATGTTACAGTGGAATGTTTTCTCTCTCTGTGGGCTCTGGGAGGAGATCCTTATCAGCACAGGCATTCCTATGTTCCATCCCAATGTTCACACGGCATCTACCCCTTTTGCTTGCCTCTATGCCTATGTTGCTTTTCATAATTCAGGAGTGATTGCATTTAGGATACACTCCACACTAACATGTCCCATAAACAAAACAGCCTTTCAGCAAATGTCATTGCTTTCACAGGTACAAGGATTAGGATTCCAACATGAACAAGAGGGTACCTAAAAAAACCAGATTTTTTTTTGCAAAGCTATGTATTTTAAGTTTTTTACAAAACAATCTTATTAGCTTCAAAGTACTCTCCATTACACTTAATACGTCTGTCAAATCTGTGATTCCATTCTTGAAAACACTTTTCAAACTCATCTTGTTTGGATGGTGACAGCACCTCCCTCATTTTTTCTTCACCTCTTCTACATTGTCAAATCACTGTCCTTTCATGTCCCTCTTTATTCACGGAAACAAAAATGTCACATGGAGCAAGGTCAGGTAAGTAAGGTGCACGGGGCAAGAAAGGCATGCTGATTTTTGCAAACGAGCGCTGAGATGGCTGCTTGAGCAGGTGCATTGTCGTGGTGGCAAAACCAGTGCACTGTCTGCCACAAACCAGGCCTTTTTCTGTTGCACACTGTTACACAATCTTTTCAGAAGCTCTAAATCAGTGGTTCTCAACCTGTAGGTCACGACCCCTTTGAGGGTCAAACCCTTTCACAGGGGTCGCTGGATTCATAACAGTAGCAAAATTATAGTTACGAAGTAGTAACAAAAATAATTTTATGGTTGGGGGGGGGTCACCACAACATGAGAAACTGTATTAAAGGGTCTCAGCATTAGAAAGGTTGAGAACCACTGCTCTAAATAGAAAGCTTGCTTCACAGTCTGACCTGGTGGAACAAACTCCAAATGCACTATTCCCCTCACATCCAAAAAACAAATAAGCCTCATCTTGATCTTTGGTTTCACTTGACAAGATTTTTTTGGGCAAGGTCATGATGGCATCTTACACTGGCTTGTTTTTTCAATAGTTTTCTTTTGGGGGGGTAATCCCTTGTATTTTAAGGGTACACAATTTAGCCTATAAAATGTATAAAAGCATTTTAAGTGGAATTCAGCAATATTATCTTGTCATTTATTTAAAAAATAAACACTATATCATGAATCTTCCATGTTAATTAGCATTTCTACCATATTGTAATGCCGATGGAGGTCACCAAGAGTCAGAACTGACTCAAGAGAAGATAATAACATATTCTATCATAAACATACAATAACTTCTAACGTCACAACTCTTACATCTGTCTTTATGTTTTACTAGTACTAATGCTGTGACGGATCATTTGTAGCTCTATCTTTGTACAGCTCTACTTTAGAGAATGTAATTGTGTCAAAGTTGATAAAGATGTTTGTATCTATACTCATGAGGGAGATTTCTTATAACATTATTATCAAATCTTGCCATCATGGTTGTGCTGGCCTCATAAAGTGAATTTGCAAGTGTCCCCTCTTTCACTATGTTTTGGAAGAATTTGTATAGGATTCCTCTTGTTTCGTCTTTTTTTTTTTTTTAGCACCTCTTGTTTCGTCTTTAAGTAAGTCATTGGTTAAGCTCACTTGCGAAAGATTTTATTAACACATTTAAATTCCTTAATGTAAACTATGAGATTACCTAGCTTTTCTTTTTCTTCCTATGTCAATTTGGAGATCTCTGTGTTCCTAGAAAACCGCCCGTTCCACATGTCCTCTCATTCATTAGAAGGACTGCTGATCCTCTTGGGTTTAGTTTCCCTTTTGCTATCAGTATCACCCACGATGAGGTCCTTCCTGGATTCCTGATGGTGGTAATTTGTGTTTCCTCTATGTTTTCCCTCATAAATCTTGATAGGGATTTATCTATTTGTTAATCTTTTGAAAGAACCAACCTTTACTATTTTCTCTATTGTGTGTCTATTTTTGTTACTGAATTGATTAGTGCATTTATATCTTTGTTACTTTCTTCTCCTTTGGGTCTAACTTTTTCTTTTGGAATATTTTATTGTATTTTGGGCAAAAGTAAACACAGTGAGAAAGTGGCCCCGGGGTGGGGTGGGTGGCATCTCTAACATGCTCCAGCTTCATCAGAGGGAAGGAGAACCCAACTCCACACCCGCCCAGTACGGATTCCTGCTACAAGGCAGAGGTCAGACACGCCTCCACCTTCCATCCTGCTTTATCCCATCCTGACACCAACTCACCCTCCCACAACACTCTACTTTTCCACGACATCCGATGTTCTGTTTCGATGGCCACACAGGACTCACAGACAATATTCACAATCACCGGGGATTGTTAATGAAGCTAACAAGTTATCACAAACAACGCTCAGAAAGCGTTCTAAGGATACAGTCAGTTTTGTCCACGGCAGCATCTCTTTTCAGAGATGACGGCAGGTATATGTCTCGCTGGTCCTCAGTCTCTCAGTCCCTCAGTCCCTTGGCCTCTGCCCTGCTCTGACAGGTGTTACAAAGTTCCTCCAGCGCCAAATGACAAAGGGCACCCCACTCTGCCAGCCAGCCTCCTATGTGAAGACACTCAGCCTTACTTTTTCTGTGGCCAGGAAGCCTTCCACTCCATCTCATGGGGCCTCTGGTCCCTCTTTTACAGCTGCCACTTCATGCTGACTCTCTGCCACTTCACACAGGGATCTCAAATATGCTCCACTGGGGAATTTTCTTTCTTCATGCTCATGAGGTTCTCTGTCCTGCTTCTGAGCTGCTCACTTTTATATTAGTAGAATAACAAAACTGACCAATTTCCAAGTTAGAGACCTCTGCACCTTATTGCATGCTCCCAGCCAGGTACCAGGTGGAAGTTATAAGGACTGTGGCTAGAAGTGCTATAGCAAGTTATTTCACTTTATTGCACACAGCAAAACAGGTTCCCACCCAACCATGTGTGTATTTGTATGTATATATAATATGTATGTACAATGTTTATTATATATATAATTATATATAGTTCATTGACATTGATTACATTCTTTACATTGTATTAGCATTCATGATTCCTGTGGTAGTTATAAAATCTGTTGTCAATTTGAGACTTAAGAGTGAAAGGGTGGAGTTTAGCCTGTCAATCAGGTCACAACTTGATGACTTCATTTGGAGGTGCTAAGGAAATAAATAACTCGCTGGAGGCAGGTCATAGGTAGACCCCCTTCGAGACATCCATGTTGAGAAGACACATGGAAAGAAACTGATAGAGCTAGAGTTCAGGAGCCGGAGGATCCAAGTGGAGACTCCTCCCAGCACTGAGATGCTTATATCTCCATTGGATCCACAAGACCTTCCACCCACTGCCCTGTGATCATCTTGCATTTGGCATCATTTTATGTGTTTCATGAGTCTGAAGAGGACTTTGTAGATAGATATCAGACATATGGACTAATATCGGACCTATAGACCTGATCTGGACTGGGCTGGGATGGTTTCTCAATATTTAATTGCTTGTGTATATAAACCTCTTTTTTTTATTGCCTCCCTCCTCCCACTCTCTAAAATTCTTTTTAAAAATCACTTTATTAGTGGCTCATACAACTCTTATCACAATCCATACATACATCAGTTCTGTAAATCACATTTGTACATTCATTGCCCTCATGGTTCTCAAAACATTTGCTCTACATTTAAGCCCCTGGCATCATCTCCTCATTTTCCACTCCCTCCCCACTTCCCCCTCCCTCATGAACCCTTGATAATTTACAAATTATTATTTTGTCATATCTTGCCCTGTCCGACATCTCCCTTCACCCACTATTCTGTTGTCCATACCCCGGGAGGAGGTTATATATAGATCCTTAAAATCGGTTCCCCTTTTCCAACCCACCCTCCCTACACCCTCCCAGTATTGCCACTCGCACCACTGGTCCTGAAGGGATCATCTGTCCTGGATTCCCTGTGTTTCTAGTTCCTATCTGTACCAGGGTACATCCTCTGGTCTAGCCAGATTTGTAAGGTAGAATTGGGATCATGATAGTGGGTGGGAGGAGGTAGGGAGAAAGCACTTAGGAACTAGAGGAAAGTTGTATAAACCTCTTTCTTTTTCTTTTTAAAAATCATTTTGTTGGGGTCTCTTACAGCTCTTTTTTTTAAAACAATTTATTAGGGGCTCATACAACTCTTATCACAGTTCATACATGTACATACATCAATTGTATAAAGCACATCTGTTCATTCTTTGCCCTAATCATTTTTTTTCTCCTCTTTTCTTTTTTTACATTTTATTAGGGACTCCTACAACTCTTATCACAATCCATACTTATACATACATCAATTGTATAAAGCACATCCATACATTCCCTGCCCCAATCATTCTCAAAGCATTTGCTCTCCACAAACCTCTTTCTTATACACATGAGTGTCTCTATGAATTTGTTTTTATAGTCTACCCAGACTAACACAATTCCATTCTAATCACTTCATTTCCACTTGGTCTCACTACCTTCCAACCTTCTCATTTGACCATTTAGTCTCATACAGATTTTTTCTCCTATAATTTTTTTTAAAAGACAGTTCTCAAGAGCAACATTCTTTTTTTTCTCTTTACATTTTACCGTAATTGCATGAAGGTTTTCAGAGAAGATCATCAGTTCTACATTCAATGATTCATAAACATTGTTTCATCTCATTCATTGCGATCCCTTCGATGTAGCTTCACTCATCATGCCTCATCCCTGTTTTCCTGTGTCTATGTTTCCATGTTTCTTAAGCCTTCTGAATTTTGGCCTTGGGGAAATGTTTCCCCCTTCATCCCAAATAGTTGATTGTGCTAAGGCAGTGGTTCTCAACCTTCCTAATGCCGTGACCCTTTAATACAGTTCTTCATGTGGTGGTGACCCCAACCATAAAATTATTTTCATTGCTACTTTATAACTGTTATTTTGCTACCGTTATGACTCAGGTGACCCCTGTGAAAGGGTCACTTGACCCCCAAAGGGGACACCACCCACACGTTGAGGACTGCTGCTCTAAGGTGTGCTTCATCAATAACACTGCTTACAGTGTTTTTATTCTCCTTAATGTTTGCCTAGAAATTGAACCACAGGGGAGAATTCAATTCCAGACCCAAAAGATGATCACAAACATCGTTTGAGGGATTCCACCAGGCTCTATCTAGCCAGCAAGGTTGATCTCCTTCATGATTTCAGGTTTGGTTCCACCCATCTTCCACTCTATCCAAGACCCTCTAATGTGATGCCCTTCAAAGTAGTTTGTCGTAGTAGGCAGGCACCTAGTTCTTCTAGTCTCAAGGTCTTGGAAGCTGATGTTCACATGCCCATTAGTTCATTGGATTAAATTTTCCCATGTGTCTTTTATTCCATCATTCTTCTTCCTCCAGACAAGGAGAGACTAATAGTTATACTTTAAATGTCCATTCATGAGCTTTTAAGACCCTTGTCACTACTCACCAAAGCAGTATGTAGGCTTTGTGGACTATTGTATGCCAAATGACCTTGGTGTCCCCCATGATTCTAATCCCCAGCCTATCAATTCATTCCATAAATTATCTGGTCATGTCAACATATTCTTATAACTTTTATCTTCTTTATATTCCGCCAGGTCCATGAATATAGTCATAGCAAATGTAATACCCATGTACATACATCCTAAGTCAAGTATTTCATATATATACCTTCCCATACCCACTCAGTCAGCATATATAGCTATGCATCTACTCATACAGTATCGGATATATGAAAGTGTTTACCTTTGTTGAAGATAAGGATTATTTTATTAGAATGCTGTGTCAATACAAGTCCTTCAAATATGTTAGCCATTATTATTTGTATGAACTAACAGGGAAAGTTAAACAGTTTTAAAATACAACTCCATTAGTCATTCAGCCTGCTGCTTTCATGAAAGATTTGCCTATCTGTAAAAATGGCTTATATTTCAAAAAATGTTGGCAAGTCATAAATGTATCATATGTTGGGGTAGGGTAGGGTGGGATGTAAAGATAAGAACAGAAAAGGACAGAGTTCAAGAGAAGTTTGGGACCTTGGAGAGGAAGAAGGAGGGCAGAGCTCCCTGGAGAAGCAGGAGATGGTACTGAAGGCAGCGAGGAACAATGGGTTCAGGGTAGGGTAGACAGATTGAGTAAATTCACTCTTTCTGAGGCTGTAATGGTTCTCATAGTCTAAAACTTGGAAGGGCCTAGTCTCTTCACTTTTAATAATTTGACCAATTGGAAGCCCAGTAACTTCAGCAGCAAATAAGATATGTATTATAATCCTATCTGTATTTGAATCTATATTATATAGAAACCCTACTTGTACATAAAGGGCCTCAGTGGTACTGTCAGGTCAGTGGTCCAAACCCACCAGCCACTCTGCAGGAAAAAGATGAAGCTGCCTGTTTCTGTCAGATTCACAACCCTATAAAGGGCTGCTATGAGTTGAAACCAACTCAATGGCAGCAGGTATATATTTGTACATGTATATAGATGCTATAGTATCATGAATCGTGTCCTCCAAAAATCTGTGTCAATTTGGCTGGGCCATGATTCTCAGTGAGTATCCTCCCTTTTGTGGTCTGATGTGATTCCCTCTGTGTTGTAAATCCTAATCTCTATGATATGAATTGAACAATATCGTTAGTATCACATGCAAGTAAAATTTTGCCGAATATAATTTAAAAAATCATTGTATCAGTACATTAATAAGAAGCCTCCAGACATTCAAGCCATATTTATAAGAGGACATGACACAAGGAATATCATTACTAATGCATCTTGGCTTAAAGCAAAGAATACTAGAAAGAAATTTACTTGTGTTTTATTGTTTATGCAAAGGCATCCAGCTGTGTGGATCATAACAGATGATGCATAACATTGAGAAGAATGGGAATTCCAGGGCACTTCACTGGACTCATGCAGAACCTGAGCATGAAGCAATGTAATCCACCACATAAGGCAAAGGAAAGAAGCACACGATCATCTCAGGAGCTGCAGCAAAGGCATTGGACAATGTACAACACCCATTTCTGGCAAAAACACTCAACACAATAGTAAGTAAAGGAAATTCTTCAACATAATACAGGCATAGGCAAAAAAAAGTCAGCCAAAGTCACGATGCTCAATGGAGAAAAACTGACAGTAGTTTCCCTGAAAATGGGAAACAGACAAGGATGCCCCTTATCACACTCTTACTCAGCATCGTGCTGCAAATCTCAGCCAGAACCTGTACGTGGACCGAGAGGCAATACTAACAGAACAGGGAATATGACATTGTTTGAAAGCAGGAAAGGTATGTGTGTAGTCTGGGTACTTTGAAGAAACAAATCCACAAAAACTCATGTATAAGAAAGAGTTTTATATAAAGGTTAAGTCAGCATCAAGAAAACATCCCAATCCAGTGCTGCTCAAGCCCTCAAGTCCAACATTAACCCATATGTCCAACACCAGTCCACAAAGTCCTCCTCCATCTCACAAAACAGATGCAATGACGCCGACTACAGGAGGAAAGCCCAGTCAGTGAATGTGTAAGCATTTCAGCGCTGGCAGTGGTCTCCACATAGCTGCTTCAGTAGCCAGGGCTGCATCAGGGTAGGTCCATGTGGCTTCTCCTCAGGGATGTCTTAAAGGAACTCAGCCTTACAAGATGAAGCAGGGAACTGGCTAAGGCAGCTGCACCCTGGTCCGACCATCAGAAAACAAGAGACCCGAGAACTTGAAAGGCAAGGCTCACCCAGCCATTTATCCCTATGCCCTTCAATTAACCCCACTTGTGTTTATTTTTAAAATGTTTTATTAGGGGCTCATATAACTCTTATCACAATCCATACATGCATCAATTGTGTAAAGCACATTTGTACATTCATTGCCCTCGTCATTTTCAAGGCATTTGCTCTCCACTTAAGCCCTTGGCTTCAGGTCTTTTTTTTCCCCTCCCTCCCCGCTCCCCCTCCTTAATGAGCCCTTGATAATTTATAAGTTATTATTTTGTCATTTCTTGCCCTCTCCGACATCTCCCTTCACCCCCTTTTCTGTTGTCCATCCTCTAGGGAAGAGGTCACATGTAGACCATTGTAATCGGTTCCTTTCCAACCCACTCTCCCTCTACCCTCCCAGTATCGCTCCTCACTCCCCTGGTCCTGAAGGTATCATCCGTCCTGGATTCCCTGTGCCTCTAGCTCCTAACTGCACCAGTGAACATCTTCTGGTCTAGCCAGACTTGCAAGGTAGAATTCAGATCATGATAGTTGGGGTGGTGGTGGGGAGGGGAAGCATTTAGGAACCAGAGGAAAGCTGTATTCTTCATTGGTGCTACATCACACCCTGACTGACTCATCTCCTCCCCTAGACCCCTCTGCAAGGGGATCTTCAGTGGCCGACAAATGGGCTTTGGGTCTCCACTCTGCACTTTCCCCTTCATTCACTATGGTAAGATTTTTTTGTTCTAATGATGCCTTATACCTGATCCCTTCGACACCTTGTGATCGCACAGGCTGGTGTGTTTCTTCCATGTGGGCTTTGTTGCTTCTGAGCTAGATGGCCGCTTGTTTACTTTCAAGCCTTTAAGACCCCAGACACTATATCTTTTGATAGCCGGGCACCATCGGCTTCCTTCACCACATTTGCTTATGAACCCATTTGTCCTCAGCAATCGTATCATGGAGGTGTGCACCCAATGATATGATTCTTTTGTTCTTTGATGCCTGATAACTGATCCCTTCAACACCTCGTGATCGCACAGGCTGGTGTGCTTCTTCATGTGGGCTGTGTTGCGTCTGAGCTAGATGGCCGCTTGCTTATCTTCAAGCCTTTAAGACCCCAGATGCTATATCTTTTGATAGCCGGGCACCATCAGCTTTCTTCAACCCCACTTGTGTTTATTGGCCAGGTTGGCACAATAAACTAACTCAGTGTGTATCAGAGTTGGGTCCCTTTGCCTTACTTTTTCAGTTTTATGCTGAGCAAATAATCCAAGAAGTTGAACTATGTACATCAGGATTAGAGGAAAACATTGATAATCTGCAGTATGTAGATGGCATAGCCTTGCTTGCTGAAAGCAAAGACTTGAAGCACTTGCTAATTGTGTTGGACTAGATTCTCTGGAGAATCAAAACCTGTGACACTTACATGTACGTATGCAGAAAGAGAAATATCAAGAAATGACTCAAACAGTTATGATCTACTGCAGGGGTGCTCAATACACCGATCGCGATCTACTAGTTGATCCCAAATGCAGTGTGGGTAGTAGATCTCATGGCATTAAAAAAATAGACATAAGCCTATCATCAATCCCATCACTTAATTGATGATATACAGCACAGCCAATCAGATGCAATCTTAGGTGTCAAATGCATGCGCAAACAACTGCGCTAAGTGCAGCAAAACTGACAAGTTATCGCCAATTTTTAGACCTTGTTTTTTTCTCTTAAATGTAAGAAAAAGTATTAGAATGAGTGGGGGAGCTGGTCCAAGTAAGATACAAATGTATCACTTTCTTACGGAATGGGAGATTTTGACACTACAAGTGGACATTCAGCTGAAGTCCAGAGCACATGAACAGTTCTGGAACTTACTCCCAGAGGGAAAGTACCCAAATGTGAGAAAATGTGCTACCTCATGGACTCCTTGATTCGTCTCTACTTATTTATGTGAGTCAGTCTTTACCCACGTAAAGATCATTAAGCCCAAGTACCATCCCACCATGACTGATGAACATTTGAAAGTGTGCTTGAGGCTGGCTGTCAGCAGCTACTGTCCGGACTATGAATCCCTGGCTCATTCCATTCAGTGCAAGTCATCTGAGTAAACTCAGGTAATGACCAATTGTGTTGTGTTGTGTAATATGGATTCATGCGGTTATGCAAGGTACACATATATTGTACATATTGAGAATTCTCTGCATTTACGAATAAATGTAATAAATTAAAAAATTAATATATGTTTTGCATTTTTGTAGTTGGTAGATCATTTTGACTTGATCATTTTATAAGTAGCTCGCATGCTGAAAAACTGTGAGCACCCCTGATCTACTGCCACCAAGGTGATTCTGACTCATAGTGACCCTATAGAGAAGGTTAAAACTGTCCCCATGGGTTTCCAAAAATGTAGCTCTATACAAGAGTAGAAAGCCTCATCTTTCTCCAATGGAACAGTAGGTGGTTTCAAGCTGTCGACCTTGTGGTTAATAGAACAACTCATAATCACTACACTGCAGGGCTCCTTTTCACACCGTAATAGAAGTGGATAAATCTAGTCTGGTTCAAGTCCATTGATCGGATGGTATGCCAGAGGCCTCTCCCCATGTGTGTAGCTGCAGCGGCTGACTAACTAGGAAGCAGGAAGACTGTAGGCTGGTGAATGCAGATCCGAATGAATCCAAGGTCAGGTATTCCACTGATGGCTCCTGGAATTGGCAGACAATATGACAGGAGGTTGACAAAGCAGATGCAGAATCCAGATCCAGCAGAAGTGAGCTGCCTTCCCCACAGTGTCAAGCTATACTAAGACCAGGCTACCTCCAATGAAACCTCCCCTCAATTGTATCAAGGCTATTACTAGATACAGGATACGGAGGTGGTTCTCCACTCTATCTTCCCCCCAACTGCTTGACTGAACCACAGAAGACACCATTGTGGAGTTGATTGACCATACTATATGCAGTCACATCATGGGAGAATCCTGGCCCAGTCAGGTTGACATAAAACCTTTCACACTGATGAAGATCAAAGACTGTAGCCTTCAATAAACATTGCTATCCAATGTAAAGAAAACAAAAATCCTCCCAACTGGACTCCTAGACAGCATTATGATAAATGGCGAAAATATTGAAGTTGTCAAGGATTTCATCTTGCTTACACCCACAGTCAATACTCATGCAAGGAGCAATCAAGAAAACATGATGTCCTGCACTGAGCAAATCTGCTGTACAAGGATACTTTAAAGTGTTGAAGAACAAGGATGCCACTTTGAGGACTAATGAGTGCCTGACCCGAGCCAAGGGTCATGGGGAGAAGAGCCAGTCAGGGTGCAGGTTAGCAGCGATGAAACATACAACTTTCCTCTAGTTCTCAAATACTTCCTCCCCCCACTATCATGATCTCAATTTTACCTTGCAAATCTGCCTAGACCAGAGGATGTATACTGGTACAGATAGGAACTGGAAACACACGGAATACAGGGCGGATGATCCCTTCAGGACCAGTGCCGAGAGTGGTGATACGGGGAGGGTGGAGGGAGAGTGGGGTAGAGGAGGTAAACTGATTACAAGGATCTACATATAACCTCCTCCCTGGAGGATGGACAACAGTAAAGTGGGTGAAGGGAGACGTCAGACAGTGTAAGATATGACAAAATAATAATAATTTATAAATTATCAAGGATTCATGAGGGAGGGGGAATAGGGAGGGAGAAAAGATGAGCTGATATCAAGGGCTCAAGTAGAAAGCAAATGTTTTGAGAATGATGAGGGCAGCAAACGTACAAATGTGCTTGACACAATAGATGTATGTATGGATTGTGATAAGAGTTATACGAGACCCCAATAAAATGATAAAAAAAAATTTAAGTGGGCTCAAAAAAGATATAAAACCCCAACACAAATTGACTGCTATTAAGTCAATTAATTCCAACTCTCAACAACTCTACATTGACTTCCTGAGATTGTAAATCTTTTCGTGCAAACAGCCTCATCTTTCTCCTGAGGAACAGTGCTGGGTTTGAACCTATGACCTTGCAGAGAGCAATCCAACACTTACCTAACAGGGCCACCAGGACGCCTTCAGACCAGATGGAGGGGTCTATAGATACACTTTTAATAGTTCTGAAATATTTATAGATTACAGTAAATCTCAATAAGAGAGTTCCAGTGTGACCTTTACCCTGTGTCCCTCATTGGTTATATCCTACATAAGTATAATACAATATCAAACTCGGGAACCAGATGTTTATGTAGTTCGATGTCATTGTATCACAGGTGCAGAGTCCTATCATTACCACCTAAACCAGGATTCGGAACTATATTCTATCACTACTTAAAGTCTCCCTCATGGTACTTCCCTGTAGACACACACACACACACACACACACCACCACACACACACACACCACTCCCACTGCTAAGCACTAATCTGTTTGCCTTCTGTGTCATTGCGATATAAATAAGTCAAACAGTAGGCGCCTTTCTGAGGTTGACATCCCTCGCTCAGCACAGCGCCCCTGGATCTACCCAGATTGCTGTGTGCAGCACCATTGCTCATTTCTTCTCGTTGTGGAGTGGCCCTCCGTTTTACAGTGGACTTGTCTTTTTCTTCCTTTTTCTTTCTCTTTTTGAACTTGTATTTTTCAAAGCTAGATGATTTGATCTGTTTCACATAAGGTCAGCTGTGAGTGGAAACCAATTCGGCTCCTAACAAGCAGCTTTTGTCACAGCTTAGCCAAATAGTGCGTGAGGGGAAGAGTCTGTGTGGCATAGAAACATTGAACTCATGTTCTAATAAAGAATGACAGAACAGCAGCATTTTGCGACCTCACATGAATGAATGGCTGTAAACATAGCATCAGTGGCTAACTTCTCAGAAAGAGACAGCCAGACACAGTGTGCCTCTGGTTAGCAATACATCTGCCTACGAGGCAGGAGTGCTGCAAACAGCAGCAACCAGCTGATCACACCTCTACATCCAACTACCCATTGACGGGAAATACGAAGGACAGAAGAATATATCAAAACCATGCCTTGGGACTGCAATCAGCAAAGTCCAAATCGTGTGTGGCAAAAACAGTTTCTCCAAATAACTTACAAGTAAACACTATACACTCACACAGATTGCAAAAACAAAACAAAAAACCCCATGAATCAAGAGTATTTTAAGAAAGTATACAATGGAGTGAACTGGAAGACATGCTGAGTGCCTGGCAGAGGACCTGACCGGTGCCAATGAACCATGCGTCCTCCCCCCAGGGGTGTTAGCTTGAAGGTCACTTTGCTGGAGGGCACCTCACGTGAGCTGGGATCAACTTGTTAAGGTAGGGGAAGGGGATGTTGTCTACTGCCATGCAAAGTTATGCCGAGGCCCCCAGGACAGGTAGACAGCCCTATCAGAGCGACGATGAGAAAGTCAAGTGAGGAGAGGGGAAAGGGAGCAGACACGTCTGAGGGAGAACAAATGCATGACTATTGGTAGGAAAAGTGGGAGGATGCTATAGTTTATTGTGCCAGCCTGGCCGATAAACACAAGTAGGATTAACTGAAGGGCAGAGGGATAAATGGCTCGGTGAGCCTCATCTTGGTTGTTCTGTGCCTCAGTTTAAAGGGGTACACTACCTGTGGGATGCCTAGCCTGTGGACTGTGTCGCTGTAAGTTGAGGTCCCTTTAAGCCCACATGATTGGAATGTTCATCTCTGGAGCTGTGGACCGACAGTTGGTGACAGTTGGGGACCTGCCTTGCTGTTTGCTGCCTGGATATATATAGCCCAGCTCTCTCTACAGAAGGGGACTGGCAACTGGCAGCTCTCAAGCCTTAAAGGACTGCTAGTGTCTCACTGCTTTATAATTTAACTGTTAATTTCTTGTATTATCTATCTGTATATAATTTAATGGTTCATTTCTTGAATTATATATCTTTATAAATATATTTATATATAATTACTAGCAATCTGGTTTGTCTCTCTAGAGAACCCTGTCCAATACAGAGGACCGGCCTCCAAGGTGGGGTGGAGGTGGGAAGAATGACTGAAAATGCTTTGGGGACCCTAAGGGGCAGTGTCCCTAGTCCCAATTGGGCCACATTGACCCAGGCTTCTGGGTGCATCCTGCAGACCCAGACTGGGTGCTGTGGAATGCTGGGACACTGGCTCCTGGATCGTCAGGGGCACAGCAAGCTCCAGAGGCTGCATTGTTGATATCCGATGTGGAAAATCCACGGGAGATCTGGCCTCTAGCTCAGACATGCTTGTAACCCGAAGACTGAAAACGTATGTCCGAGGAAGCCGAAGACAGCTGTACCAAGATTGTTGACCAGTTGGTAGGCGGACAAGCATTGCTCCATCAATGCCATGTGTGCTGCTTTAACATATACATTATTATGACATGCCTGTGACTGACGTTCTCCATGACTATTATTGTAAACCTTCCCTGACAATCAACTCCCATTGTAAACAGCATCCATCCACGAAAGGATTGATTCTGTGCAAGTGACTAATTCAGCTACTGCCTTAGGGAGTTAGCCTACATTGACCCTATATCCCTCTCAACAGAGCTTAAAAGGGTAATGCCATGAGCTAATCAAAGACAATATTAACGCAAGATCGTTATGCCCCAGGGGGAGGAAACATAAGACCCTCTGCCATAAATTAACAAGAAAGTTTTGAAAGGGAGCCAAAGGCAGATAAAACAAACAAACAACAGCAACAAAAACAGATCCAGGAGTGGATTTGGGGCTTGCCCTAAAACCTAGCTCCAATTTAAGAACAATTAGTTTTTACATCATGGCCCGGCTTGATACTTGCCCTCAGGAAGGGTACACAGAAGATATGGATGCTATAGCAAGGCGTGGTGAAGAAATTAGATGGTGCCCACCTATCAGATAAAATTGCATCTGGGGTCATAAACGCTTGTTTCCATACAAGCAGCCATCTAAGTGAGATGTCAATTAAGTCCACATGGAAGAAGCACATCAACATCTGTGGCCAAAAGATTGTAAATCATATAATCCAAAGCCCAAGGAGGGAATAGTATCAGAGCCTAAGTTGTGAGAATCTAGTTTGCAAAAGGCTATTCATGACAGCGGATACATTTGTGGGATCTACACAGGACATAAGTCTACGGGAATTTTCCTCTATTCATAAAAGAGAGATGGGAGGAAAGTGGTTACCAAATAGAGTGCGTTGGAGAGATGACTGTAGAAGATCAGGCATGTTGTATCATTAGGAGTCACCCTCTTGAAGTTGTGTTATATGTTCTTCTATTTTTCAATATAGGAGACCCTGGATTGGTGCACGTGGAATAAGGGTTTCTCGGGGTACAGGGGTGGTAGTAGTGGTTGGGTGGTAAAAGGGAGCTGATGGCGGAGGAATACTCACCTAAAGGTCAACCTGGAGCTACTTATAGGCTGTTTTTTTTTTTTTTTTGTCATTGGATTTTTGTTGTGGTGGCTGTTGTTGTTGTTTTTTTCCTTTTTTGTTTTGTGCTTATTATTGTCTCTGTATGCCTTTCTAGATAAGAAAGGTGGGATAAACAATTCAAGGGAGAAAGCAATGGGACCGATGGTTGGGCAGGGGTCACAGGAGAGGAGGAGGCAGGGGAAAGGAAGTGGGTGCTAACAAACCTAGGGAGAAGGGAACGACAAGTGATCTAAAATTAATGGCGAGGAGGGCGTAGGATGCCTGGTAGGGTTTGATCAAGGGCAAATGTAACAGCGAGGAATTACTGATACCCGAATGAAGGCCGAACATGATAGTGGGACAAGAGGAAAGTAAAAGGAAATAGAGGAAAGAACTGGGAGGCAAAGGGCATTTATAGAGGTCTAAATACAGGCATGTGCATAGATAAATATATTTATATATAATGATAGGAAAATAGATTTATGTACATATATTTAAATGTTTAGTATCAAGGTAGCAGATAGACATTGGGCCTCTACTCAAGTACTCCCTCAATGCAAGAACAATTTGTTCTATTAAACTGGCATTCCATGATGCTTAGCTTCCCGACACAATCTCTGAAGACAAAATGGGTGCATGAGCAAATGTGAAGAAAGCTGATGGTGCCCAGCTATCAAAAGATACAGCATCTGGAGTCTTAAAGGCTTGAAGATAAACAAATGTCCAGCTAACTGAGAAGCAACAAAGTCCACATGGTAAAAGCACACCAGCCTTTGTGATCATGAGGTGTCGATGGGATTAGGTATCAGGCATCAAAGACCCAGAACAAAAAATCATATCAATGTGAATGAGGGGAGAGCTGAGTGGAGACCCAAAGCCTATCTGTAGACAGTTGGACCTCCCCTTACGGAAGGATCACAAGGAAGGGAAGAACCAATCAGGGTGCAGTATAGCATAGATGAAACATACAACTTTCCTCTAGTTCTTTAATGCTTCCTCCCCCCACTATCATGATCCCAATACTACCTTAAAAATTCGGCTACACCAGAGCATGTACACAGGTACAGATAAGAGCTAAAAACACAGGGAATCCAGGACAGATAAACCCCTCAGGACCAATAATAAGAGTAGCGATATCAGGAAGGGAAGGGAAAGGTAGGGGAGAAAGGTGGAACCAATCACAATGATCTACATATAACCCCCTCCCTGGGGGATGGGCAACAGAAAAGTGGGTAAAGGAAGACATCGGACAGTGTAAGACATGAAAAAATAATAATTTATAAACTATCAAGGGTACATGAGGGAGGCAGGGCGGGAGGGAGAGGAAAGCACTGAGGAGCTGATATCAAGGGCTCAAGTAGAAAGAAAATGCTTTGAGAATGATGATGGCAACAATGTACAAATGTGCTTGACACAGTGGATGCATGTATGTATTGTGATAAGAGCTGTATGAGCCCCCAATAAAATTATTTTTTTAAGTGGAGAAATGTGCTGATGTTAAGGAGTTCAAGAAGGAAAAGAATGTTTTGAAACTGATTGTGGCAGCAATTGTACAATATTGCTTGATGTGATTGAAGTATGGAATGATACGATGTCTGTATTAACTCCCAATAAAATGGTTGTGAAAAAATTACAAAAGCCTGCACATAAATATTCATTGCAGCATGATTCATAATAACAAAAAAAGCAAAAGTAGCCCAGTTATTCATTAACTAATAAATGGATAAACAAACTGTGGTATATTTACACAGTGGAAAATAGTTTAACAATGAAAAGAAATGGAGACGTGATACATGCTACAATGTGGATGAACCTGAAAATGTTAGGCTGTTACCCCTGCACACCAACAAGTCCGAAACACCTGATCGCAGCCTTATGGGATAGAGTAGAACTGCTCTCTCGGGTCTTTAAGGCGATGATCTTGGCAAAAGCAAAGTTACCTCTTGCTCCTGAGGAGGGGTTGGTGGGTATTTTCAGTTAAGCCACCAAGTGCTTAACCACAGCACCACCAGGCTCCTTGCTAAAGCACCAAGGTCGACATGTGCTTTCCTATGATTCCATTGATAGGAAACGTGCCAGAGGCCAATCCATCGAGATGACAAACTGGCAGGCAAGTGGTGGTCCATAAAGATGGTAAGCAGTAGAGTGGTTACCTAGAGATGGGGGGTTGGAAAGATTAGTGAATGATAGTTAAAGGGAAAGGGGGCACAAAAATGATGTCATATGGAAATTCTATTTTGGAAAAATTGTCAAACTCTTTTTCAAAGCAGCCCCATCATTTTATTTTCCCTCCAGTATTATGAGTATAAGGGTTTCATTTGTCTACATTCGCATCAGCACCTGAAATTAATGTGGTGATGCTCTGTGAAGACACTAGCTTCATTACGTTAGATACTTTAAACGGGTGGATTGTATGTAATGTAAATGATGTCTCAACAAAGCTGGAATAAAAAGATATCTTAGAAGCATATCAATTGATCATAATGTGTGGGTCTTATTCATATTCTGATTCAATCAAATGATTAAAGACATCAATCAAATGATTTAAAGATTTAAGAAACCACAAACCAAGTATTTGAAGATATTAAATTTGTTTTTATTTTTTAAATTAAGGGATTATTAATTTTTAAAAGATAGCAATGCTATAGCTATAGGTATTTTTTAAAACAATCATTTTTCATATATACTTAAATATTTACAGATGGCATTATATTATGTCTGAGTTTCACTACAAAATATTCCATGAGGGAAGTAGCAGGTAGAAGTATAAATGAAACAAGATTGTCATGAGTTAATAATTGTTAAAACTGGTAATAGATGCATTGAGATTTGTTATAATCTATTCTACCTTTCTATTTATTGAAAAATTTCCATAGTAATGGAAATGCAGATGGTGAAGGGAAATGTCAGACAGTGTAAGCTGTGACAAAATAATATTTATTTATTAATTATCAAGGGTTCATGAAGGAGGGGGGAGTAGGAGGAAGGGGAAAAAGGAGGAGCTGATATCAAGGGCTCAAGTAGAAAGAAAATGTTTTGAGAATGATGATGGCAACAATGTACAAATGTGCTTGACACAATGGATGGATTGCCCATTGTATGGATGGATTGTCATAAGAATTGTATGAGCCTCCAATAAAATGATTTTTAAAAATAGAAATGCATGTTATTAATATCTCTCCATGTCATTGCATAGAGATTCCTTTCATGCTCTATAAGAGCTAAACAATCTTTCATATTTATTTAAACAATTCCCCATTAAAGGGCACTTGTATTGTTTTCAAATATTCTATATTCTAAACAATACTGCCGGAAACACCCTTGTACAAATGTTTCTGCCCAATTAAATCATTATTTCCTTTCAAATGAATTCCTAGAAGGAAAGCCCTGGTATGCATGTTTTAAATTTTCACTTGTAGAGAAATTATATTCTGGAAGTTATCTATTTCCTGACACCTGCAACGATGCATTACACATTATCAATCTTTCTTCTTTTTTAACAGACGGTTTTATTGAGGTAAAATGTACATGACATTAAATTCATTCATTCTAAGTGTACAATTCAATAACCTTTAATATACTCACAGAGTTGTGCAACCATCACCACAAACTAATTTAGAACATCTCCATCACCCCTTAGAGCAATGTTTCTCAACCTGTGGGTCGCGACCCCTTTGGAGGTGAATGACCTTTTCACAGGGGTTGCCTAAGACCATTGGAAAACACAGTACGATTTTCATTATGATTGATAACAGTACCAAAATTACAGTGAGGAAGTAGCAACAAAAATAATGTTATGGCAAAAAAAATTTTTTTTAATAAAAAAAAGAAAAGAATGTTATGGTTGGGGGGTCACCACAACATGAGGAACTGTATGAAAGTGTCGCGCGGCATGAGGAAGGTTGAGAACCACTGCCTTAGAGAAATCTCAGGCCCATTAAGTCACCCCGCTTTCCCACTCCCAGCCCTAGGTAACCCCTGGTTTACTTTGTCTCTATAGTATAAAGACTTGCCTTTTCAGGACTTTTCGTATTGATGGTATCACACACTACCATATTCTCATGGTTTCTTTGACTGAACTGTTTTTGAGCTTAATCCGTGTTGTAGCATGTATCAATTCTCTGTTCCTTTTTTTTGCGGAGTGGTGTGCCACTGTATGGCTATAGGGCACATTTGTATCCATGCTCCTGTTACAGATGAACAACTTACAGGTTGTTTCCACTTCCTGGTGATTGTAAGGAATATATTCAGACGCAAGTCTTTGTGTGGACGTGTGTTTTCGTTTCTCCTGTGTGAACACTTAGGCTCAGGATTTGTCATGTCATATGGAAATTCAATCTTTGAGTTTCTAGACTTCCCCAAAGCAGGCACACCATTTCCAGCCCCCCCAGCAGTATTAGAGTTTCTCTTCTCTACGTTCTCATCAACACTTGTTAGGATCTGTCTCTTTGATTCTGGCTGCCCTAGAGCGGGTGGAGCAGTGTCTTTGATTCCACTGCCAAGCAATTAGCGACATTAAGCATCGTTTCAAGTCCTTATTGATTTGTTTACATATCTTCTTTCAAAAATGCCTATTCAAGGCCTTCATCCATTTTTGAATTGCATTGCCTTTAATTCTGTACTCTTTGCAGTTGGTGAAGGTTTGCCTTTGTTTAATTACAAGCACATTTACATATTTAAGAGGAGCCCTGGTGACTCAGTAAGTAAAGCATTTTGCTACTAACCAAAAGTCAGCAGTCCAAACCCACCAACCAGGCCATGTTAGCTAGAAAGACGGGCAGTCTGCAGGTTGGGTTACGGCTTCAGAAACCCCATGGGTCGTTCTGCTCTGCTGTGCGGCACTGCAAGTTGCAGTTGACTTCTCAGCATTAGTTCTGGACAGCTGTGTGTTTTTGTGTTTTCCTTGCCAGGTATCTGTGAGCACTCTCATTATATGAAAACATAGTAATGTCTTTGCTCTATGTGCAAAATATTTGACTCTTTTCATTCTGACCATATAACTTCAAAAAGTTTGTGAAAAATGGAATTTTAAGATAATGGGCTTTTCCCACATTTTTGAAGCTCTTTCATACATATAGTCTTTTAAAAACATAATCTTTTATTGTGTTTCTGAGGAAAGCACTTATAACAAAACAGGCTCCCATTTGACATTTTCTCCACAAGGTGTTGAATGACATCAGTTGCATTTTTCACAATATGTCAACATTCTCATTAGTTGCATTCTGGTTGTTAAAGGTCTGGTACTCTAGTTTCCCTACCACCCCACTTGTCTTCTCATGTTTGCTTTAGAGGAATTGGTGTTGTTGTGGGTTTTCTGTTCAGACTCACAGTGACACTATGTACAACAGAACACAATGCCGCTGCTAGTCCTGCGCCATCCTCAATCACGTCACTGGTACCTTAGAGCCCCTTGCTGCAGCCACTGTGTCAGTACATCTTGCTGAGGGTCTTCTTTCCAAAACAGATTTGTTTGTTCTTCTGGCCATCCATGGCAGTGTTTTTTGCCAACACCAGAATACAGCAACTCGATTCAAATGCACCAATTTAAATGCCTCCCTTCTCCTTTCTTCCTTAGTCATCATGCACACAAGGTGTGGGGTAAGCCAGGCCCATCCTGTGACCAATCTTCAAAGTGCCAACTTTGCTTCTTAACACTTTAAAGAGGTCTTTTGCAATACCTTGCTTTCTTGACTGCTGCTACCATGAACATTGATTGTGGATTCAGGTAAAAGAAATTCCTTGACAGCTTCAATCTTTTCTCCAATTATCAAGATGTTGCTTATTGATTCACCTGTGTGTTCAATCTTGTTGTTTAAACAACTGCCTCCTGGCCTATATACAGGTTTCACACGAGCACAGTTAAGTGTTCTAAAATGCGCCCCTTTGCATCCATAATTATTCTTATCCACACAGTCGAATGTCTTTGCACAGTCAAGAAAACGCAGCAAACATCTATCTGGTAGACTCTGTTTTCAAGCAAGATCCATCTGACTTCTGCAGTGATTATTTCTCAAGCCAATGCTGTATCTGGCTTGACTTTCTGGCAGTTTCTTGCCTCTGCACTGTTCAACCATTTAAAAATTATCTTCAGCAAACATTTTCTTGCATGTGATATTAATGATACTGCTTGATCATTTTTGCATTCTGTTGGATGACCTTTTTTTGGATTGGGCAGATCGCTGTCTCCTAGCTCCTTGGCACAGACAAATCAGCAGGCCCAGTGTTGCACCTGTTTGTTGAAACATCTTAGGCCACTGTCTGTCCATGCCTACAGACTTGCTTCTCACCGTGCAGCCTGGACTCCTTCCTTCAACACCGTTAGTTCTTGCTCATATGCTACCTCTAGAAATGGCTGGACATTGATCAATTTTTTTAAAAAAATCATCTTATTGGGGGCTCTTACAGCTCTTAAAACATTCCATACATGAATTGTACCAAGCATATGTGTACATCATCATTTTCTAAACATTTACTTTCTATTTAAACCCTTGGTATCAGCTCCTTTTTGTCCCTCCCCCCTCGTGACCCCTTGATAAATAATAAATTATTAATGTTTTCATATCTTACAACAACCGCTGTCTCCCATCACCCACCTTTCTGTTGTTCATCACACACATCTTTTGATTCATTGTTCAATATTTGTCCATATTTCACGATTGCAATTCAAGGTTTGAATTTGTTCTTCAGTCGTTTCAGCTTGGACCACTTTGAGAATGTTCTTCTATTTTGGATTTCTAACTCCACATCTTTGCACGTTTCATTATATCTTCTCAAGCCACCTCTGAAATCTTCAGGTCAGCTCCTTCATTTCCTCCATTCACTTGAGAGCAAGTGGTAGAACCTCTTCTGAAACCCCAGAAAGACTCTCTTCTCACTCACCCCCACGGGGTCTTTTCCTTTGTGATACCGTGTGTTTGCTCTCTTCATGTCTGATGCACTTGATGCCATCCCACAACTCACTGTGCTTAACGCATCAAAGATGGGTCTGAGTCTTACTCTGCCTTACATGGACTTGTTTGAATTATTTTCAGTTTACTTGATTTTGATACCAGCAATTGAAACTCTGTTTTGCACTCAGTTTTGTGTACATGTATAGCTGCCATTTATTTTGTTGAAAGGGGGTTTTGCAGTGAAGAAGTCATTGGCTGTACAAAATGTTTTCATGCAAAAACTGCCTTTATCATAATGGCCATATTTTCCAACTACTAATCCTTTGTTTCTAAATTTTGCATTCCAATCACCAGTCAATGCATCTTGATCACAAGTTTGATCTATTTTAGATTGCAGAAGTTAGTAAAAATCTTCAATTTCTTCATCCTTAGCATTATGGTTTGATGTGTAAATTTGAGTAATAGTCAAATTAATTGATTTTTCTTGCAGGCATACGGATATTATTCTATTACTGACATTGTTGTACTTCAGGATAGACCTTGAAATGTTCTCTTTTTTTTTTGACATTTTCTATATGTTTTATTTTTCAAAAACAGTTTATTGGAAGATAAAGCAGATATCATATCATTCCACAGTTCAATCACATTAAGCAGTACTGTACAAGTGCTACCACAATCTGTTTCAAAACATTCTCTTCCATCTTGAACTCCTTGACATCAGCTCCTCTTTACTCCCACTGCACCACCCCCCACCCCAGGATCCTTTATTCCAGTTGCTGCCTCTATAACGCCTCCATCTTGGGTTTCATACACCGAAAAAACAGAAAACATGTAACATAAATTCAAGACAAAATGTATCTGAGAAAGTTTTTTTGCTCGTTTCTTTTTTTCTTTTTTCTTTACCATTTTATTGGGGGCTCACACAACTCTTATCACAACCCATACATCCATCCATTGTGTCAAGCACATTTGTGGCTATCATCATTTTTAAAGCATTTTCTTTCTACTTGAGCCTTTGGTATCAGCTCCTCATTTTTTCCCCTCCCTCCCTCATGAACTCTTGATAATTTATAAATTATTATTTCATGTTTTGCACTGTGTGATGTATCCCTTTACCCCCTTGTCTGTTGTCCATCTCCCTGGGAGGGGGTTATAGGTAGGTAATTGTGATCAGCTCCCCCTTTCTACCTGCACCTTTCCCTTACCCTCCTGGTATGGCTACTTTCAATATTGGTCCTGAGGAATTTATCTGTCCTGTATTCTCTGTGTTTCCAGCTCCTATCTGTACCCATGTACATGCTCTGGTCTAGTCAGATTTTTAAGATAGAATTAGGGTCATGATAGTGGGGGGAAGGAAGCATTAAAGAACCAGAGGAAAGCTGTATGTTTCATCAGTGCTATACTGGACCCTGACTGGCCCGTCTTCTCCCCAGGACCCTTCTGTAAGGGATGTCCAATTGTTTACAGATTGGCTTTGGGCCTCCACCCGGCACTCCCTGCCTCATTCACGTTGTGATTTTTTTTGCTCTGGGTCTTTGATGCCTGATACCTAATCCCATTGACACCTCATGATCACACAGGCTGGTGTGCTTCTTCCATGTGAGCTTTGTTGCTTCTCAGCTAGATGGCCACTTGTTTATCTTCAAGCCTTTAAGACCCCACTATGCTATATTTTTTGATAGCGGAGCACCGTCAGCTTTCTTCACCACATTTACTTATGCACCCATTTTGTCATCAGGGATTGTGTCGGGAAGGTGAGCATCATGGAATGTCGATTATTAGAACAAAGTGTTCTTGTATTGAGGGAGTACTTGAGTTGAGGTCCAATGTCCAACTGCTACCTTAATACTTAACATATAAATATAAGTACATAGATCTATTTTCCTCTCATTCTATATAAATATATTTACATATGTACATGCCTATAATTAGACCTCTATAGATATCCTTTGCCTCCTGGTTCTTTCCTCTATTTCCTTTTACTTTCCTCTTATGCCACCATCATGTTTGGCTTTCACTCAGGTTTCAGTAATTCCTCGCTGTTACATTGCCCTTGATTAAGCCCCACTAGGCCTCCCTATGCCCGTCTCTCTATAGATTTTAGTTCACTTGTTGTTCCCTTGTCCCTGGGTTGGTTGCCCACCCCCCTTCCTTTCTCCCACCTCCCCTTCTCCCATGTCCCCCCGCCCCGTTGTTTTCTTCTCCAAATTGTTTATTCCTCCTATCTTATCTAGATAGACATGCAGAGACATTAATAAGTGCAAAAACAAGGCAAAACCAAACAAAACAACAAAGGAAGACAAAACCAACAACAACAAAAAGAAAGTCAATGACAAAAAAGGAAAAACCTATAAATAATTTCAGGTCTGATTTTTGACCTTTAGGAGTGTTTTCCAGTTGGGTCTGATGGGGTACCACACTCGGTCCCCAAAGTCTAATTTTGGTATTCCCTGGGTACTTCATTGCTTTGCTCCCCTAGCTGCACTGTTGCATGCCCTTAGAGTTTTGCCCCAGTGTGATGGGGTCAGATAGAGCAGAATTCACACACTGTATCTTCAGTGTTGTCCCCTATGGCGCTATAGTTCAGTGACGGATGTCGTGTCTCATGGTGGGGCTGGCCCCATGGTCCTCTCTGTGCATTGGGTGCTCTAAGCAGGAATATCATTCTCGGGGCTTGGTGGGCCAGGATGTGTTCCACTCACTCTCCTCCCCTCTTCTTTTCTCCTGTGTGCTCTGATCACACATGCCCCTTGCCTCAGGCTGTAGTTTCAGTGCTGTCCTCTGAAATGCATTCTTCTTGGGGTGGGGGTGGTGAAGGGCCGTGTTTCTACATAGTTGGGATTGGCGCTGGCCCGTCAGACCTCTCTATTGGCTCCCTGCTACATGTCAGTAAGTGATATTGTTTATCTTATAGTACTGTGTTGTTTGACTGAAAATTGAACCATGGAGGTGAGTTCAGTTCAAGACCTAAAGGGTGAATGAAGCCATAGTCTTGGGGATCTACTAGTCTCTTTTCAACCAGTAAGCCTGGAGTCTTATCATTTTAGTTTTGTTCCACTCTTGGCTCTGATTCTATCCAGAACTTTCTAATGTGCTCTCTTTCAGAGCAGGTGGTAGTGGTAGCTGGGCGCCATCTAGTTCTTCTGGTCTCAGGGTCATGGAGATTGATGTCCGCATGATCCATTAGCCCACCGAACTAATTATTTCCCTGTGTTTTCAATTTCCATCACTCTTCTTTCCTCTTCTTTCTTCATTCTTTTAGAATGATAGGAAAATAGATCTATCTTTCCCAGGGAGAGATCAATAGTAGCACATCAGATGGCCATTCATAAATTTTTAGGATCCCAGTTGCTACCCACCTAAGTAGGATGTAGTACATTGTCATTGTGATCAATGTTATGTCAATTGGCCTTGGTGTCCCTCAAGACTATAAAACGTTCTTTTTCATGACAAATGTCCGCTTCAATTTGTCATTCTCAACACAGGGTCATCTTCATTCAAATACCCAAGTAGCTAAAGCTAATGCCACAGATAGAATAGTTGGCTCTAGCCAAGGGTACATAGCATTTGGTTTCATTACTTGGCTGATCTCCCCAGGATTTTTTCAAAATCATTTTATTGGGAGCTCATACAACTGTGGGGAGAGGTCAAACACTTACAGACATCCTCCCCAGGGTAGTTAGTCACCAGACTACAGGGTAGGCCTCTAGGGCAGTTAGTCAGCCAGACTATATGGCAGGCTTCACTCCCTGCTACTGGGAACAATAAACTATTCCTCCTTGAGGCCTGAGACCAAGCGTTCTCACCCTACCAATAATGATCTCTATCAACTGAGTCAGGGAACAGGCCAAACTGACTGTGACATCCAAAGTTAAGTTATACGCCCATCTTATCAAATGTATACCCCCAATTCCTCCCCTTCCTATTGCATGTATGTCCCTAGACCACCCCCTCTCATTACTGTATTACCTATGGTACCACCCCTCCCTGTGACGTATGTCCTCACCTGTGATTAGGGGACTTACACGTCCCTAGAGAAGATAAAAAGCGTGGGCTAACATTAAGGAAACACTCTCTCCCTCCATGTGAACCATCGAGTGGAGCTGAGGTGAGCATGCTACCATGAAACTTGTCTGACTCCCATTTATTTCAATACTTCACTTCTATCTCTCATGCTCTCTATGACTTTACTATGATATTTACTTATTATTGCTGTACAATTGCGCCTACCGGACCCGTAATGATGTGTTAGGGGCTGGTTTCCCCTGACATACAACTCTTATCACAATCCTTACATACATCAATTGTGTAAAGCACATCTGTACATTCATTACCCTCATTATTCTCAAAGCATGTATGCTCCACATAAGCCCCTGGCATCAGCTCCTCATGTTTTCCTCCTCCCTCCCTGCTCACCCCTCCCTCTGGAACCCTTGATAATTTTTTTAAATGTATATTTAATTGGGAGTTAATACATATATCATTCCATAGTTCAATCACGTCAAGCAGCATTGTACACTTGCTGCCCAATCAATTTTCAAACATTATTTTCCTTCCTGGACTTCTTGCCATCTCCTCCCTTTCATGGACCCCATCCCCCACCATCTCTGTACCCCACCCCCTGAAAACCGTTATTGTACTTGCTGTACCTATAGTTTCCTCAAGTTTGAATTTCATATACTGAAAAACTAAAAAAACATAATACAACTTCAAGAGGATGACAACCAATGGCAAAACACCTCTGAGAAAAACCCTAATATGAACAAACAAAAACATAAGCTAAAAATACAGAAAATGTTGAAAACTAGATCAGGTTCAGCATATATCAGCCAGGGAGTCAACTGACTAGGTTGTACTTGTTCAAGTCAGATTTTTTTTTTTGGTTTTTGTTTTTCTTTTAATACATTCTTTTTTTTTTTGGAGTTTTTTTCCCTTTTTTTAAATTAATAAATATTTTTATTGGGGCTCATACAACTCTTATCACAATCCATACATACATCAATTGAGCAAAGCTCCCTTATACATTTGTTGCCCTCGTCATTCTTTTTTTTTCTTTTTTTACATTTTATTAGGGACTCATACAACTCTTACCACAATCCATACATATACATACATCAATTGTATAAAGCACATCCATACACTCCCCGCCCCAGTCATTCTCAAAGAATTTGCTCTCCACTTAAGCCCTTTGCATCAGGTCCTCTTTTTTTTTCCCCTCCCTCCCCACTCCCCCCTCCCAATGTGCCCTTGGTAATTTATACATCGTTATTTTGTCTTATCTTGCCCTCTCCGGAGTCTCCCTCGCCCCCCCCTTCTCTGCCGTCCCTCTCCCAGTGAGGAGGTCACACATGGACCCCTGTAATCTGTTCCCCCTTTCCAACCCACTCGCCCTCCGCTTTCCCAGCATCATCCCTCACACCCCTGGTCCTGAAGGTATCATCCACCCTGGATTCCCTGTGCCTCCAGCTCCCATATGCACCAGTGTACAACCTCTGCCCTATCCAGTCCTGCAAGGTAGCATTCGGATCATGGTAGTTGGGGGGAGGAAGCATCCAGGACCCAGGGGAAAGCTGTGTTCTTCATCGGTACTACCTCGCACCCTCATTGACCCATCTCCTCTCCTGAACCCCTCTGTGAGGGGATCTCCATTGGCCGACACTTGGGCCTTGGGTCTCCACTCTGCACTTCCCCCTTCATTCAATATGTACCAGTGTACATCCTCTGGTCCAGTCCAATTTGTAAGGTAGAATTGGGATCATGATAGTGGGGGGAGGGGGAGAGGAAGCATTTAGGAAGTAGAGGAAAATTGTATGTTTCATCGTTGCTACACTGCACCCTGACTGGCTCATCTTCTCTCCGTGACCCTTCTGTAAGGGGATGTCCCGTTGCCTATAGATGGGCTTTGGGTCCCCACTCCGCACACCCCCTCATTCACAATGATATAATTTTTTGTTCTTTGATGCCTGATACCTCATCCCTTCAACACCTCGTGATTGCACAGGCTGGTGTGCTTCTTCCACGTGGGCTTTGTTGCTTCTGAGCTAGATGGCCACTTGTTTAGCCTCAAACCTTTAAGACCCCAGATGCTGTATCTTTTGATAGCCTTGTCCCTGGGTTTGTTAACACTACTTCCTTTCCCTCCACCTCCCCTTCTCCCATGTCCCCCCGAAATGTCAGTCCAGTTGTTTTCTCCTGAAGATTGTTCATCCAGCCTATCTTATGTAGACAGACCTGTGGAGATAATAACATGCACAAAAACAAGACAGAGAGATAAACAAGCGGCCATCTAGCTCAGAAGCAACAAAGTCCACATGGAAGAACACACCAGCCTGTGTGATCGAGTGGTCCCAAAGGGATCAGTTACCAGGCATCAAAGAACAAAAAATCATATCATTGACTGCACACCTCCATTATAGGATCGCTGAAGACAAATGGGTGCATAAGCAAATGTGGTGAAGAAAGCTGATGGTGCCCGGCTATCAAAAGAGATAGTGTCTGGGGTCTTAAAGGCTCAGAAGCAAATAAGCCCACATGGAAGAAGCACACCGGCCAGTGCGATCACGAGGTGCCCAAGGGACCAGGTATAAGGCATCATGCAAAAAAAAAAGATATAAGTGTGTGTATGTATGTGTATATATGTGTATATGTATATAAGTAGGTGTATATATGTATATATATATCATATTAAATGAAGGGGGAAGTGCAGAGTGGAGACCCAAGGCCCAAGTGTCAGCCAATGGAGATCCCCTCATAGAGGGGTTTAGGAGAGGAGATGGGTTAATTAGGGTGTGAGGTAGTATCGATGAAGAACACAGCTTTCCCCCAGATCCTGGATGCTTCCTCCCCCCAACTACAATGATCCGAATTCTACCTTGCAGGGCTGGATAGGACAGAGGCTGTACACTGGTACATATGAGGGCTGGAGGTACAGGGAATCCAGGGTGGATGATACCTTCAGGACCAAGGGTGTGAGGGACGATGCTGGGAGAGTGGAGGGTGAGTGGGTTGGAAAGGGGGAACTGATTACAAGGATCCACATGTGACCTCTTCCCTGGGAGAGGGACAGCAGAGAAGGGGGGAAGGGAGACTCCGGATAGGGCAAGATAAGACAAAATAACGATGTATAAATTACCAAGGGCATATGAGGGAGGGGGGAAAGGGGAGGGAGGGAAAAAAAAAGAGGACCTGATGCAAGGGGCTTAAGTGGAGAGCAAATGCCTTGAGAATGATTGGGGCGGGGAATGTATGGATGTGCTTTATACAATTGATGTATGTATATGTATGGATGGTGATAAGAGTTGTATGAGTCCCTAATAAAATGTAAAAAAAGAAAAGAGGAGAAAAAAATGATTAGGGCAAAGACCGTACAGATGTGCTTTATACAATTGATGTATGTATATGTATGAACTGTGATAAGAATTGTATGAGCCCCAATAAATTGTTTTAAAAATAAATAGATAAATAAAAGAAAAAAAAAACAAGACAGAGCAAACCCAAGCAACAAAAGAAAACAAAACGACAACAAAAAGCCAATAACAAAAAAACCTCCAAAACCCCACAACACAACAACAACAAAAAAGAAAAGCTTGTAGTTAATTCAAGGACTGTTTGTTGACCTTTAGGAGTGTTTTCAGGTTGAGTCTGATGGGGTGTCAAGCCCTGGCCCCAAAGTCTATTTTTGGTATTTCCTGGGTACTTTGTTGCTCTGATCCCCTTGCTGTTCTGTTTCCCACCCTTAGTGTTTTGCCTTGGTGTGGTGGGATCAGATCGGGTGCAATTCCCACACTGTGTCTCCAGTGTTGTCACCTGTGGGGCTATGGGTCAGTGAGGGATGCCGTGTCTCATAGTGGGGCCAGCCATGTGGTCTTCTCTGTGAATTGGCTGTTATGAGCGGGAATATTGTCCTCAAGGCTTGGTGGGCAAGGATGTGCTCCACTCTCTCTTCCTCCCCCTTAATTGCTCCCGTGTGCTCTGATCAGACATGTTTTTCTCCCTGAGCTGCAGCTTCAGTGCTGTCCTCTGAAATAAATTATTCTGGGTGGAGGGGCAGAAGTCCACGTAGTTGGGATTGGGGCTGGCCCCTCAGACCTCTCCACTGGTTCCCTACTGCATGCTAGCATATTGCATTTGTTAGGTAGCTTAACCTAGGGAACTGGGAAGTCCATTACGCATGCTCGGGAGAGCCAGCAAAAGACAAAAGCTGGGCTTCGATGGGCGTTACACCTGGAGCAGCCCACCTGGGCTGGGTGATTGCAATTCAGCCAATGGGATCTACCTGGGGTCGTTCACCACACCTCCCCTGGGAACCTTTAAAAGGCAGGGACCTGAAGGGAGAGGGGCTCTTGGGAGTCTCTTGGGCTCTTGGTCTTGTCTTGCTTGGGCGGTCTGGTGGTCTTCGTGGGAGGTGAGAGATCCTTGCGTGTCCCGGAGCAGTCTCTGCCAGGCCGCATGGTCAAAGGAATCCTATGGGTGCCGCGTAAAACCTGATGCTTCTTTGAACTTTTATTAAATTCACTTGGATCACGAGCCCGGCTTCGGCGTGAAATCTTTCTCGCATGGAGCTAAGGACCGAGGCTGAGATTTAGGCCGGAGAGAGAAACCTAACACATTCACATCTAGGAAAACTGGGTTGAAGTCTGGTCCCTCTTTCTGTGTGGACATATAAACAATATTCTCCCCTTGGATGGGTTAGTGATCCTCATGATCTTTACTTAAAGATTCCCCATCCTCTGGCCAAACTGAATCTCGAAGCTTCATGTAGCAACTGCCTCTTGAATATGATTTCTAAAACCCACTTCTGAATAATCTGCAGTGAGGTAGAACAACAATAATCAAAACCTGGCTTTTATTCCCAATTTATACCTTTCATCTCTTCTAACAAGAGTCTTACTAATCTCATATATTGAGCACTTCCCATGTGTGCCAGACATTGTACACTAGCATATTATGTAGGTCATTCAAAACAAGCCTATAAGATAGACGACACTATTATGTACAAATGAGGAAGACAAGGAGGGCTCAGGGAGGCTTAAGAGTATGCTGTAGGCTATGGAGCTAGGAAGTGGTGGGACTGAAATTGATTTCTCTGACTCCAAAGACCACGATCTTGACCTTTGAACTACGTTTCCCCACTTGATAGCCAAGCCTTCTTATTGGCCCCAGGTGTGCTTGGGAAGGAAGGCCAAAGTGCACAGGCTGGAAAAATCCACCCATGAGTACTCAGCATTGGAAAATTAAGTGGACGTTCTAAATCTTACCATCTCACAGAACTGGAAAATCTTACCATCTCACAAAAATGGAGGGCAATCCCATGCTCGTCTCATCCTTTCACCAAAGAATCTCTGAGGACTTGGCCTCCATGCTTTGAAATTACCAAATAAAGTAAACCACAGATGAGTACACGATTGAGCATCCAATGTGTTCCAGGCTTCCTGCCTGGGTCTAGGAATACAATGAGCAAGACAGACCTAAGAAGAAGGAAAAGTGACTTTGGGGAAGATACTCCACATTTGTTATGTGACTTTGAGTTTCTCTTGGGAGAACTGATGGCGCAGTGGTCAGTGGTTAAGTGGTTAATTTACTCCCATAAAAATGAAGCAAACCTATTACCATTGAGTCTATTCTAATTCCTAGTGATCCTACAGTACCAGGTAGAACTAACTACTCCATCGGGGTTGCATTCAATCCTTCTGGATTGATAGGAGTTGGGTCAGTGCCTCTATCCAGGAGACTGGAGAGTCTGTGAATATCATTTATTTTTTTCATTAAATCATTTTATGGGGATCTCTTGCAATCAAACGCATTTGTACATATGTCATCATTCTCAAAAGAATCTGTACATCTATATGGAAGCGGACAGTCTCATCTTTCCAAAGAGTAGCTGATGGGTTTGAGCTGCTGACTGTGGATGGCAGCCGAGCACTTAACACAGCGCACCACCAGGGCTCGCTGTGAGAGACAGCAAAGGACACTGTGAATGGGCCTCCCCTGTCCCCTGCACGGATGCACTGACACGACTGCTGTTTTGCTAAATCAAAGTGGCTTCTCAATTCTGAGCCCAGGCTGTAAGAATTGGTGTGGTTGTAGGAATCCATGAGCTAATGTTTGGAAAAGCATCAGGCACCTAACCAGGTAGCGATTCTTCTTTTTTATCATTTTCCTGGGGGCTCATACAACTCTTATCACAATCCATCCATTGTGTAAAGCACTTTTGTACATTTATTGCCATCATCATTCTCAAAACATTTGCTTTCCACTTGAGCCCTTGATATCAGCTCCTCATTTTCCCCCTCCCTCCCTCCCCGCTCCCCCTCCCTGTTATTATTATTCCTGCACAGCTCCAACCAAAAAGTTCATAGTTGCTCCTCACATAGTGCATTTGATGTTGCAGTCAGCAGGGAAGGAGCCCTGAAGGTTTAGTGGTTACCTGTTGGGCTGCTCACTGTAAGGTCAGTAGTTTGAAACCATCAGTCACTTCTTAACTCGAGTCAGAATTGATTCAATCGCAGTGAGTTTGGGTTTGGTTTTCTACTCCTGTAAAGAGTGACAGTCTCAGAAACTCACTGGGGCAGTCCTACCCTGTCCTATAGGATCCATAGGCGTCAGCATGGCCTGCTGGCTGTGAGTTCGATTCTTTGTCAGTAGGTACATAACTTCCTGTCAATCTCTTCTGTTACCATTTCAGCTCACTCACTTGAGTCATTTTTACGACCTTTGTTGGTTGGTTTAGGCACAGTCTGTGAGAGAGGGAGGCTGTTTGGGGAGGGACTCTGGAAGGTCCCTCCCATTTGTTCTTGCCCTTCACTTGTTCTTGGAGACCTTAGTGCTATCTGCTGACAAGAACCAAATACCCAAACTCAGACCCACTGCCATCAAATGGGGCGGGGGAGAGGAGGCGGCGATGGCCCCTACCCCCACCCATGTCCATCTTCTGTGTGTGGCTTTTTCCATCCTGGAAAAATTCTCCTGCCAGGCCCCCAGGGAAACTATTGACCCCTTCCAAAGATGGATTAGGGTAGGAGTGATTGAGCCAAATTTGGGAGTCAGCTCCTGCCTTGGACTTAATAAGCATCATAAAGGCCTTTCTGGTGAGGGTGCAAGGAGATTCTGAGCTTCCTAAGGGGCTTTCACATTCAGGATCCTCAGGCCTCCTTTGATCCTCCCCATCACTCTAAGGGGCAGGGATCTTAGACGGGCCTCCTGAAGCAATGCATAACAATCGTCCCTGAGCATTTGCCACACACAGGACCCTATCTTCAGGACTTTGTAATACTAATCACGAACAGCTTGAATGCTTATTAGGTGCCCAAGTCTCTCACCACTATTCTAGAGGGAGAGCCTGTGACAAAGGTGAAAGGGTCCTTAACTGTCCAAAGTGAATTGTCACTTGAGCAAAATGACCTGGATTGGACTGGAAGTCCTTTCTGGGACTCAAAACTTGGTGCTGCCACCTCACCAGCTACACTTCCAGACTTGCCAGCCCCCTCTGCTGACTGGCATCTCAGCTAACCCCACCTCCCGGGTATCTGCGGCTCAGACCCTCACCCCGGCCCACCCACTGGGATTTTTCCCTCCCTTCAATCATCAATCATTGTACCTCCAGTTATTCAAGACACCCGGGCATAACAAAGGGATACTCCCCACCCTGCTCTTGCCAGGGCCTCCAGTGCAGCCACCTCTCATTCTTGCTGGTGCTGATGCGAGCCAACAGATTTAAAGGTCAAGGGTCACTGGGACTGGGAAGGGCCTCTGCCATTGTCTTCCTCATTGCAGGTTCAGCTTCGGACCTTAATAGACAGTGTCTCCTGGAGAAACATGAAAGGAATTTTAGGAAGCAGCTTCAAGATAATTTTAATTTATTTTTGTGGGGGTCAAATCTCCCCTTCAGTGACCAAGTCTGGAGCTGACTCAGCCCACAGGCAATTCTGGGGGTGGGGTAACTTTAGAGCTCAGGTAACTTTAGAGCACCCTAGGGTGAAGGGAAGGGTCAAAGGAGGCAACAGTGGCTTCCTCCTTGTGGCCTTCGCCACATCACTTAGCTCTTCCTTCATAGACAGACACACCTCTGCAGGTTTGAGTGAATATTAAATCAGATCTAAACGTTAATAATTTATAACAATGCCTAACTGGGCAGAGTGGTTTGTGGCATCAGGTTAGCACCATTGGTTCCAGATAGGGATAATCTTGCTCCCAACTGCCCTCTACCAAGAGATGAACATTTCCTTCCCCAGCCAGAGAATCCCTTGGGAGGCCCTGAGCAGTGCAGGGCTGGGGCAGCATTCAGGGAGGCTAACAGCCAGGGCAGATTAGCCAGAGGGCAAGGTGTGCCTACAGTGAAGTCCACAGTGAAGCTTTCACAAGTTTGTCATCAAATCCATGTGAAGACAGTTCACTTGGTGAAGGTGCTTTCCTTGCCCACTGGATGCTCAAACCTCTCAGGGAGAATGAATTCTAGCAGAGGCTTGGATGCTGATGGAAGGTGTTGGGACGGGACATGGAGAGAGAAGAACCCCAGCCACACCGAGGAGCAGCATCGTAATGTGGTGTAAAGAGAAAGAAGGACAAAAGGGAAATAAGATGACATTGTCCACTACAGATTCAAGAATAAATAGAAGTTAGATAAGTTTGTGTGTATGTCGCTGCTTTGGTGGTCTGACCATGCTCATGCCCCACAGGTATTTTCTAGTTCTAGTTCCAGGACTGAACCCTAGGAGAAGACGCCCCCTTCTGGATCAGAAGACAAGCAGCAGCAAAAGGACCTGGACACTCTGGTATCCTCAGTTGGGTGTTTGATGATCTGCAGCGTTGGGGGCATAACCCTGGCATGGTCGGCGGGCTGCGAATGCTTTTCCCCACCCCCTTTGTTGTGGATAATTGATGCTTTCTGATTCTCATGCAAATGTAGCTCCAAAACAAGTCCCCCAGGGCCCCTTTCCTCTAGAAGGACCCCTTTGGTCTCCCCCTGGAATCCTAAAGGCCTGTACTACCCCCACCAGAGGTACCAGCCCCTCCCCCTCCCTCTTTCTCCTAGGGCTCCTCCACCCCTTCTTCTCTCCCCCTGCTCCTCCGTTATCCTCTGTTCCAATGATGAACAGAGGCGATTACTCCGCCTCCCTGAGCCTGGGAATAACTATGAAGATTTAAGGGTGCTCGTCCTCGCTGAACGCCTCAGAGGAACACCGGGCCTTGGCACCTTCAATAGCAACTTGGGTAAATAGTATCAGCAAAATATCAATCACTCCTACACGTGTTCCCCGCACTAAGCACTCTTACGGTATCGTTTGACGTCAGTCTAGGGCTCTAAGCGTTGTACTACGTGGCCTGCCCCCAGTTCACTTCCCCGTCCCCCTGCACTTGTTGTAGCTCGTCCTTCTGGTTTGCCCATGTCTCCCCCCTCTAGACCATGGACCCACTAGGCCAAAGAGAGCCGGGGTCCCCGTGCTCCATAAACCCCGCAGGGGTCGATGGCAGGGAAGGAGTTCAAGGCCCTGCCCTACTCACCTCGCTGAGGTTGGCACAGTTGTGTCCAAGGCTCTAGAATGATTGAATCGGGGTTTAATGACATCGAGGGTAGACATGGCAAGTCGGTATTTACAGAACAGACTCAGCTCGGGTCTGGATCCAGTCTCCAAAGAAGCCACCAAACTCAGCCCTCCAGTAGTTTGGATGGCCCAGAAGCTGTCTGGTTTCCTCACATGTCCTTGCTCAGCCTCCAGTGGGCGGGGACTCAGAGGCATCCTGTCTCCCCGCTCAAATGGGTTTGCAGCGCCTGCTGGAGACTGGGCCTGGACCCTGGGAGGTGGCCTCCTCTGGGACTCGGCATCTTTTCCTCTTCTCCCCCTCCTCAGATATTCCCGCCTTCTGACTCCTCTAGCTCTGTACCGGGAACCTACCCTCCCCAGAAGTACGGCCAGCTTTCATGCCCCAAACCAAGTGCCGAGCGCTCCAGTGTATTCACGGTTGTATGACACGTTGTTTCCTAGTCTGTCCATTTTGGTTCTAAAAGCCAGTTCCAAGCATCTTTAGCTTTGAGATCGTTTGGGTGGGTGCGCCAGAAGGCATTTGAGTTGGCTTTCAAAAGGTAAAGAGAATTTTGTCAGGGAGAAAGGTGGGGAAGCACAGCGACTGTGCTGAGGACAGTAAGAGGGCCAGGAAGGCGGACACTGGGCACGACAGGAAACGGGGCAACAGTCGGCAACGCCACGTTAAATAAAGGTTTGGGCAGGAAAGTTTGGGGCAGTGAGCAGGGTATTCCAGCAACACAGAGACCAGTAGTAAAATGAGCTGATTTTTCTAAGTACCCGCTTTTTACCTGGATTCTTTCCTTTAGCCCCGCTGAACATTTTGAGAAGTAGGAATATTTCATCTCCTTTGAAAGCCAAGGCGAACATAGGACCGGTTTCCTCACGGTCTGAATCTCAGCGTGGATCCTTCCATCCCTCTGCTCCGCGAGTCTGAGAGCGCGCAGGGCCCACGGCAGGCTTCTTGGTGGCGTTTGGGGGCCTTTCTCTAAAGGGCACGGACGGCGTGAGTTGAGCTGGCTCTCAAGAATGACGCTCGAGCTTCGGGGCAACTGCGGGTACCCTGCAAGACGCAAACTCTGGGGGGTAAAAAGCACAGGCATGTGCGCCAGAGGCTCTGGGGTGCGGGCTGCCCCGCACAGGGCCGAGTGGGGCGACTGGACACAGTGCCCTCTCGCGAAGACAGGGGCCCTAACCCTGATCGGGGAGGCCCTGCCCACAGAGGCAGGCTGGGAATGGTGGCCGCCTGGGCCGGCTCCTAAAGGAGCCTGGGAAAAGGAGAGGGACCCGATGGGGTCTTTGTCCGAACTGGCTCAACCTGCTCCCGAGAGTGGGGCTTTCTGTCCCCCGGGTCCTGGATGTCCAATGGCTCTGCCATTGCCACCCTCCAACCTGTGTCCTCAGGTAATAGATGTGACCATCATGGCCTCTCCCTCTCAGACTCCTCGGGTCACCGCACGCTCTTGACACTGCCTTCTCCAGGTTTGGGCTCCGTGTGCCCGTGCCTCCCTTTGGCGCTGCCATCCTACTGTTCTAGGGGTGAAAAGAGACACCCAATGTCGATATATTTCTATAGTTGGAAAAAATACATCTATTCGTTCAAATTTAAAGGACAAAGACAAAGGCAAGTTACCTGGATGAAGAACGGCAGCATGAGCGCATCAAGGTGTCCAAAGGATTCTCGCAGGCACGAAACGAACTTAGAAAGTGTGGGAAACAAAAAGGAAATCGGATACGAAGCATGCTCAGCCGTAGATCCATCCTTCACAGGTGCAGGCAGGGCTACCGAAGCGGGAAAGGGTCCAGGACGGGTGGATTAGGAAACTTTACAACATTGGTTCAAGGCCCTCCTCCCACTTTGATTGGGTCTGACTCATCACCATGCGGCTGCGGCGCCGTTGTTAGGTGCCATGAGTTGGCTCCAGCTCGCAGTGATCCTGGGGATGACAGGACAGAACCACTCGGTCCTGCGCCACCTCACAATTGCCCCTCGCTGCGCCCATTGCCGCAGCCACCGGGTCAGCCCCTCTCATAGAGGGCCTTTCTCTTTTTCACTGCCCTGCTGCTTTTCCCAGAATGACATCCTTCTCCAGGGACTGGTCTCTCCTGACAACATGTCCACAGTGTGTCAGATGAAGTCTTATCATCCTCGCCTCTAAGGAGCACTCTGGTTGTACTTCTTCCAAGACAGATTTGTTTGTCCTTTTGGCGGTCCATGGTACTTTGCATATTCTTGGCCAGCACCACAAATCAGATACATCAGTTCTTCTTTGGGCTCCCTCACTCAAAGTCCACCTTTCACATGCATTTCACGTGGGACCCAACTGCCTCAATTTCCATCAAGGGTGCCCGAGGCAAGTTTCTGAGGGCTAATCTGCCCCTCCCTGCACTGGCCAACAAACACACTCTGCCTGAGGGCAAAGTTTTTTATATTGGCTCTGATTGATTCAAATGAATGGCAACTTTTCAACCTATTTAATGGTCTGAGTTCTTTGTTTCAAGGTTACTCAGCTACATTAGCCACTTTAGTCACTAGCCGCCACCCCCACCCAAATGTTGATCATGTCAATTTAGCCATGTTGTATTCCGCCCCCAAATCACACGAGTGGTGAACTGGTGCAAATTTCGCAATTTCTCTCTTTCTTTAACTGGATGGCGGTTCTCGCAGTTCTCCTCTTAGCTCTACTGCTGATATCACGAACTTCCTTCGGAGCCATAATTATGACATTTTACCCCAATAAAGCGCAAAAAAAAAAAAGAGGAAGAAGCAGCAGAAGCACAAAGATGAATGTTTAATGCACTAACACAAGTACTATACCTTGTCTGAGGAGAGCGGCACTAAGCCTGAAGGGTCACCCCATCGTGTCCTTGGCGAGATTGCGATGTGTGGCTCCCTCTGGACACTGACAGGGTTTTTAAAGTCAGATTTTCAGTTCAACCATTCAACCATCAAGCAAAGTTACAAACACTGAGCAGATTTTTTTCCTTTTTGAACTTTGCTGTTCTAAGTAGTGGAAAGTTGGAGCTGGAACAACAACTGAGGGATCCCCTTACAGCCAGGACCTGACTCAATTCACTGTCATCCAGTTGATTTCGACTCATGGTGACCCTGGAGGACAGAGGAGAACTGCCCCTGCGGATTTCCAAGGCTATAACTCTTTATAGGAATTGAAAGCCTCATATTTCTCTTTTGGAAGGGCTGGTGGTTTCGAACTACTGCCCTTTTCAGTTATCAGTTCAATAAATAGCCTGCCAGGGCTCACACCCCACATACCCCAGTGACTTTTCACTTCCTCTTCCCTAATCCAAGCCACAGCCTCCACGTCACGCCCTTTTAACCTATTTTCTGCACTGCAGCTGAAGGAAGAAGGAACTTTCTAAAGTGTCTGCTGCTCCTAGGATGAATGGTCTTCAGTGGCTTCCCACTGCCTTTTCAGTCTGCTCTAGCAGTTTCTTACAGCCAAGTTTCTAGAGCAGGGGTCCTCAAACTTTTTAAACAGGGGTCAGTTCACTGTCCCTCAGACCGTTGTAGTTAAAAAAAAAAAACTATGAACAAATTTCTATGCACACTGGATGAGTCTGCTAAGCAGGGCAGGCAGCGGCAGCAAAAACACCCAGCGGGCCGGATAAATGTCCTCGGCAGGCCACATGTGGCCCTCGGGCCGTGGTTTGAGGACTCCTGCTCTAGACTATCTTTCCCAATGTCTTCCTTACATGTTGATCCACAGGCCACTGGCGGAGCTTGTTAGATGCGTAGGCTCCGGTCTCTAATTCAAACCTACCCAACCACTGTGCCTGTGAGTGGATGGCACTCCGCGCCCCGTGCAGTGCGTGATGCCCATTTCATGCAGCCTTCTCAGCAACAGACCTCTTCCCTCCCAGCCTATAAACTAGACGACACCTCCTCTTCTTTCAGGTTGAAGTTTCAAGGTCTGAAGACGTGGGATTCCTAAGTGAGTTTTGCCTGCCTGCTTCTTTGTTTGTCCCCCACTGCCCACCCCTGCTCCCCAACCAGAATATCAGCTCCCCACACCAAGGGTGGGGTCTCTCTCACTCATCTAGCAAGGTGCCTGGAGCAGAGAAAGGGTTCCACAAATGCTTATTTAGATGGAATGTCTGGGGTTACTATAAACTCAAAGCAATTCTCTGACTGGAGTGGTGGTTGAGAGGGAGGAGCACAGCAGCCATGGGGATGGAGGAAAAGGGACCCTGGTGGGATAGCGGATTAAACATCAGGCTGATAACCACAAGTTCAAGCCCACCAGCTCCCATGTGGGAGAAAAATGTGGGAGAAAAATGAGGGTGTCAGCTCATGTAAAGTTTTACAGTCTTGGTCCTCTAGGGTCACTGAGATTTGGGATCAGCTTGGCAGCAGGCTGTGGGTTTGGTTTGGATGGCAGGGATGGAGGAGAGGAAGGGATTGAGGGGATAGTGAGTCTTCACCATCCTCCTCAAGCTGCTACCCGTAGCCATCTGATTTAGGGGCCCAGCTCTGCCCAGCGATGCCAAGGAGAGCGTGGGCCCATGTATTGACTGTCTTCTTTAGGTCTTCACAGATCATTCTGACTTGTGTTTAGGAGGTTGGGACCCACCTGGGCCACCCAGGGCTGCTGGGGTTGGCATTTTTGTATTCCAGCAGTACCTTTGCTCTCTTTGTTTTTTAATTCATCAAGGAAATTCCATGCCCATTCCAGACAAATGGTTTATTTCAGCTTCAAGGAATGAAAGTCAGAAAGCCAGACTCAGACCTCAAAGGCAAAGTACCGTAGGAAACCAACCAGCAGATGCCCTCTGGAGCCAATACAGATAATGGTTGCATCCCGAGCCTTCTCTGGATACAGGCTTAGCAGTGCCTGCTTCAAAGGTATCTGCTTGGCTGGGCATCTGGGTAAGGGCCTGGATTGGGCCTTAATTAGAACATCAATGGTCATAGCAGCTATGGCTCTTATTCGGTGCTTACCATGTGCCACACATTGTTGCAAGCACCTGACATAGAGTCTCTGCCATTCCTCACATACCCCCTTTGCAGATCAGGGCCCTGCAGCTCAGAGAGGTTAAGGTATTATTCCCTGCCCTAAAAGGGATAGGGAGCCCTGGGTGGTGTCAACGGCTTTAGAGCCTAACAGTTTGAATCCACCAGGAGTGCCAGGGAATCTGCTTTTGTAAAGATTGCTGCTGCTGCCGTTCATTACTTCAGAGTGGATTCTGACTTGTGACAACCCCATGTATGCAGGCGATAGCTTTTGGGGGCAGATTGCCAGGCTTGTCTTCCGAGGTGCCTCTGGTTGGGTTCAAACTGCTAACCTTTGGGTGAGTGGTTGAGCCCTTGAAAGCCTGTGGAGTAGTTATCTTGTATAACACAGGTGCTTGTCACGGGCTGGACTCAATGGCAGTGGGTTGGGTTGGGTTTTTCAAGGGATCCGTATAAAGTGGAGTGGTCGAGAGGAGGTGGCCTAGGCAAGTCGGGAGGGGATGGCCATGTGCTTGAAGACAAAGAGCACAGAGCGCATTAGCTAAAAGGACAGGCCTGTGCTGGGCGGGTGAGGGGGGGCGGGAAAAGGGGTTTAAGTGATTGGAGAGGCCTGTTTGCCAAGCTAGATGCTTGTACTTGCTCTTCTAAGCTCCACAGTAAGGGCCCCTTTCCATGCATTTCTCTATTAGGTTATCCTGGCTGGTACCCCTGCTTGGGCCTCTCTTCTTGCTCCTCTTCCCTTTTAGTCTATGTCCATTCATTCATGCCTCAAAACGGAGGGGCTCCTCTGTGCCAGGCATTGTGGTAGGCCCTGGAATACAGTAAACAATGAGACAGGTAGGTTGCCTCTGTTCTAGTCCAAATGGCCACCAGGTGTCACCAGTGCCAGCCACATGGCCTCTAATTAGAGCCCAGAGACCTGGGATGGAGGAGTGTGGACAAAACTCACTCGCTCGGCTGTCAGCCTGAGTCAGAAACAAATTCCTCAAATGGAATACAGTCTGCCTTCTCCTCCCAAACTCCTTCACCCAAAAAAGAAGGCTTCCTTGCTGCTTGCGAAACGAAACCCAGCTTGCCTGAGACCTTGGGAGCTCCCCACCTCTCAACTCTCAAATTCCCGTGTGGAGTATTCTCTGCAGCACCTCTCTCACCAAGACCCCACCGGTCAGGTTCAGGCTTCTCAACCCCCCTAGGAGCTGAAACTCACACCTGCATTATTAGAGTGCGCTTTCTGATTTAACAGCAAGAGTTTACTCTAGTTTCAGCTTGCAGTGCCACCATCTGGTCACAGAGGACCAGACTCTCCGGCCTCTTCACCGCTCTGCAGCCCTTTGAAGATGACACACGGATCCTCTGAGTTTGTTTGGTTTCTCGCTCATTCAAGATTATACAGGGCATATACGTAGAGCCACAATAGAGAGCAAGCTAAGTTGGGACCTGTCCTCCTATAGCTGATAATCTGTCCAAGAAATTAACTACTAAGCCAGCAGTAAAATAAAGCATCTAAAAAAAATAAAACTCATTGCCATTTAGTCGATTCTGACTCATAATGACCCTGTGGGACTGAGCAGAGCTGCCCCTGAGGGTCTCCAAGTATAACTCTTTATGGAAGAAGAAAGTCTTATCTTTCTTCTGCTGACTGGCTGGTGGCTTTGAACTGCTGACCTTGTAGTTAACAGCCTGAAGCATAACCCACTATGCTACCAGGGATCACAAGGCCTGGTCCAGAGCAGAGTGCAATGCCTTCCCGTGTCTCGGGATCTGGGAAGACCTTTTTTTGGAAGTTATGTGTAAGGATTACCACTGTGTTCACTTAAGGGGTGACCAACTTCAATCCTGTTCAGATATCAGTTTTCCAGAAAAGCTGGGAACGTTTGCTGGTCCCTGAGCTTGGACTTAGTGTATTCATTGGGAAATCCAGCACCGTCGGGAACGCTTGGTGTCTAGAGGAAGGAGGAGGAGCAGGCAGTTTAAGAACGATCAAGGCACTGAGAGAGAACTGAGTGTCAAGGGGAGACCCAATCTATGAAGCAGGCCATCTTTTTATGGGCTACAGAGAACGTAAGACATTTCTAATGTGACGTAATGCGCTATATCTTAATTGGGGTAGTAGTTAAAAGACTGTTTTCTTTATTGAAACGAATCAAACGTACATTTTAAATACGTGTTTCTTAAAAGAAAAGGGAAAAATCATAAAGTATGTACTTCTTGCTGTATGTGAACTTTACCTGAACTTAAAAATGACTTAGGGAAGAAAAACAAACCGTGACTACCACACTTGGGAGGGGAGTTAAACTCTCCCTTTTAGAGAGAGAAGTATCTGAAAATTTGTGGACGTCTTTTTAAGACACACGCTTCAAATCTTCCAGTCCGACATTGTAAACACTTTGGTTTATTAGCAACTAGGTTGGTTTTTTTTCTAATGTAAATATATGTACCTAGTTTTAAAAAGAAATCCAATATGCTATTGCTTTCTTTAGTATTTGAGTGGGTGACCATGCACACAATAGACAAATTTACAGGTACAGAAGCATGAAAGAATATGAACTTAAAAGAGAATTTCCCTCTCTCAGTGCTAGTCACTCCATCCCCTGCCCCAATCCATCACCAGTGGCAGTTTCTTTCATATTTCAAGCATATGTACCATTTTTTTCCTTTCCTGGGCTAACATCTTATACCATGAATTACAAACTGCACAGAATGATTTTTATTTTCTACCAAAACTTGGTGTAAAAATCAGATGAAAGGATACAGTATTTACTGCCTTAGTTTCTATATTTGCCCAGATAGCAAAAGTGCAATTGAGATTAAATGACTATTTTATGATTATCTAATTGCACACGTTGCTTCTCTTAATAAAAGAGGAAGAGGAAAAGGTGTCCCAGAGCAAACAAAGTAACATGCACTAACTTTGCAGTTCTTTGGTGACTCCTCCTAAACACTTTGCAATTGTCACTTCTGAGCCTCTGTCACTTATCAACAGGATTCTAGGGGACCAGAGGATATTTGAAGCTCTCCCAATAGTCAGAATCAAGACTGTTTCTGCCCCACTTGTGGCCTGGCATGTAGACGTACTGTCTTTCCCAGTGTTAGTTTTATGGTGGCTAAAGGATCCAGGAAGAGTTATGCCCTGGAACTCATCGGTGACTGGAGCGGTTCCCATGTTCAATAGAGCACCTGGCACTCCCTGGCAGACACTGGGGGGCAAACAGGGTGATGGGATGAAGCACAAAGGGAGTTCCTCTCACTGCACATAAGTCACCCAGGGAGAGCTCTCAGTCCGCCTCCCAGACTGACTCCAAACCAAACTCACTGTGACCAGTAGGGCAGTGTAGAACTGTCCCTTTCTCCCTTAGAGTGGCTGGTTGTTTCGAATTGCTGACCTTTCAGTTAGCAGCCCAGTGAGTAACCCACCACGCCACCGGAACACCTCTTAAAGCTATATGCAGATTTCTACAAGCCATACATGACACATTGCTCCTGCCTCCTCTCACCAGGAAGCTTTTTCAACTGAGATCCTAACATCTTTAGTTTCCTGTGCTGTAGAACTGTTTCCTGATTAAGGTGGACAAACTAGATTCTTGTAATTCTCAACCACATTTCCACAAGGAGGTACACAGAGTTTTAAATAAGCTTCTGTGGGTTTCCAGAAGGTCCTTGGTGTCAGTCTCGTGCAGCTTGTCAACATTCTGGGTGGTGGCCATGAGCCACCGCCCCTGCCCTCACAGTGGGCCTCCCATCCAGGGAGGTTCAGATCCGTGCTCGGCAGATCTCCCACACCCAGGATGGGCCTGAGAAATCAGCCAGGTCCTGTGCTTGTCATCTTCTCCACTAACCGTGGACTCTTCTGGAAGTTGGACCCCCACTTTCAGCACTAACAGCAGCTCCTCCATCGATGGCTATGTGCTTGGCTTCTGCAAAAACCGCTGTGTATCTGTAATATTTGGATTGGATGAGACATGGATGGGAAAATTGAGATTTGTGTAGAAGACAGAGACTTCAGTCTATAATACACCTGGGAAATTAATTGCATCCGGTTTTATCAGCCGTTCTATAGTATAATTCTTCAAATGGACTGCACCAAAGGAGTCACGGACAAGGGCGTCAGACCTAGGACACTGAGGCTGCACAGGGCACCCCAGGATCCCATGCATATCTGACAATTTGTTTTCATAGTCACCGTGCGGCAACTTACACTGCTAATTTCACAATATAGCTCTCCGATATAGCCATATCAGTTCACATGAATCTGCCTGCCTCATTTTTATAAGGGCTACAGAATATTTCATTAAATGGTGGCACCAGAATTTATTTCACAAGGACCATTTTGTCCCCAAGGAGCAGTCGTGACACCACGGCAGGCTGCTATCTAAAAGGTCCATGACTCGGCAGGAGAAGAGAGCCGGGTATCGCTGCCTAGGAAACCCTATGGAGCAGTTTCATCACGCAGGGCACTGTGAGTTGGAATCAACTCGATGCACACACAACAATAACGTTCTCATCAGGTCTGTGACTTAAACATCCCCTGTAGATGTCTCCCAGGGTCAGTAAGTCTAGGCTGCATTATTCTGCTGCTCAGCTGCTCTCCGTGCCACCCTGGATGCACAGTCATTCACTGCTCCCCTAATGTTTGAATGATGGCCTGTCTTCTGCTAATGGCTGCTAAAGCAAACAGCAACCATCTGGTATAGCTAGTGTATACACTTCAAAGACGCATACTCTTTACGGCAGCACTCCTACTTCTAAGAATCTTCCCCTGTACACCGGTACAGGTAGGAACTGGAAACAGGGAATCCAGGACGGATGACCCCTCAGGACCAGTGGTGAGAGTGGCGATACTGGGAGGGTGGGGTAGAAAGGGGGAACCAATTACAAGGATCTACATGTAACCCCCTCCCTGGGGGACAGACAACAGAAAAGTGGGTGAAGGGAGACGTTGGACAGTGTAAGATATGACAAAATAATAATAATTTATAAGTTATCAAGGATTCATGAGGGAGGGGGAAAAAAGAGCTGATCCCAAGGATTCAATGGAAAGTAAATGTTTAGAAAAGAACGATGGAATATATGTACGAATATGTCGGATACAATTGATATATGGTTTGTAACAAGAGTTGTAAGAGCCCCCAGTAAAATGATTTTTTTACATTATGTAAAAATAAAAAAAGAAAATACCATTTACAATAGCCACAAACCTAACCAAAGAAACAAAAGATATGTGCAAAGAAAACTAAAGAACATTATTACAAGAAACCAAAAGAGACCTTACACAAATGGAAGAATATTTTATGCTTGTAGATAGGAAGACTTAATATTGTGAAAATGTCAACATTATTAAAGCAATCTACACATGCAATGTAATTCCAAACCAAATCCCAGCTTTAGTTTTCAAAGATAGAAAAACTAATCACCAATGACATATAGAGAGCTAAAAAAGAGAGGGAAGAGACCCAGGATAAGCAAAGAACTTCTCAAAAAGAAGAACAAAGCAGGAGGCCTTGTAGTACCTACCTGAAAACCTGCAGCACAGCCACAGCCTGGAACCAGTACAGTGAGAGACACACAGGCCAGAGGAACAGGACAGAAAACCCAGAAATAAAAGCATCCACCTACAGGCAACTGATTTTTGACAAAGGATAAACTAACATTAAATGGGAAAGAGGCACCCTCTTCAACAAATGGTGCTGGGAAATTGGGTCTCCATCTACAGAAGAGTGAAGCAGGACCCACATCTCACCCTGTGCACACAAATGAACTTGAGATGGATTTGAGATCTAAACGTAAACCCAGAACTATAAGGCTCATCAATGAGAAAACTGGGACAAACCTAAGGGTCCTACTGCAGGGCATACATGGACTACCAAATGTAATACAAGAGGTACTTCTTTCATGAGTCTTTTGATGAGCATAAATGTTATATTTTAATAGGTCCCAGTCATCTATTTTGCCATCCACTGTGTGAATGCAGTCCATCCTGCGCTGTTATCTCTCTCTACAGATTTTGTGCCTGTGGTTGCAGACAGAAAGAGGTCCTTGCCTTGACAAGGACAGCATGCAGTCCAGGGTCCTTGGACGTGTGAGCTTGCTGGGCTGAGGCCCCTCTGCATCCCAGTCTGCTTCACCCAGGACGTGAGACTGGGGACCTGAGACTGACTGTTGACCCAAGAAACCACTGGAAAAGCTAGTTGGCTAGTCAGGATCTTTCAGGCCAGTGAGCGAGATGCACTTCATCCCAAATGTATTTCCTGGTTGAAAAACCGGTGGACCTATCCATGAGAATTTAAAAGAAACATTTCCATAGTAAGAAAAATTCCATAGTATGATAAATTGATTTTAAATGGAAAAAATATGAGGAACCAGGATTGGTTAGAGAAGGGAACTATGGAATGGTGAAGAAGTGTAGGAAGAAAGATAGTGAAAGAATCATGTCCATAAAGAAGTTGTTAGAAAGTGGTGGTGACAAAAAAAAAATTGCAATGTGAGAAATCAAGTTATTTAAACAACTGAGGCATGAAAATCTGGTGAATCTGTTAGAAGTGTGTAAGAAACACACACACAAAACTAATGGTACTTTGTTTTTGAATTTGTTAATCACACAAATTCTTTTTTTTAAAAATCATTTTATTGGGGGCTCATAGAACTCTTATCACAATCCATCCATACATCAATTGTATAAAGCACATTTGTACATTCGTTACACTCATCATTCTCAAAACATTTGCTCTCCACATAAGCCCCTGGCATCAGCTCCTCATTTTCCACCTTCTCTCCCCACTCCCCCTCCCTCATGAACCCTTGATAATTTATAAATTATTATTTTTTCATATCTTACACTGTCCGACGTCTCCTCTCACCTACTCCTCCATTGTCCATCCCCCAGGGAGGAGGTTATATGTAGATCCTTATCAACAGTTCCCCCTCTCTACCCCATCCTCCCTCTACCCTCCTAGTATTGCCACTCTCACCACTGGTCCTGAAGGGATCATCCGCCCGGGATTCCCTGTGTTTCCAGTTCCTATCTGTACCAGTGTACATCCTCTGGTCTAGCCAGATTTGTAAGGTAGAATTGGGGTCATGATAGTGGAGGGAGGGGGGAGGAAGCATTTAGGAAGTAGAGGAAAGTTGGATGTTTCATCGTTGCTACACTGCACCCTGACTTGCTCATCTCTCCTCGTGACCCTTCCATAAGGGGATGCCCAGTTGCCTACAGATGGGCTTTGGGTCTCTGCTCCACACTCCCCCTCATTCACAATGATATGATTTTTTTGTTCTTTGATGCCAGATACCTCATCCCTTTGACACCTCATGATCACACAGGCTGATTCTTTGCCAAAGACGTGTTTCCCCTTTTACGTGTTTTCTATTAATGTTGACCATTCTCTCTCCTTCTAGGTCAGCCCCTGTCCAAGGCAAAGGGGTGTCAGTTGGGGGAGGCAGTCTATAAGGTCCTCTATATCGGGGAGGCCAAAAGAGTCTCCCACTACCTAATCTGAATGGAAGCCAGGGTTTTCCGTTGGGTTTCATTTTCTCCTCTCTTTGGGGTTTCTTCCTCACTCAGTTCCCACATATCCTCCTCAGAATTCCCAAAGATGTCTCGCTGTCTAAGCCTCTCCAATGCCTCAGTTAAGGACAGCCCCGTCATATTGAAGCAAGTCTTAGATCTGGTTTCATTCGTACTTCTCAAGACTGCCCTCGCATCCATTCCTGGTGCGGTAAACATGACAATGCACACAATTCTCAAGGATGGATCTAACAACAGCAAATATGTGAGGGATGTTGGAATCCCTCCCTGGGAAGCTCTGCTCTGCGGACACTCCTTCCACCAGGCTGGACCTTTGCTAGACAGCATGGCTGGGATGGCTCCCATCGCCGTTCAGCGTTATAGAGTGGATGAGAAAACCAAGACGTATTACATTCCATTTGTTAAATCAAGTAAACATTCTCCATCGGGCACTTTTAACATTAATGTGGCCCCTTCCGTGACTGGTGACAAGAGCCTCCTTCAAGCAAATAAGAAAAGTAAAAGGGACTAAGATAGACGTTCCTTTGCCTTAGCTAAATTATAATCATCTTCCTGAACTAAGACCGTGGAAGGTATATCTTGAAATCCCAGGCTCATAAGGAAAGAGAACAAAATTATTTCAGAATCTTGAATTCCGTCTCTGGCTGCGATTGGCCTCCACACCCCACGGTTCTTTGCATCAGCCAGCAGGGTCTTCCCTGTCAGACGCTTTGGACGTTGACTCCCCTCGAGTAGAACACCAACGCTTTAGATTATTTTAATTCTGAATTGAATGCTGCTCCAGCATGGAAGATGACATCCTCTTGCAATAGAGTGCTGCTACTGCAGGGGAGAGAACTGTGGTCTGGATTGCTCCCATTGAATTGTCTGAGAGGATCTGCAGAAGAAGGAAAACCAAAGACTCTGCCTCCAAATGTTGTGAAAGAAGAAGACAAATACCCCTCAGCTCTTATTCCATCATCTTTTAGGTCAACTGATGCTGCTTCAAGGAATATCCAATGAAAGAATTATGATATGAATGCATATTTTTTGTTATTAGATTGTGTACGTAGAGTTATCCAAGATTAACAGTGGGTTAAAAAATAAATAAGTAAACTCAAGGGGATAATACACCCAGCGATATGCTCATCATTGGCCACTTTTGGCCTAGTTTCTATCCATCCCTTGGTGGCCTTGGCCATGTGCTAGAGATCAGAGGGACTTGAGACTCTGTCCTTCTGAGGTACACGACATCCTTGAGAGGCCAACACCAGAAGAATTTGATATGGAAACACCACTAAGCTAACCTGGATTTACCTCAGATGCTCCTGAGCAGATTTAAGGAACCAACATACTCCCTTGGACTTGACACTGAAATGTTCTAGCGTGAGAAAACAAACCCAGATGACTGCGAGCCTATGGTTGTAGGATTGGCGGTCATTGGACTTTGGTTCAGATCGCTTAGTATGAGGGTCCCCAATGAATGATGGTCCAGGACTAAGAAATACTTATTATTTTAATTCCTTCCTTGCTTGTTTATGACATGTATTAGTTTAGTAGGAATAGTTCTGCTTTTGTGAATGAGTGCTATTGAAATTTTTGCCCTATCACCAACCACTGCTGTTTGTTTAAATAGTGCCCCGTCCCATAGAGGTTTAATCTGTACAAGTCAACAATTCATGTATTGTGGTCTGAAGCTGACCTATACTTGTATATTTGCCTTTTCTCAACAATGTTTTAAATTCTTAATCATTGGCTAAATTAACTACCCTATAACCTGATCCCCCACGAGGTTGCAGATGATTTTTAATGTTCTCCATTATGAAATGATAATGATGTCTTTAAAGTGAACTAGAGACATGTATAAACCATAGATAAATGAATGGATTTTAGCCCCAGTCTAAGAGCAATTAGTTCTTATGATGGGACCCTGCTTGATACTCCTCGTCATGAAGAGGTCATTGACAATATGGGTGTTCTAGTAAAGTGTGTGAAGAAACCAGATGGTACCCTGCCATCAGAAAGAATAGTGTCTAATAAGAATTGTACGAGCCCCCAATAAAATGATTTTTTAAAAATTAACCAGCCAAATAAATAAATAAAGAGAATAGTGTCTAGAGTCTTAAAAGCATGTCTTCAAGCAAGCAGCCATCTAAGTGAAGTATCAATTAAGTCCACATGGAAGAAGCACACCAGTCTGTGTGATCCAAGGTTTGTACATAATAAAGTCCAAATCCAAAGGAGGGATGGCATCAGAGCTTAAATTGTGAACACCCAATCTGCAGAAGATCGTGGATGACAGTGGAGGCCCAAATCCATGTGTCGGTCCCCATATGGATGAAGCCTCGGGGATGTGAAAACCGTGCTATCTGGCAGAGAGCATTGTAAAGTTGGTTACGGTAGATGATATAGAGTTAGGTTAAAATTTTACACCTTATAATTTGATCTCTCTTGATCTATTTAAAAGTTATTTCGGTTTTAAATATTTTCTTTTTTTACAGTTTTATTTTTTACTTTATTTTCTTTGGTTTTATGCTTATGTTCTATTATAATACTTTTCTTATTTATTTTTGCTTTTCAATTAATATATGTAATATCATTCCATAGTTCAATCACATGAAGCAGAATTGTACAATTGCTCCCACGATCAGTTTCCAAACATTCTTTTTCTACGTGGACTCCTTGACATCGCTTTTTCTGCTCTCTTTCTGACTGAGGTTTTCCGGTTTTGTCTAGTAACTGTTGCTGGGCTTGTTTGTTTGCTTCTGGTTTGTGCTTTCTATGATGTTCTGCAGATGAAATCCAGGATAGACAGATATCTGAGACAGTAACTGTACTGATAATTGCCTAGGGGTGTGGCAAGGGAGAATGGGAGTAAGTGGGTAGCTCTCAACAATGAGCACAAGAAGATGTTCTGAAATTGATTGTGGTGATGATTGCATAAATCTTCTTAATATGACTGAATGATCAAATCGTATGATATGTGAAGTATATGCCAATAAAACTATTAAACAAAGAAGTATGCAAGAGAAAAAGACATTTTGAGGAAAGGAAAAGACAGTGTTGAAGCAACACTCACAGCACATGTGTACATGTACACACGGGCATGTGTGTGGAAGCCATAGGTTACTCTATGTCTAGTGCATATATGTCCTAGAAGCTGGGCTGTATGAAGAACAGCATCACATCAGGACTGGGGGAAGGTTTAGTACCAGCCTGTAATGTGCAGATGACACAGTGTTGCTTGCTGCAGTACTTACTGATAAAGACCAAAGACTGTAGCCATCAGTACGAAGTGCATCACTGTGAAGAAAACAAAAATCCCACCAGCGGGCCCAAAGACAAATCGTGACAAATGAAGAAAGATCGAAACTGTTGAAGACTCCTTTTGGCTTGGGTCTACAATCAACGGCCATGAAAGCAGCAATCAAGAAACCAAATGATGCGTTGCAAAGGCCAGGGGTGCCGCAGACGACCTCTTAAAAGTGGTGTGCTAGAAAGCTTTGTAGACTCCCAGTTGGATTTCCCTGTAATGACTTTTTTTTTCTTCAATATGTTTTATGTTCTTTTTTCAAGATATCATTCTATTGGGGCTCATACAACTCTTATCACAATCCATACAAACATCAATTGAGTAAAGCACCATTATACATCCATTGCCCTCACCATTCTCAATTAGTAATGACTTTCAAAGCCAAGAAGTTTGCTCATGGCAAATTGGACTGGGTTAAGGGCCCTGCACCCGGAACTGCCACTGCTGCTTTGATCCCCTAGGGAAGAGTTGGAGGCTATACATTGGGGTGCTGCCTTAACACCTGCACACAGTTCAACCATGGCCCACCAGACAGCACAATTGGTCCTTCATCCTGGGCAAGAGAAGGATGTAGCCTAAGTGAGGGTCTCCTGAGGCTTCAAGTCCACTTCTACTCCCCCTAGGCAAGGTCCTCGAGCACCAAGGTGGTACTACATGTCGAGAACGTGTCCACTCTGCAGTCATTGTCCCTGCGTTAACTCAAGGAATTGGCTATCGTCTCCCAGGCCCCCGCTTTCACCCCGCTTCGCTTGTTGGGTATTTCAGAGGAAGAGTCTTACCCTCCTGTCTCACCCTTTGGGCTCCATCAATCCTTGACTCTTCCATGGTCAGTCAGCGCCATGGCTGGCTGGCCTGAGGTCAGGATCCAGGATCCTTATGTTTGGAGGCAGTGGAAAGGTCACTTTGAGGACTTAGGTGGGCATGACCCAAGTCAAGGTACTTTAAAATTGCCTAATATGCAAATGTAAGCTGGGCAATGGATGAGGAAGACTGAAGAACCGACGGCTTCAAGTTCTGGTGGTTGTGAAGAACATTGAACACACCACGAACTGCCAGAAGATAACATACATCTGTCTTGGAGGAAGTACAGCCAGAAGTCTCCTTGGAAGCAAGGAGCATGTCTCTCACTTTGGCCTTGTTATCAGAAGACACCAGTCCCTGCAAAAGGGTATCATACCGGTAAAGTAGCATGTCAGCAAAAAAACAAACAAACAAAAAAAAAAAAAACAGGGGGAAGACCCTCAATAAGATGGGTTGACACAGCGGCCATAACAATGGAATAAAACATCACAATTGTGAGGATGGTGCAGGATCTGACAGTGCATCCTTCTGTTGTGCACAGGGTTGCTATGAGTTGGGAATGAACTAAATAGCACGTAGAAACAATATAATAAGAAACATGGGGGAAATAGTTATTAGCATTTGTAAGGCATAACCAAGCACCTTGTAGAAGAGACTTACTGGGTTTGATGGCTTAGGACCAAAATCTCATGGAACAACTGGCATAATATAGTTAATAAAATCTATGTTCTATATCCTGGTTTGATGAATAGTGTCTGGGGTCTTAAAAGTTTTCAAGTACTCATTTAAGATATAAATATTGGTCTCTACTTCTCCAGAGCAAAAGAGAAAGAAGGAAGTCAAAGACTCTGGGAAGAAATAGCCTTAAAAAAAATAGCCTAAAGGATGCATAGTCTGAATGGAGCACAGTTGCATGTACCCTGAGACCAGAACTAGATGGTGCACGGCTATCATGACTGCCCATTCCAATCAGGGCCACGGAGAGAGATGGATCCTGATAGAGCAAGAGAAGAATGTGGAACCCAACTCAATTTCTTAAAAAGTTCAGATTCACTGGACTGGTGGGGACAAAGAATCCTCAATACGCTCCCCTGAGACCCTCTTGAAAGCTTAGGGGACGCTAGCCCCTAAAGTAACTTTTTAGCTAAATAAGAGTGGCTCTAAAATAACATGCTCTGGGTGTACTGTGTTCCTTTACAAATCGTCTATATGGGAGAGGAGTTGAGATTGCGTCCAGGTAGAATAATCACTCCTGTTGTTAGACCAGAAAATTAAGAGACAGGCATGGGAAGCAACCCCGAGGAGAGAGCAACGGATTGACAGTTCCAGAGAGTGTGCAGGGAGGAGGGGGAGGGGGAAAGGAGCGGCGAGCAAACAACGCCATAGACAAGGGAACAACTAGGGAATTAAAAGCAACAACGAGGAGGACATAGAGATCCTGGTGGTGTTACAACAGTGATCTAGCTGAGAGGAATTACTAACAGGCAGAAGAAGGGAGAGCATGATGGTAGGGCAGGAGGAAGGTAAAAGGAAACAGGAAAGTTCTAGGAAGCAAAGCAATGGGTGAAAGTATAAACATAGGTGTATACTCATGTAAACATATTAATTCATAAAATAGAGGTATTGGCCTAAGTACATATATTTATATGGCAATACATTGAGGAAGTGGATGGACTTTGGGCCTCTGATCAAGCCCTCCCTCAATGCAAGAACACTTTGTTCTAGCAACTTGGCATTCTGTGATGCTCACCCTCCTGACACAATCGCTGAGGATAAAATGGGTGTATCAGAAATGTGGTGAAGAGAGCCGAGAGTGCCAGCTATCAAAAGATACAGCACCTGGGGTCTTAAAGGCTTGAAGATAAACAAGCGGCCATCTAGCAGAGAAGCAACAAGCCCACATGGAAGAAACACACCAGACTGTGCGATCATGAGATGTTGACAAAAATCAGGTAACAGACACCAGAAGACCACTCCCCGCAAAAAAACATATTGTTGAGAATGAGTGTGGGGTCAGAGAAGAGACCCAAAACCCATCTGTAGACAATAGGACGTGCCCTCACAGAAGGCTCACAAGGAAGGGATGAGTCAACCAGGGCACAGTAAAACACCCATGAAACACACGATATTCCTCTGGTTCTTTGAAGCTTCCTCACCACCACCACCCCACTGCCAAAACTATCATGACCCCAGTCCTGCCTTTCAGTTCTGGCTAGACCGGGCATGTACACTGGTACAGATAAAAGTTCACGACACACAGAATCTAGGTCAGATATACCACTCAGGACCAGAAATGGGAGTAGCAAGCAGTACCAGAAGGGTAGGGGAACACACACACACACACACACACACACACACACACACACACACCCTGGGGGATGAACAACAGAAACGTGGCTGAAGGGAGACAGTGGTAGGTATAAGATATGAAAACAATAATTTATAATTTATCAAGGGGTCATGAGGATGGGAGGGGGAGGGAGGGAAAAAAGAGCTGATACCAAGGCCTCAAATAGAAAGCAAATGTTTAGAAAATGATGATGGCAACATATATGCAAATATGCTTGCTATAATTGATGTATGGAATGTTGTAAGAGCTATAAGAGCCCCCGATAAAATGATTTTTAGAAAAGGTCTATATAAAGGAAAAGAGAAAGAAAGAAAGAAAAACACAGATAGGCATGGAAATACCCACTTCTCTTGCCCTCCACCTCCCTTTTCCAAAGTTCCAGTCTTTAGTCAAGGGAGAAACAATAAAAATGAGATCAGTTTAAAAAAAATGAGATCAGTTTGTTGAGGTCTTAGCTCCTAGAGATGTTCTTTGGGACATTTTGGTGGTGCCCTTTGTCTCTCGGAGGGGAACAGGAGCACGTAGTATGTGACCTTCAGGAGCCTCTCTGGCTTGTCTTCTATCCTTAAAAAAACACATCTGTGTGAGGCCAAATGATCAGCAATTACCCTGCAGCAAAGATGACGAGGTGAGGGGCGGGAACTGAAATGACTGGACACAGACTAACCAGCACAGAAATAATATGAATGAATAATTGTGTAAAAGATGTTACATGGGAAGCTGGTCTTGCTATGTAAACTCTCACCGAACACACAATAAAATACTGTGTGTGTGTGTGTGTGCGTGCGTGCGTGCGTGCGTGCGTGTGTGAGATGGAATGGAGAATGAAAAGAAAACCCATGGAAAGGAAGAAATCATGTCTCTGATGAGGAGAATTCACTTTCTAGACAATGTAAAGACAACACAGCCCAATTAAAATATGGGCTAAGGGTACGAAGAGATATTCCTCTAAATATATACAAATGTTCAGTATGCATATGAAAAGATGCTTGGCATTATTAATTATCAGGGAAATACAAATCCAAGCTTCAATGAGATATCCATTAAGATGGATATAATTTTTAAAAAGATAAATATTGATGTGGCTTTGGGAAAGATTATCCAATAAGCAAGGTAAGCACAGGCATACTTGTCTTTGCTTACTCGTTAGGACTTGTATTTATTTACTGACTAATCAGAATCAACTTGATGGCAACAGGTGTTTTCATGTTACTGTTTTTTATCCATACAATGAAATATTACTCAACAATCAAAACAGGAAAAAAAGAGTGAAGTGCTGATACAACATGGCGGAGCATTATAAATATTATGCTAAATTAAAGAATCCAGTCACACACACAAACTATATATTGTATGTTTCTATTTATATGGACTATCCAGAATAGGCAATGCTACAGAGACAGAAAGAAGTGCTTGATTACTAACCAAAAGGTTCGTCTCAATCCACCCAAAGGTGCCTCAGCAGACAGGGCAGGTGATGTGTTTCTGAAAGGTGCCAACTTTGAAAACCCAGTGGAGTGGTTCTGTTTTTCAGTCATGGGGTTGCCAGGAGGCAGAATCTACCAGAAAGTAACTAACAACAACACGAACAGAGACCAAAAGGAGATGAATAGTTGCCTAGGGCTAGGAATATGGATACGTTAGGGAGTAATGGCTAAAGGACACAGGTCCTTTCTGTGGATGATAAAATGTTGTGAAATGGATTGTGGTGATCATCTCACAACTGTGTGATATACTAGAAACTACTGACTGCACACTTCAAATGGATTTTTTGGTGGTATATCAATTATATTTCAATCACATTGAAGTCACATCTGGGAACTCATGCATCCTGCTTGCCTTTATCGTTTGGTTTGTGATTAATTGATTTACCTTTGATCTTTCCCTTCAGAAGTTAAAGTTCAATGCAATTATTATTGGAATTTATTTCAATTATAATAGAATTTTAAGACAAAAGGAATTAACTAGATTTACAGTAGAATAAATAAAGGTTGGTGCCCCTAACCAGCGGGACTCAGTTATTCGAGAGGTTACCGAGGGGGACCCAGCCTGAAAAAGAAACGGGCGAGAGAGAGAGAGAGAGAGAGAGAGAGAGAGAGAGAGAGAGAGAGAGAGAGAGAGAGAGAGAGAGAGAGAGAAGCGAGACCAAGCAGATTTTTGTCAAGGTCTCTCTTTATTGCTACACAAGCCTCTTTATGAAGGGTGAGGCAAACAAAGGAATTCCAAGGATAGGTAAAATAAAGGAAGGGAGGGGGTGTAGAGCACACAAGGTAGGGAGACACAAATCTACAGTTGTAATGTCTGGTGCTGGAGTAAACAAAGGTGGGCCATCTGGTGTTTGTCAGGATAAGATAAGGTTGAGGTGAAGTGGCTTTAGCCCTGCCGGGCAGACAGTATGGAGTCGGTCTTGTCAGGCTGATTATGTCCGGTTCCCAACAGGTTGGGTTAAGAACTATGAAGAGTTTCAGGATTTCGGTATGATTTGCAATAGTTTCCATAGCATTAAAAATTGAAGTGAATAAATAGCTTCTGATTTCAGACTAGAAGCAGGAGTGTTTGTGAAAGAATAAACTGAAGCTTGTTCTTTTGAGGCCCAGGAAAAAGCAAGATTCGTTGTTCCATTGTGTGAACACCACCGAAAGGATGATGGCATTAGCCAAAAGCAAGGCTGTCGGGATGAATGGAATGCCTAGGGAAGTGTTTCAGAAAGCTGAAGAAACACTGGAAGCACCCAGTCGTCTATGAGAGGAAATTTAGAAGACAACGACTTGGCCAACTGAATGGCAGAGATCCATATTTGTGCCCATTCCAAAGAAAGGTGACCCAGCAGAATGCTCAAACTGTAGAACAATACCATTGCTATCCCATGCAAATAACATGTGCTTGAGATCCTCCAAGAACAGCTGCAGCAGTACATGACAGGGAGCTGCCAGATTAGAGGACGTGCCGGATCCGAGGATTAGGGTAGCATTGCTGATGTCAGATGGGCTTGACTCCAAACGGAGAATACCAGAAAGATATTCACTTATGTTTCATTGCAAAGGCACTTGACTGTGTGGACCGTCGTACACTGTGGGTAAACTTGAGAAGAATGGGAATCCAGAACACTTCGTTGTGCTCTTGAAGAACTTGTACAAGAATCAAGAGGCAGTGGTGCAAAGAGAGCAAGGGCACACTGCATGGCTTAAAGTCAGGAAAGGTGTGCATCAGGCTTGCAACCTCTCATCATTGGTCAGTGTAAGACATGAAAAAATGATGATTTATAAATTATCAGGGGGTTGGGAGGGGGGGGGAAATGAGGAGCTGATACCAAGGGCTCAAGTAGACAGAAAATGCTTTGAAAATGATGATGGCAACAAATGTACAAATGTGCTTGACACAATGGATTCATGTATGTGTTGTGATAAGAGCTGTATGAGCCCCCCAATAAAATGACTTAAAAAAAAAAGAAAGGCTACCTGCTTGGAACCCCTCTGGGACAGTTGTGCTCTGCAAATGCGGAGCTGTCAGGAGTTGGAATCAACTTGATGGCAGTTAACAAGTTAGTCTCCTAAGGGGGAAATGAAAAGAGAGCCGCCAGTCCCTGCAGAAGGACCTGCGGGATAAAGAGGAGGGGCAGCAAGCAAGAGGCAGGCCCCCCAGGAGATGGACTGACCCCGTGACTGCAGCAATGGGCTCTGGCATAGAAACAATCACAATCCGTGAGGAGGGCTCAGGACCCTGCAGTGTTTCCTTGTGTTGTGTAGAGGGTCTCTGTGGGTTGGAACCTACTGGATGGCACCTAACAACAAGAACAACAAAAGATAATGAGTACTGGTCATCAGAGCAGAACACACCATAAAAAGACATAATAGCTATTGACTGATCCCCTATAATTACATGATTATTAACATTCCTTTCCCAAATCTCTCATTTGTTTTTTTTAATCCCTTTCTTTTCTTTTTTTAAATCATTGTATTGTGGGCTCACACAACTCTTATCACATCCATACATCCATCCATGGTGTTGAGCACATCTGTACATTCATTGCCCTCCTCATTCTCAAAACATGTGCTCTCTACCCCTGGCATCAGGTCCTCCTCTCCTCCTCGTTCTAATGCATTAAAAAATCTCCTCTTTTCTTTGTTTAATGAGGCAGTTAGAGAAACTGAAACTACATCTCCTTTGCTTCAATCAATTAAATAAATAAGATGTCCTTCTCCTCTCCAAAAGCCTGTTTTGGAGAATTTTAGCTTAACTTTGATGGCAGTCAGAGACTTGGATTTTTGTGGTAAAATACCATGTATACTCAAGTATAAGATGACCTGAAAATCAGCTGAGGCACCTAATTTTACCACAAAACCTGCATTAAAAATGTGCTGAAAAACTCGGCTTATACATGAGTATATACAGTAATAAAATTATTACAGAAACAACATCAATCTCTTCTCCATTTATCATGATGTTATCTACTGGGCCAGTTGTGGGGATTTTGGTTTTCTTTACATTGAGTTGTAATCCACGCTGAAGGCTTCAATCCTTGATCTTCATCAGCAAGTGCTTCAAGTCCCCCCCCCATTCAGCAAACAAGGATGTGTCATTTCTATATTGCAGGTTGTTAATAAACCTTCCTGCAATCCTACTTCATGTAATCCAGCTTTTATTTTTTTAAAAAACAAACATTTTATTAGGCGCTCTTACAGGTGTTATTATAATCTATAGTTCCGTTAGATCAAGCATAATTGTACAATTGCTGCCCTTATCATTTTCAATATTTATCTTCTTGAACTACTTGATATCAGCTCCCTTTTATGCCCTCCCTCTCCCGCCCTACCAGCTTTTCTAATTATTTTCTCAGATTGAATAAGTATGTTGAGAGTATACAACCCTTTATGCACCTTTCCTGATTTTAAAAAATCATTTTATTGGAGGCTCATACAACTCATCACAATCCATACATACATCCATTGTGTCAAGCATATTTGTACATTCATTGTCCTCATCATTCTTAAAACATTTGCTTTCCACTTAAGCCCTTGGTATCAGCTCCTCATTTTCGGCCCCTCTCCCCGCTACCCTCTCCCTCATGAACCTTTGATAATTTATAAATCATTATTATTTTGTCATGTACCTTTCTTGATTTTAAACCATGCAGTATTCCCATGTCTGTTCAGACAACTGCCTCTTTCTTGATCGATGTACAAGTTTCACATGAGCACAATGAAGGCATTCAGGAATTCCCATTCTTCTCAAGACTAGCCATGGTTTGTTATGGTGCACACAGTTGATTGTGTTGACATAATCAGTGGAACACAAGTAAATATTGCTCTGGTATTTTCTCCTTTCAGCCAAGATCCATCTGACAACAGCAATGATATCCTTTGTTCCACGTCCTCTTCAGACTCCAGTGTAAACTGGCAGTTCCCTGTCAGTGAACCGCTGCAACTGTTGATGATGGTCATCAGCAAAATTTTTCTTGCATGTGAGGTTATTCTATAATTTGAACATTCTTTGGAATTCCTAAATATGGATCTCTTCCAATCAGTCAGCCTAGTAGCTGTGTACCAAGTTTCCTGACAGTGGCTAGTTTCAAGGAAGACCAGTTAGGGAGGGCTTCATTAAGTTGTTGAATTTCCCATTGCTAGTTCATCAGTTTCTGAATGAAATTGGCGCAGCTTGAACTTCTTCCTTCAGCACCGCCGGTCCTCGTTCATATGCTCCCTCTTGAAAAGGTGGAATGCCGACCAGTTCTCTTTGAGGCAGTGACTCTGCATGCTTGCCCTCTCCTTTTGGTGCCTCCGGCATCATCCAGTATTTTGTCCATAGAATCTTTCAGTGCTGCAACTCAAGGCTCGATTTTTTTTTCTGTTTTTATTTTATTTTTTTAAACAATTTATTAGAGGCTCATACAGCTCTTATTACTGTCCATACATATACATACATCAATTGTATAAAGCACATCTGTACATTCTTTGCCCTAATCATTTTATTTTTTTACATTTTATTAGGGACTCATACAACTCTTATCACAATCCATACATATACATACATCAATTGTATAAAGCACATCCGCATATTCCCTGCCCCAATCATTCTCAAAGCATTTGCTCTCCACTTAAGCCCTTTGCATCAGGTCCTCTTTTTTTTTTTTTTTTAAGGCTCGAGTTTTTTTCTTGAGTTCTTGCCATTTAAGATATGCTGAGCCTATTCTTCCTTTTTGGTTTTCTAGCTCCAGGTCTTTGCACATTATAATATTTGACTTTGCCTTCTTGACCTACCCTTTGAAATTTGCTGTTCAACCCTTTGACTTCATCATTCCCTCCAGAGCACCCCCATAGCTCCTTTTAATGTTCAGTAACTCATCAACCATCGTCCCCCCATTCATGCCATCATCTGCTTCTTCTTTTCCCATCATGTCTACTAGGATACTAGAAGAGTAACAAGCTAGACCGGGCCCCTGGTCTCACAGTCAGCTGGTATTAGCATGTTCCTCTTCTAAGATTTAGGGACACTCCCTGATCCTGTGCAGACAAGGGGTTGAGCCTCAGTGGTGATAGGCCTTCCCATCCCATTCGTAGCCCCTGAACAAGGATCCTCTGAATGAATGCTTAGAAACACCAGTGACTACTTGCCAGGAAGACTTCTGGAAGTTGTAGTTGGCCTAGAACTGGAAGAGAAAACCAACCCAGATCGGCACTTCTAGGGTGTTCAGAAGAAAGAACAACTTCTGGGAAGTTAGGAGGAGGCCCCAGGAACAGGCCATGGGCAGAGTGTTGGTCCTCAGTGGCACTGGAATGCAGCAGCAGCCTGTGGGCAGGGCAGTCTGGATCCCAGTCCTAACTTCCCTCTGTGGCTCTCAGCTTCCTCCTTGGATGACCAGATGGCCAGTCTAGAACAGCTGAGTGGCCCTCGCCTGTCAGTGCAGCTGATCTGTCTGGCTGTTCAGCAGAGTCCCACGCGTGCAGCTGCACGGCAGCTTCCCAGGTCCTGAGGTCTGGGCCATCGCAATCCACAAGGCTCGGTGCGCACCAGGCCCTTGATATGCCGCAGAACCTCGGCACCCTAACAGGCTCCAGCCACCCCTGCCATCTCGATGTCCCTCCACAGGCCAACCCCCTTCCCACCCTCCCACCTTGGTATGGGCTGCTCCTTCTGGAAAGTTCTAGTTCTTTCCATTTCTTTTCCAAACTCGGTTTAAGTGGCACTCCTTCAGGATTATCTCAGAGCAACAGCCAGAACACATTCTTAATCCTTGCCAGACTTAGAGTCACTTAGTACCTACCGGTCCAGTTCTGTCATCCCCATTTCTCTGCCCAACCATACGTTCTGTTACTGCAGGGCCTGGCAGCGGTGCCGTCCCCTACCCTGAACACAACAGGACATCAGGACAATGGGTGTGGCATCCATGGAAGAAAAGGGTCAGGAAACTTCTGCTTGATGTGTGGAGTCACAGACAGTCAGTGGGCTCTCTGCTCCGTCTGCAGCCGTCTCCCACCTCACAAGATCATTCGCTCCCCTCAGACCAGGCCAGATCAGGAGCTGGCCCTCCACTTGCCAGGCTCCAGATGTCCTCCCCGGCTCTCTGCCTCATCAGCAAGGCCACATCTTACTCTTCCTGCAGGATCCAGCCCAGCACATTCGGTGCCCGCAAGCTCTTCACTAGAGCAGAATCAGACGCAGGGCAATGAGCCAGCGCAGCAGCAGACGCGGCCGAGGGGAGCGAGCAGAAGGGAGCTGAAGCGGGTTCCAAGGCCAAGGTGACATTGAATGATATTTCTCTCCAAACAACACTATTGAATTTATGTTCAATGTGTGAAAAACCCTAGAAAACATAATGAGCAATAAGGGGGAAATGGGAGAAAAATCACTCAGATTCCACTGCAGAGTAACTGCTGTGAGCATGTTGTCATATGTCCTTCATGTTTTTTCCATGGAGGTCAATGTATTGACAGGCGTTGACCATTTTAAAAAGGCAATGATCCTCTTTTCCACGCTGCTTGATTCAGTGAGAAACAGACAGGAAGCATGTTGAAGAGTCAGTCAATATAAATTTGCATCATCACCGACAGTGGCTGCCCAACCCTGCCTGGACTGCAGCTACCTGTCCCTGGTGGTTGGGCACTGACATCCTGTTTAGTTTTTCGTTCGTATGAACAGCCCTGCCAAAGGACATCCGGAAATCGGCACATCGGCAGCCTTGTCTGATGATTGCCTTCTGACGGGTTCCTAGCAGTGGATTGCCAAGTCAGCTATTGTGATTCTCAGCCTCCCGCTTCACAGTGCCCACGTGGCCTCCGGATTGATGTTTCCGTGGGGGGTGGGGGAGGGTTGAGCTATGTGGGGGAAATGACATGTGGGCAGCTGGGGACCCAGGGGACCCAGGGAATCAGTTGGTACTGGGCATCGGCAGGCTCGTGGCAGTCACTAGCTGCTGGGTGTAGCTGCGCCCTTGCGGCAGGGCAGTGCCACGCAGGCAGCTGCACGGACGCTTCCCCGGCCGGAGGTCTGGGCCACACAACCCACAGGGCCCGCAGACGCCAGACCCTTGTTATGCGCAGAACCTCGGCATCCTAACCTGTTCCACAGGCGTGAGGCTGCCCAGGATTCCCCGCAATCCTCCTCTGGCCCAGTTTTGCCTTTTTGTTTGTTTGTTTGTTTTACAATAACTGAGCCCGTAGCCACTTCAGGAGACAACTGCAGGGAAGCACAAATGTAGGGAACTCTGGCCATTCTTAGGAAATGATTTTCCAAAAGGGGTTATCCCGGAAGTCCATTTTAGGTGAGCCAACTGCAGAGGAGCAAGAGCATAGGGAATTCCCAACCTTTGCAGAAAATGATTTTCAGAAAGGGTTTTCTTCCAGGAAGACTCATTGCTTCTGGGAAGCCAGAGGCATCTGTGGACGGTGGGGAGTCAGGACTTGGGGTGGGTCCAGGCAAGGACCTTCTGACCTCGGCTGGTATGAACGCCTGTTGTCTGTGGATGCCACCTCAGCTCCGCTCCTGAACTTGTGCTTGCCCTTGAATTAGCTTATGAGATGGGCAGGGAGCAGCCAGACCCTTCCCCCCACGGAAGCTGTAAACATGAAACTTGGTCCTGGTGCCCTCCACTTCCTTCTGTGGACCCACAGCACAGAGCAGGCTGGGCTTTAAAGAATCCCACCTGGCTTCAAAGCACTCTCCCCCCTCACCCCCACCTCCCACCCCTCCCCGCTCCCCGCCGCCCTTCCTAGCTGTGGCACTGTGGACACGTCCGTCCCTCCCAGACCGCAGATTACTCATCTGTATAATGGGCTAGAAGTGGCTGCCAGAGTATTAGGGAAGTAATAAATACAGGTACCATGCGGCACATTGTCCGCAGCAGGGAAGCACTTTAGAAGTAGGATGCTCGAGTGAAAGCTGGTTTGGCTGGCGCTGCGAGGGTTCCCACCGTGAAGTCACAGGAGTGGCTCTTCCGGTACCAGCCAAAGGCCCACTCCCCGGCAAGTCTCCTGCTGCACGCAAGCTATTTTCTTGAAAGGCTCCATTTACAGGAAATTACTTTCCTAAGTTCCCCGCCTTTTTCCTGTTGTCACACTCACCCTAGCAACAGGTCTGGTCTGTAAATCACCCTGCAGGCAGGCAGCTCCCCTTTCTCCCTCCCAGCGGCTGGGGGTTTCAACTGCCAGCCTGGGGAGTAAGAGTGTAGCACTTAACCTAGGACACCACAAGGGTCCCTTGGCTGATGTCATCTTTAGAAAACGCGTCTGGAGATTGCAATAAAAATGATCAGGCCGGGCAGCATCACACCTCACACCAGGTGTGCGTGTGTGACGTCCTGCTGGGGTGGCAGGAGGGGGCGGGTTGGGGGGAGCAGTGAGGGTGAGTGAGTCTCTGCACCCTTAGTTTTGGAGTAGTCCGAGGTGCATCTACAGAAAATAGCACCTATGGAAATTAGCTTCAAGTTGCAGCATGTTTCCTTGCTGGTGAGGGAAACAGTGGCAATGGCTGATAGGCCCCTCAGTTGCTGTACCCCAGATCAGCCTCAGGGGGTAGCAAAGGGGAATCGGATGGGGCCCTTCTCAAGTCCTGTGCCCCACCCATTATGTCATCTCTGTGAACTTGGGCACTGCTCCCGGGACATTCCGTGGGGAGGGCTCTCCTCCCTCTACGGCAGCAGGAAGTGTCACCCCCTCCCATCACACCCCACGCTGCGGTCTGGTGAACGAGACAGGCATTCATTTTCCTGTTTCCTGTTATTTGCTTAGAGAAGCTGCCGGGTCTTTGCGAGCTGTCGAGTCTAGTGGTCCCTCCTGCCATTTTTCCAGCAACAACCTGCGTTCAGAAGCTGGAGGTAAGACCTTGGGGCAGAAGGGCCATTATTGGTAAGTGAGTGGACTCCTTCTGACAGTCTGCCTTCACCTCCTAGCGCTGGGTTTCTACTTTGCTGTCTAAGATTCCCATGAAGGGGATTTTTTAGGGGGACCCCAAGTCCCAAGGATCCCCGGGTGGGCAGGGCTTGTAGAGGCCACTTTCAGGTCTGGGTCTGGGCCAGCTCTGCCTTCTTTTCTCTCCACACATGCGGGGTCACTGGGGCTACGGAGGCCCAGGTGTGCGCACAAGGATGCTTCTCCACCTGCTCTGCTTTCTCTTGACCTCTGCGGGACAGCAGCTCCAGCATGGTGTATGCCCAGGCGTCCCCAAGGCCAGGCTCTGAATGTGGGTGGGCACTAGGGAAAGGGGGAGCTGGGAGAAGGTGCCAGCTAGGGCCTTAGTTCTGGCAGGGCTGGAGAATGAGTGTGGGTTTCTTGGCGTCCACAGATGGCCCCCTCCAGCCCGCTGCACCCGTCCATCCCACGGCACAGGGGTCGTGGCACCCAGATGGCAGCCCTGGTCCTGCTGAGCGCCTGCCTGGTGGTCCTTTGGTGTCTGGGGGAGCCATTAGACCACACTGCTTCCTGGCTAACATTCCACCTAGTGTCCCTGCAGCTGGGGCTCCTGATGAAGAAGGCGTGCCTGCTGGCCGAGGAGCAGCGCCATGTCCACTCCAGGTGACGCTCGGCCCTCCTGGTGGGGGTGATTGGGCACCTGGCACGTGAGGCGCCCTGCCCCTCCTTGAGCTTCTCTGACTGAGCTAGGCTGGGGTCTGGGGCTTGGCTGTCCTCTGCAGGTACCAGGGCCGCTACTGGAAGGTTGTGCAGGCCTGTGTGGGCTGGTCTTCCCACCACGGACTCATCTTGCTGTTGTCCTGTTATCTCCACTTCTCCCACTTCAACAAAAATGACCTGGCCTTCGCTAAGATGCTTACTCACCTGGGCCTCTCGCAGACAATGGACATCTTCCTGAACTTCCAGGTATGACATAGTGGAAGAGGGAGGATCACCTGCCCGGAGCTCAGTCCTGGGTGTGGGGACAGGCAAGCTCTGGGACTAGTTGAAAGGTTGGAGTCCTTGGAGGAGAGGAGGCGCCAGGGGTGTCCGAGAAGGGAGCGAGTGGCAGTAGGGTGGGAAGACTTCTTGGGAGAGGAGGGTCCTGGACATCCTTCATGGAGACCTGCCCACCCCACCCTCACCCCCTTTCATCTGTAGGACCTGTCCCCAGCTGAGGTCTCTGCAGTCTGTGAAAAGGGGAACTTCAATGTGGCCCACGGGCTGGCATGGTCATATTACATTGGGTATCTTCGGCTGATCTTACCAGGTAGGCCACCCATGTACCCCCATTTCTAGACCTATTAGACAAACAATGACATGCACACAGCTCCTTGCGCTTCCAGAATTCACTGTCCTTTTCAAAGCATTTTTGTGCCAACCAAATATTCTTGTGGGCATTTCTTTTGGGCCTGGTTTATAGCAAAGACGAGGGGCTTAGAGCCATCAAGCGACTTGTCCAAGGTCGCCCATCATTTATTTTAATAACTGTCCACTGCACACTTTGTATCCTCCCTGTGCATTTTCTTTTTGAATCCCCACTCTGTGAAGAAACCTATTTTTACAGATAAGAACATTGCCGTTTCAAGCAGTATCTTATCCAAAGTCACACCAACTTGCGTGTCTCACTCGCACACAAGGAAAGAAGACCGAATTTGATCCCGGTCTGTCCAGAGCCTGGACTCTGAATCCCTCTGGACTCCACGGGTCTCCTGCCTCTGACTTGCTATGGCTCTTCTATGCCTTACACCAGCTTCCCTTGACCACGAAGGCTTCAACTAGGAGGCAGGCCCGAAGTAGAGGCCCTGGGCTCCAGGGAGGTCCCCTCAGCTTCTCTCTGTTTCTCAGAACCCTGCAAGCTGTGCTGGGAAGGAGCAAGGCCAGCACGGCACGGGACTTTAAGGAGAGAAGCTGTGAGGGGAAGAGCTCCCTCGGTGGGGGTCACATGTTGGGGTGGTCAGACTTCCTGCATGCTCTGCCTCCTGACAGAGTTTTTTTGAAACTCACAGTATTTTTTTTTACATTTTATTAGGGGCTCATACAACTCTTCACACAATCCATACATATACATACATCAATTGTATAAAGCACATCCATCCGTACATTCTTTGCCCTAATCATTTTCAAAGCTTTTGCTCTCCACTTAAGCCCTTTGCATCAGGTCCTCTTTTTTCCCCCTCCCTCCCCACTCCCCCCTCCCTCATGAGCCCTTGATAATTTATAGATTGTTATTTTGTCATATCTTGCCCTATCCGGAGTCTCCCTTCCCCCCCTTCTCTGCCGTCCATCTCCCAGGGAGGAGGTCACATGCGGATCCTTGTAATCGGTTCCCCCTTTCCAACCCACTCACTCTCCACTCTCACAGTATTTTTTTAACTTACTCATTAGCTAGCCAAAAATGAATAGAATTGATAGAATGTGTATAGATCTAGAAATAGATAAAAAGAGTTCAGGTAAGTCTCTGTAGTGTTTCTACATGTTAGTTTTTTTGTTTGTTTTAGTTTTCGTGATATAAAATTCACATATCATACACTTCCATAGTTAAATTGCTTTTTTTTTTAAAAAAAAGAAATCTTTATTGGAATAGAAGGCCTGGTCTTTCTCCCATAGAAAGCTTGGGGTCTCAAACTGCTGACCTTGGGGTCAGCAGCTCAACACACAATCCACTATGCCACCAGGGCTCCTTCTGTTAAATCGCTTTAAAAAATTTTTTATTAATCATTTTATTGGGAGCTCTTACGAGTGATCATAACATTAGATCAAGCATCATTGTGCCACAGTCAGTTTCAAAACACGTAAATGGCTTTTAAAGACAGCGGTATATACTTCATCACACTCAGCTCTCCTGCTGGCTCCCCGGCACGCATCCGCTATCGTTGCTGCTGCTCTTCTTGTTCAGCGCCATTCAGTCTGTCCCGACTCATTGTGGCCATACGTGCAGCAGAAGCAAACCCTGCCCGGTCCCGTGCCACCCTCACGGTGGCTGTTAGATTGGAGCCCACTGTTGAAGCCACGCCGATCCATTTTGCTGAGAGTCTTCCCCCTTTTCACAACCCTCTATTTTACCAAGTGCCCTCTATTTCTCATAGTACATTACTTAAGCTAACCTCTAGTTTAAAGATTTCAAAGGGTACTTCTGGTTTAAGGCTTAAGGTTCCTCCTGACCTGATACCATGAACGTGAACTAAACCCCTTGGTTCCAAGGACCCAAGCACTAAGAGGACCCAGAACGAAACAAAGCTCACCGCCATCGAGTTGATGCCAATGTATAGCGACCCGGTAGGGGAGGGTAGAACTGCCCCTGCGACTCTCCCAGACTGTAACTCGTTACTGGGCCAGAACGCCCCAACTTCCCCCTGTGGTGCCCAGCCCAGTGCGTAACCAAATGCACATGGGACTCAACCCAGGGGCCTGACTTTCAGCTCCGGGCCAGGTGCGAGACCAGGTTAGTGGAAATGACTTCTCTTCTGCTCTTGGGCCTTCCTCCTCCAGGGCTCCAGGCCCGAATCCAATTGTTTAACCAGCAACACCACAACATGCTAAAGGGCATTGGGGGCCAACGGCTGCACATCCTCTTCCCGTTGGACTGCGGGGTTCCTGATGACCTCAGTGTGGCTGACCCCGACATTCGCTTCCTGAACAAGCTGCCCCAGGTGAGCGCGGACCGCGCTGGAATCAAGCACCGCGTCTACACCAACAGTGTCTATGAGCTGCTGGAGCACGGAGAGCGGGTGAGCACTGGGGAAATGCTCTGCCTTTCCAGGACCCTCGGTTTCCTGCACTGGTCCTAGGCCTGAGCAAACACCAGCTAGCAGCGACAATCGATCGTGTGGACATGTGGTATTTAGGCAGCCCTGACTGCCTTGGTATGCTTCCTCGGTGAATCCGCATCACCAGCCTAGCTGATGGGATCTGAAGCCGATCAGACCCCACTGTACAAATGAGGAGACTGAGATTTAGACTGGCTGCCAGAAAGGGAGCCCTGGTGGTGTCGTGGTTACGTATCAGGCCGCTCACCACAAGGTCAGCCGTTCTAAACCATCAGCTGCGCACCAGGAGAAAGATGTGCCTGTCCACTCCCGTCCAGGGGCAGCCCTACCCGCTCTACCGGGCCGCTGTGAGTCGGCATCGGCTCGACGGCAGTTGAGCTTGTCTGCATGTTTTGACAGAACGTGCTCATGTGACCACACTCGCCCATGTGATCATGCTCTTGGCTCTAAAGCTGCCCTCAGGGAGAATGTCTGAAAACCCTCCTGTGTTGGGGAGGGGCCCAGAGGAGAGCCTCAAAGGCCTGTCCCCAGACTCGATTTCCAGCTGGAGCTCTGGGCAACCCTGGCTCTGGGGCCTTAGGAGGCAGCTCTAAGAAGTGTGACTTGAGCCTCTTTGGGACCTGCTTTTGGGAGGGGAAGGTGTGTGTGAAGCAAAGGCAGATAGCAGAGACCTCTGTAGACAGGCCCCACCTGAGGACCCCATCAATGCATACTGAGAAGGCGGCTGCCTCTGGGCTCCAGGACCTGCCTGCCTGCCCAGGCTTAGTCAGGTCTTCCTCTCCCCTCCTCCAGGCAGGCGTCTGTGTGCTGGAGTACGCCACCCCTTTGCAGACCCTGTTTGCCATGTCACAGGACAGGCGAGCCGGCTTCAGCAGGGAGGATCGGCTTGAGCAGGCCAAGCTCTTCTGCCGGACAATAGAGGACATCCTGGCAGATGCCCCCGAGTTTCAGAACAAGTGTCGTCTCATTGTCTACCAAGGTGAGAGGCTGGTAGGTGGGAGGGAAGGGGGTAGTTAGGGGACCTGGACTCCCCAGGGGGTCAGAAGATGTGGCAGTACCTGCACAAGTGGTCAGGGCCCTCGGGCCCATGGCCTTCTCTCCTTTGTGAGGCCCTCACCTTCCACCCTGGGACCCTTGATTGCCTTCTGAGATCTTTGGTCACGGGCCCTGGGTGGAACTTAAAAGAGCTGGGCTCTGAGGATCTGTCACTTCACTTAGGGATCCCAGAGAAATCAGAAGAGCCCTTGGCCAGGGTGTCCAGAGCACAAGTGTAGGAACCCAGAGACGGGGCTGCAGCCTCAACTCTTACCACTCCCTTGCGGCGTGACCTGGAGCAGGTATCTGCTCTTCTCTGGGCACCACCTCTAAAAGTGAGAGCGTAGACTGTCTCCAAGATCACATCGAGCTGCCAGCTTCCATGAAATTCCAGCCCCAGTGGCTGAGGGCGGGAGTCGGGAGTGCCTTCCTGGCAGCCCTCTGGGTACATGTATCTTCTTGGGCATGTGGGAGATCCTCACCTTCTTCTCCCCACCCCTTCCAGAACCTGCAGAGGGAAGCAGCTTCTCGCTGTCCCAGGAAATTCTCCAGCACCTGCGACAAGAGGAAAGGGAGGTTCCAGTGGGCGATGTGGGGAGCTCGGGGGAGCCCAGTCCCTCCTTGCCTAGTACCTCCTCGCTGTCCCGAGAGCCCATGTTCCTCATTAGTGACATGGAGCAACCTCTCCCTCTCCGCACGGATGTCTTCTGAGACGCAGAGTCACCTTGCATGAGTGTCAAGCAATCCCCACAATGTGGCCTGTGGACTCTCGGCCGCGGCGGAAGGCCCAGTAGAGCCATTTCCTCCTTCAGGGCGCCAGGCAGAGAAGCGCTCTGCACCAGCAATGAGCCCCCGTGATCTTGGGCAAGTCTTGGCTCCTCTCTGAGCCTCAGTATCTTCACCTGTAAAATGGGATGGTAATTGATGCTCTCCCTGTCCACCAAGCTGGTGGTGAGGGCTACGTATGGAAGTGTTCGATCGATTGTAAATATGAGGCAAACTTCAGAGATGTGCCAGGTGTCTTCTCTGCGCCCCCCAGGCCTATTCTCTATCCTTCTCCAACTCCTCTGGATGCCGACCGTTCTGGGCAGTGTCCAGGGGCTCTCCTGCCGCCTGACTTCTGGCCAGGTCAGTCCAGGGAGAGCCCAGCAGGGGCCAGATAGGAGGAGAAGGCTGTGGTTGGGGTTCGCCCCAGCCCCTCCTTGCCATGCAGACACTGTGGGCTCTGCCTCCTGGACCTAAACTTGTCGCCCTGTCAGGTGGCCATCTCCATAAGCTTGTCACCTCCCAGGTCCTGGTATCCGCTTCCTCTCCTTTCACTTTCAGGCCTCATGGTGGCTTCTGTCCCCACCAATGCCCGTCCTAGAAGACCCATCTCACCCTGATTTCCCCATGCTTTCTAAATAACATCATTTTAAAACACTCCTCAGATGATTCAAAGTGACTAGGCTCTCTTTTATCCCGTTGAGCCTCTGATTGACACGACAGATTGATTGGCAGTTATTCTACCCAGAATAGCACAATGGTATGGCACAGCGAGGGCAGAACCCACCAGCTAGACAGAGGGCATCAACCCCAATCCTATTCTCCAGTGGGAGGCTGGGGCTGGAGGGTGCAGTAAGAGCTTCAGAAGTAGACCAGAATCACACAGCAGATGCCACGTGAGGGGCACAGCTGGGTCCTGAGCAAGAGGCTGCTCAAAGGAGCAGGAGCCATGATCTCCAGGTGAGAGTCTGCAAAGAAATAAGGGAAAGGGGGGCTCGGATGGGAAAGGCACATAACACAAGGGCATCTGGGATGACACGGCCAGCCTCTACCCCACACCGAAGTTCTCCGTGTTAGAATCGAGCCAGTGCGCCAACACGGGGGTGGGATAGGGCCCCGAGGAGAAGGGAAGGCAGCCCCTTCTGCGAGTTCCACTGTAACCCCCAGGTGGGACTTGTTCTCTTCCCCCCATCTTTGTTATTGCAAATGTTCACCATGCAATTCTGAGCACAGCCTCTCTGTGGAGAAACGCTCCCCACGCAGACACACATCTGCCTGAAGGGCGGAGCCAGGGCGGGTGCAGAAAGGCCCATTCATCTCCCCAGCTCTCCTGTCCCCCCATGAGCACACTCACACTGGCCACTGTAACACCATCTTGTGGACTGCTGAATGACCTGCCTCCTTCCCCTAGTGACTGATTTTAGACTGTACTCTCATATTCTTGAGATTAGAACATTGTAATTAATAATGTTGTACCTTTTGATGTTGTAACCAGGCTATTACTAGTTTTATTTTATTTACCAGGTGTTAGAATCAATGCTGTACTCTGTAACGCTCACTAACTCTAAAGAACAGTAACATTAATTTTGTTTTCTGCTTCTGTCCAGGCTTGCTTAAGTCCTAGACAAATGATAAATGAGACTTTTTTTGCCTTTAAATGTCCACTTGGGACTGCAATCAAAGAATTGCTTTTAGATTCTAGCAGTCTGGTGATAACCAAATACTGTTCTCAATTATCAAGACATTATAGTGGCTGCCATTTATTCGAACCCGTAACACCCATGGCCTAAAAATCCTCCACCATCATACTTAGAAAATGCCTTGCCCTGCACCAAGGACCTCCCCCAGGTGACCTTCCCACCCACCATCAGTATGGTGGTCAGGAGTACATTCAGACTCTCCCACTGAGTGTCTCTGGTCACCTGGGCATCCTATTTCCCTGACTGTAATGCAGGGACAGCATTGGCTCTTGCTCCCAAGTGGTTGTGAGAAACAAAAGGATGCACGTGTAGGTCCACTGATAAACTGGTGCCTAGCACACAGCTGGCTCACGAGGAGTCGAGTTGGTTACATCACCACACACACCACCCACTGTACTGCGCACACTACCAACCCCACCGCTATTCTCTTCGAAGCTCTCTGAATGTGATGGGCCAGGTTGACTTCTTGCTCTCAGGTAGCCCCCAAGGTGAGGCAGCCCAAATTCTCCCATGCAGTCTGTTCCATGCTGCTCCTGCATGTGTGACCAAGATCCAGTGGGGCCCTTGCAGAGAATCCCTGGGGAGCTCACCTTTGCCCACCTGGCCTGCTGCCCCTCCTCATCCTCTCTGCTGTCCATGCCTGTGACTTGCCCAACCTGACCTGATCCCAGCCTCACACCTTCCTTCCCCAAACAAGTTCCACAGAACTCCTTTTCCTTTCTTGTTTTCCCACCACCTGGGAGGTTCTGGATCTGGGAAATGCCCTGCAGGGAATCTAGGCTGGATTCAACAGGCTGATGCACAGAGAGGCTGGGGGGTAAGGAGCATCCTCACACCCTGTCCATTCCACCCGAGAAGGCAGGACAGTCAGTGGGGCTACTCAGAGTCAGGCTTGGGAGCTGAAAGTGGAGTTTATCTATAACCCAGGTCTGAGGCCCTGACAGTTAAAAAAAAATTGTTGTTGTTTAAAGTTCACTGCCATTGAGTCCATTTCCACTCATAGTGACCCTATAGGACAAAGACGAACTGCCCCCTGGGCATTTCTGAGGCTGTACCTCTTTACAGGAGCAGACAGCCTCACCTCTCTCCCACTGAGCAGCTGGTGGGTTTGAAGCTCTAACCCCGTGTCTAGCAGTCCACTGTGTAACCCACTACACAGGGCCCTTGTGACAGTCCAAGGGATGTCCTCATTTGGTGAGGAATGCAGAGATCCCTTCCTTCCAGGAGTCCCACAGGGTCTCAGACAAGGCAGGATCCCCCAGCACCTCCGTTCTTCACCTTGGTGCTTTCAGCTGGCCCTCAGGATTTGGGGTGGCTGGTGGGCGAGACCTATGACCTTCACATATCATATCATTCACCATCAGGGAGTATGGCCCCGGGTGGACCTGGAGTGGGAAGAGATTGGAGTGCAAGGAGAGAGCAGGGACTCTGAGAAGGAGGTTCGGGGGCTGGAGCTCCCTGAAGAGAGGTTTTATAAGTATGACCTTGGGCACTGGGGGTGCACAGCAGTGGGTTTCAGGCCAGTCTCAGGCTTCTTTCTTCTCTCCTGTCACAGGAGGGCTCTCTCTCCAAATATCCTGCTGAGGGGGCAACTCCAGCTGAGTCCACCCGGCCCCTCTGAAGTCCTGCTGTCCAAGTCCCAGTTTGCCTCTGCCCTAATTATCTGTCCAGGTTATTCCAAACCAGGTTGCAGCAACGTTCCTTCCTATAGGTATGTGATCTCATCCATGCTGAGTCTGGGTCCATCTGGTGCAGGGGAGGGAGCAGGGGCAGGAGCTCTCTGCTGGGCTTCTTCAGGACAGTCTGCGGACCCCAGCTGCCGCCAGTGGGTGAGGTAAATGCCGCCCTCTGGTTTGGGGGCTGGTGGTCCCTTAAGGAGAGAGGCATGGCCTTGGCGCAGTCTTGGTCCATAGTGAACTGCCACCACGATTCCGACCGCCAGCAGGACAAAGATGGTGACAATGATGGTGAGCAGAGGGAGCCCATCCCCTTGAGGGCTTTCCCAGGCTCTGCCCAGCACCTCTGGGAGCTGCTTCTGGGGCTCCTGCCCCACAGAGTTGTTCACAGCTGGAGAAAGCCAGGGATGGCCTGGGAGGGGGAGTGCCAGAGAGAGAGGTGACATGGGCATGTGCCCACAGAAAAAGACCAACACAGAGAGAGAGGTACGCTCAAGGGGAACTGAAAGAGCACAGAGGGTCTCAGGAAGAGGGACACAGAGAGGGACAGGAATTAAGATGGACAGCCAGAGCAAGGCCATGGAGAGAGAGAGAACCCAGGCAGAAACACAGTGTGGACACACGGCAGAAGACAGAATCAGGGAACAGCCGTCAGAAAGGGATCCAGAGAGATAAAGAGTTCAAGATAGAGACAGGTAGAGCAAAACAAGAAAAAAGAAACGGGGCGGGGGTGGGGGGTGGGAGGAGAAAGACACAAAAGATTGCATTACAGCCTGATGTATTAGGGCTGGGTCCCCCAAGACCCTTCCCACTGCCCCTTCATCCCAGGTCACCAGCAAAATCATCAATGGCTCCTGTGCCAGGAAGCTAAGTCTACCTGAGCTACCAGCCTACAGCCTGAGCAGGGGACAATAAGCAGCTGCTTTTTAAAGCCTCTGGCGGGAGGGAGTCGGTGTCCAGCCTCTGAGCCCCACCCCACTTGTCTGACTCCCATGGAAGGGGGAAGAATGTGGCCCTGGGAGAATGGGTAGAAAAAGGGCACATGAGGCCCAGGAGTTTGGTGTGGGACAGGAGGCTGCCTTATCCCATCATGTCCCCCAGCCTCAGGTCTCAGAGTCAGGTTCAGGAGACTTCTAGTGGAGAGATTCCTGGCTCCGCCCAAGACAGGGGAATCACACCCAGTGCAGCCTCTAGCTCAGTCAGAGCGGCAGGGTTCTGCTAGTAAAGGTGAGGTTCATAACTCCTACCTCTGTCTGTCGCCGCCCTGCTGGGTGTCAGGTGGGAGGGGGGCTGCAGTGAAGGGGGCCAAACTTCCCCACAGTGGGCTCCAGAGCAGTGAGACCACCCACACAGGCTCAGGAAGCTTTCTCTTTCTGGTCCCCTTCTGGACCATCCAGGAACAGGCTCTGTGGTGTGGACCCTCCAACCGTCAGTCCTCAGCCTAGCCCACCCTCCCCATGGCTGGGCAACAGGGCTCCAGGAGAAGCTAGCCAGTCCTTTGGTCCCTCGTGCCCTCTTCCCACTCCCGCCCCTCCTCCCACCCCTCCGAAGTCCCCAGGGCTCCCAGGCCAGCGTATGGGGAAGTAGTATGGGGATGTACAGGGGCAAAGGGAAGCCCAGGCTTGCGACCCTGGCCGGGCATGCGGCCAGTCTGGCAGCGGGGGTGAGTCTACCTGGTGCATCGTCCGGTCGTGGCAAAGGGCTCCCTCAGGACAGGCAGCAGCCGGCAAAGAACAGCTGGCCGCCTGGCGCTGCCCCACCAGGAGCTGCCACGTCTGCGGGTCACACACCTTCTGCACACACACCCAAACCGCCCGCTCTCTCCCGCGCTTTCACTTCCGCGAACATCCGCGTTAGTTGCCCGGCCCCGCCCCTCACTGGGGTACCCTCAGGGTCCAGGCTGCCAGCCACCCTCCTCCACTGGGTGCCACCCGCCAGGCCCTGCGGACCCCATCCCAACCAGTCTCCTCAGTCACTGCTCTCGGATAATTGTTTCTTTTTCAATGAAATCTCTTAAACACAGGGGAGAGTATAGATTATATTATGCGCTGCAGCCCAGCCACCAGCTCCGTTCATCTCGCAACAACTTGCTGTTTGTTTGCTTTTTAATGTGAAGAACAAAAATATGACAAAGACAGTCATGAACTAGAACCGCCCCGTTCCTCGCCCCCCACAACTCCCTGACCGCTCCCCTCCTTCTCCCCCCGGGAATGCCAGGCACTCTTTCCTCTCAGCTGTTACAAATACAGATTCTGTTTGTCTGGGGTGAACCCCCTCGGCTGCTGACCCAAAGGCTGGCAGCCTGAGCGCAAGGCGGAGTGCCTCAGAAGCAAGGCCTGGTGATCTGCGTGTGAAAGAGCAGCCTCGGAACCACCCCCAGAAGCACAGTTCCGCTGTGACACACTAAGTTAGGAAGAAAAATGCCTGTGTGCAGTATCATCTGTCTCTCCCCTCCCAGGAGACAGTTTGGTTTGTTTGTGATTGTGACGCCCTAATTTCTTTCGAAGTGTCATTTTTTCAAACTAGAGAACAGGCTCCCCCGGAGTTGTCTAATTCGTCAGTGGTCCAGGCCGTCTTTTCATCTTTAGCAGAATGACATGACACAAGATGCTAACGGTGAGCTAGTCACACCCTGGAATGGATCATCTAAAACAGTGGTTCTCAGTGCAAGGGACGTTTGACCCCAAAGGGGTCACAACCGACAGGTGGAGAACCGCTGCTCTAGATCACCTAAAACAGTGGTTCTTAAACTTCACGCCGCGACTCTTTCATACAGTTCCTCAGGTGGTCTGACCCCCAACCATAACATTATTTTTGTTGCTACTTCATAACTGTCATTTTGCTACTGTGATGAATTGTCATGTAAATATCTGATATGCAGGATGTATTCTCATTGTTAAAAATTGAACATCATTAAAGCAGTGATTCATCACAAAAACAATATGTAATTATATATTGTGAAATATTTATTTCTAATGACAAATAAATGAAATTGTGTCTTGAAGCACGGTGTAGCATGGGTGACAGTCTTCATGCTGGGTACTCATATATGGGTGTATCTGCATGTGGGCGGACCCCCCAGGAGATGGATAGAGGAGCGGTGTCTTGGTTCCTAAGACCAGCGGATATATATTTTTTCTGATGGTCTTAGGTGACCCATGTGAAAGGGTCGTTTGACCCCCCCAAAGGGGTTGCGGCCCCAGGTTGAGAACCACTGATCTAAAGCAATCAAAACATTGTTTTGAGACTGTAACTCTTTAAGAGAGCAGACAGCCCCATCTTTTTTTCCCCCGTGGAGCAGTGGGTGAGTGTGGTCCACAGCCCAAAGCAGTGGGTGAGTGTGGTCCACAGCCCAAAGCAGTGGGTGAGTGTGGTCCACAGCCCAAAGCCTTACCTACCAAGTCTCAAGGCTGTCATCATTCCCTGCCCCTCTCCTGGGCCCACTCACTCACAAATCTTAACCACTAACTTGCATTTTCCATTAGGCAACAATCTCAAATCTTGTGCTTGAAGGCATGCTAGAGATAACGGACATCTTGACCTACAAAGGACAGAACGACCTCAATTATATGCTGGTCAATCTTTCAATCAGATCAGAACTGATCCAGGCCTGGCGGACAATGGAAATGTTTACATTTTGAAAAGCCTGCTCTGTGGTGTATAAAATGCTCCCTTGCTGTCAACGAGCAAGTAGAGCGATATTATTTACGTGTCCCACGATGGCCGATTTTCACCCATCGTAGTCGGAATGCACTTGAGGGGAGTGAGCTTGGGTTTGGGGTTTTTAGTGTTCCGGTAGAATAAAAAGTCAGATGTAAGTGCAGGGGGTAAAATACTTAGATACCTATTTTCCAAATAAATTACTCTTTTTAAAAAACGTAAATCTTTCTGGGAGCAGGGAGCTTCATCGTTCTCCCTAAGAACTGCTGTCTTTGCAGGGAGCCACACAATGCTCAGGCCAGGGCCCCACCAGGGCTCCTGATTTGTGGGCCAGCGCCAAACAATCTGATTGAAGTTTTGTTAAACATCTGCAGACTGTAAAATTCCTTACCTTTTATTCCGGCTCAGGCCTATGTGACACTTCACTTGTGGCACCAGGTGGGCGCCACTCATCAACGTCTGTAATGCCATCCTAGGACTATCCCCCAAGTGCAGGGACAGGATCTTGAGAGAAACCCCAGACTTCTGGGACAAGAACAGCCCAGTTTGTCCTGTGAGGGTCAAGGCTGCCAGCAGGAGGAACCTATAACAACCAGGAAGGCAGGCACTGGTGGAAGGGCTTTTCTTAAACCCGAGAACATTGGCTCTCTGACGTCCGGAAATAAGGAAGTTCCCCTTGGGCTGCGGGCTGGAGTGGCTGCTTTCTCCTCGCAGGGCAGTGTACCCCCTTAGCCAGGTTGGTATGAGCCATAACACGCTGACATGGCTACAGCTGCCCACACAATGAGACACCCCACCCAACTGGAGACAATTTTGAAGAGATCATTTTTGGACCCAGCTCACCCCCTCTTCTGAGTCTGTCCCTGGCAGCACCCATTTCAGTCAGGCCAAGACAAGAGACTCCTGGGGTCTTTCCTGGCCCAGCGGCGTGGGCCCAGGAGGCAGCCTCCCAGCTCACTGGCTTTCAGTCCAGCTGTCCACCCTAGCAACTCAGGCACACCTCCCCACTCGAACCTCCAAGCCCACCTGAGCAAATGCTGCTTGCTGTCTTGCCCTAAGAAGTGAGTAAGACCAGTTTAGGGAGGGGGGTGGGAGGGCTTGAAGTCTCCAGGTGGCAATGCAAACCAAGGCGGTAATCATCCCCTGCCCCTCACCTGGGCCCACTCACAAGGAGGTCTGTCACAAATCTGAGGCTTTTAGCCACTCCTGTTTGCCTCCTGCCACATCAAGACAAGGACCTCATTGTTCTCCCAGGCACCTCTCTTGGGGCTCCTAACCCCTTAGTCTAAAAGTCCCACTTTTTTCATCCTCTGATGGCTATTTCCTTGTTCTCGCTCTTAATCCAGGATGTATCTCCCAAAGGGCATCTGGAAGGGTGAGGAGTGGACTTTCTGGAACCAGACTATTGTCCCAGCTTTCCCATCTCTGACATCACTGTTATGAGCTGCACTTCCTCCATGCTCACCAGCAAACAGTAATCATTTTTTGTGGCTCAGTTCAAGCGCCGCCTCCGCCAGGAATGTTGTCTGCAGCACCCTGCCTCTTGAACCCTCGCCTTTCGGACCCCTCTGCAGACCTCTGTCATCCTTCGCCTTACAACACAAATGGGGGGGGGCTTATTTTCCCCTCTCGAGGTGGTGCGCCCCATGATGGCAGGGACCTTGTTTAACTCTTTCCTGTGTCCCAGAGTCTGTCCCCCTGCCTGTTAAGACACAGCAATTGCCCCAGCCACTGTCTTTGGCCCTGGGGACACCCAGAGAGCAACTTGTATCTGGGAGAGGGCCCAGTGAGCCACCGTAGAGTGTCACTGACTCGCTTCCACCATCTCCTTCTAGCTTTTTGCTCTTGTAGAACCTCTTAGGGTGGATTCAGGGGACTGAAATGATATTAAAATTCAAAACAAAAACAAACATCCTGCTCTTAGTTCCCAGAGAAGACTTTTGAGATTCTTGAGGCTCAAATGTGAGAAGCAAGGATGAAAAGACCCCAAGCTCCCCACTACCACCCATTGGGGCTGGAGGCCCTGCCGTCCTCAGTTCTGGGCATTGAGACCGTTTCTCTTTTGTGGCGCTTCCCACCTGGGGATGGGCAGAGGCAGCAGTCCTGTTGGACTAAGTAAAGCAAAGAGGAGCCCTCTTCCTCCATGCTGCCCCAAGGAAGGGCGCCAGGAGTCGAGGGCTGGGAGGGACAGGAGGACAAGGACCTGTGGGGTATCCAGAGCAGACGTGAGGAGCGTGGCCTTGGCAGGTCCCGGAGAGTCTGTTGGTCCTCTGGGTCCGTCTTGAGTCCACTGGAGTTAAGTCAGGAGAAGTGCTGCCCACCTCATACCCACCCCACTTCTTTCTTGGTGAAAACCAAAGCAAACACTGTAGACCTATAAGAGGTATGGCCTTTCTTTCAGGGGTTGATGGAAATGCTCTAAAATTGAATCTGGTGAAGGCTACCCAGTTCTGTGGTTACATGAAAAGCCATTGAATCGTACACTTCAGATGGTGCCACTGTATGGCGTGTACATTAGTTCTCAATAAAGTTGTCTAAAAAAAAACCACAGTGAGATACATACCTAGTCAAAAGACTAACACCACCACCACCACCCCCCCGCCCAACAACAAAGTTGTAGGCTTGCAGCTTAGTGTGGTGGTCGCAGTTTCCATGTTCCACAGAGGGTGTGATGAGGAAAGTCCCTTTCTGTGGCCTTTTGCTGTGGTTCTTTGGAAAACCCATTTCAGAGGTGCCATCCCTAATCCCTGGGAGTTCCCTTTGCCTTTGCTTTCTACCCCAGAAGGTAGTTTTTTTTTTCGTGCCAGCTGATTGACATTTTCTGGGTGAACTGCGAGCAACTTGTGGTATGATCTTTTTTGGCTGGTCCTGGGTCGCAAGCTATTCTGTGATTGGTTTGTGCCTTGCAAACATTGGTCAATAGAGCATCTATAGCTTCCTATGCAAATGAGTTGTCTGGGACTTTGAGAGGGGATTGGTCAGTTCATGGTCTTGGTGGGAGAACCATGCTTTGAAATAGAAAAGAAGTTAATGGATACAAGCCAAAATAAAACCAAAGGTTTTTCAGACAGGAAGAAGCAGGAGGTAGTAAGAAGAAAGAGACAGAGAGAGGAGGCAAGGAGCCTTCTAAATGAGCTCTAACACAGTCGAGGGGCATAACACGGACGGCAGAAGGCCAGGTCCAGAGGGGCCCATTGGCAGAGCCAGTGATGACAAGCAAGGGAAGCGCCTCGGGGCAGGGTCAGCGGTAACAGATGGCAGGAACAAGAGGAACCTGTCCGCAGGCGCTGAGGGAAAGCTTGAACGAACAGCTAACAGGAACTGAGAGAGCTGTCCTGAACTGAAGAAGGCAGATTTTTCCCACTACTTCCTGATCTTTTAAAAAATCATTTTATTGGGGGCTCGTACAGCTCTTCTCACACTCCATCCATCCATGTGTCAGCACATTTGTACCTATGTTGCCATCATCATTTTCAAAATATTTTCTTTCTACTTGAGCCCTTGGTATCAGCTCATTTCCCTCTCTTCCCCACCCTCCCTCCCTCATGAACCCTTGATGATTTATAAATTTTTTCTTTTCATGTCTTATACCAACTCCTATCTCCCTTCACCCACTTTTTCGTTGTTTGTCCCCCTGGGAAGGGGATATATGCCGATCATTGTGATCAGTTCTTCTCCAACCTTCCCCTTCCCCTTCTGGTATCACTATTCTCATTATTGGTCCTGATGGGTTTATCTGTTCTGGATTCCCTGTGCTTCCTGATCCTAGTGCCAAGTTGTAGCCTGTTGATCCGGATCCCATGTGTACCCTGTTACTTCCTTAATAAACTACTGGACTGTATTTTTAAGTTGTTAAACTACTAACCCCGGGGTCTCTGAGTTCTGGGTGGCCATTGCAACAGACTACGCAACGGAGAAGAGAGTGGAGAGTGCTGAGGGAGGGGCAGCTACACTGGAGAGAAGGTTGGAGGGCGGAGCTATGTGTGACCTCCATCTCTTGGGAATGGGCTCTTGGGATCCCTCTTGAAGTCAGACAGGTTCTTGTGTTACTCCCGTCATTTTACTGAGGGAGATAATAAAATAGACCACAGGAGAGTAAATAAATTGCCGTGAAAGATGATCACATGCAGTACATAATATTATTTTCAAATGTTTTACATTTCTACTAGGAAATGTCTTTTGTTTAATGATTGGAGGGAGGGGAATCCCCCCATTAAGCTCTTCCTTTAGAATTATATTAGTATGTAAACGACTGATGTACTTGGTTTTTTTACACTCCAAAACCATTTTATGGGGAGCTAATACAGATATATGATTCCATAGTTCAACCACCTCAAGCAGTACTGTACACTTGCTGCCACAATCAGTTTCAAAACATTCTCTTCCTCCTTGGACTCCTTGAATGTACTTGGCGTTGTAACCCCAAGGTTGGAGGTTGGAGTCCACTTCAAGATGCCTGAAATGAAAGGTCTGGGGATCGGCCCGTGACAATCCTGCAGAGCCTAGTCCTCCTCGGACACACATGGAGTCCCCGTGAGTCAGCATCAGCCCAATGACACTGGGATTGGTTAAGATTCCCGGATGGTGTGAATTCGTTCTAAAAACATAGTACAGCTCATTATTAAACTCAGTTAACCATATTTTATATCAATGCTATCTTTCCATACAAACAGTATTAAATCAAGGCATGAGGTGCTTAAATAGGGGTGATCATCTTTGTCTGGTGATGGGCATTTATGGAAATTCTCTTTTCCCTCACAAACTTACCTCCTAGATTGCCAGCTAGGAGGGCACTGGGGAAGGAGGAAATCGTGAAAACAAGCAATACTCGCACATTGTTTTAAATTGTTTTCACAATAAAAATTTAAATTAATAAACTGTGATCACTATGAAGAGTGTGAGCCAGCATCGAACATTGATGGCTTGAAAAGAAAGGAAACATTTCCTCTTCCTTGCTGGAAGAATCGGGCTAAAGTAGAGCAGGACAAGGGAGACTTTGATGCCAGTAGGAGTTGGGGAACCTCAGTGGCCCAGAGCAGGGTGACAGAGCCCACAAGGGATGAGGCAGTGTCCGCACAGCAGAGAGTCAGCTTGGGGTGGCATGTCAGAGCCCGAGTGGGACAGGGACAGAATTCATGAGGTGGACAGGTGATGCAGAGATGGGGGTGATCAGGTGAGTAAACATATTAATGATAAATGGAGACCATTTTCTCTCTGTTGGGGAAGGATATTTGGAGTAGCTAATACCTAGTAGCAGTATGCACCTCTACCACGCAGAGCACAGCTTGTCAACACCGTCCTCCACAAACAGGAACTAATTCTCCTTAGAGAAATGGCACTCGATGGCTAGGGCAGGGGAAGGACAGATCTCACTATGCCAGAAAGTAAGGCAATGCTTAAAGAACAATGAATATATATTTATTTATTTATTTAAGGCAATGCTTAAAGAACGATGAATATATATATAGTTTGAAAGGCCTCCCAGTGAACACGTTGGAGATAATTTGAACATTCACATAATACATTTTTATATTACAATCCATGGAATAAGACAAGGAACATAGGAGTCCATACAGACATGAGTTAAAAAAATAAGTTGAAAATTTAATCTGGAATGGGGCATTTACATAGTATCAAAGTACATCTCCACAAAATACCTTTTCATCACAAAGAGGAAAAAAGCAATTTTAAACTTTATTCTGGGTGAAGTGGACTAAATGATAGCCCTAAAAAAGATATGTCTGCATCCCAATCTTAGGGCTTGTTTCTGAGGCATGAATGGCGAGACTTGCCCTTACATACTTCGGACATATTGTCAGGGGAGGACATTATGCTTGGGACACTGAGGAAGGGCCTCTGAGAGGTTGAGAGACACAGGGGTTGGGACAATGGGATTGGGCATGGGAACAATGTGTCAGTGTGGCGTGCAGTTTAGTTCTGTTGTAGGTAGGGTTGCTCGGGGTCGGCTCTGACTCAGTGGCACCTCACAGCTGCAACAACAGTCACAGGGACCCACAAACTTTCCTGGGGGTGGGGGTAGGGTAGGCTTTGCAAATGTAACTCATTTAAGGATCTTGAGAGGAGATGATCATATTCTGGACCCCAAATCCAATGACAAGTGTCCACAGAAGAGCTATGGAGGCAAAGACGATGTGAAAAGGAGGCAGAGATCGGGAGTGATGGGGCTGCACGGCAAGACAGGTCAACAGCCATCCAAGGCTGGACGCATGGCTTCTCCACTAGCGCCTTCAAAGGGAGCCCAGCCTTGCCACCACCTGATGGCAGCTTCCAGCACTCTGAACGGAAGGATGGGTTCTCCCGTCTTAAGTTACCATGTTGTGCTGATTTGTTAGGCAGTGTGGGAAACTGAAAAACACCCTCTTAAGTAAGTGATCAAAGTGAACATCCTCTCTACTGGAACAAATTAAAATCACGCGCCACTTCCTGGGACTCTGATGGGAGATGAGGAAGGACGCAGCATCACAGGCACCCCGTCAAAGACAGCGTGCCTTCAATCTCATCATGGAGCATGAGGCATGCTCCATGGACTGTAATCGTCAAGTGTCAAGGTTATGAATCAAGGACAGACTGAGGGACTCTTCTACAATGAAAGAGACTGAGGAGGTAAAGGATCACTAGGAGAGGGAAGGGATTCCATAACAAGTCTTAAAGAGACATGGCAACAAAGGCAAAGACTACCTCTGAGCCAGATCTTGTGTTATAAAAGACATTGTTAAAAAAGACCTTCTTGGAACAACTACCAAAATCGGAAATGAATCTGAGGACTATTAGTGTGAATGTGTCCACGTCAACTCCCTCACTGTGATGGCCGCCTTGTGATCATCTAGGAGAATGTCCTTGTTTGTGGGAACGCACACTAAAGTATTCAGGGTAATGCGGCATCCTGTTGGCAATTTATTCTCAAGTGGTTTGGTGGGAAAAAGTTCTTCAGAATGTACTTTCAATTTTTCTGTCAATGTGTGGTGCTTCCTTCAAAACATTTATTTTAAAAAGTAAAAATAACAATGAAAAAGATACCGATCACGTAAGTATTTGCATTTGCATATGGTCTCAGACTGAAAGACACAGAGTTTGAGGAAATCCACAATAATCATTGTGTGAAGGAGGTAGAATCAAGTGTAATGGTTCTCTCTGCTTTGAAATCCTGTGAGTTTAGTTCTGTGTGTGCTGAGACGAGCATGACAGGCCAGGCATTGTGCCAGGCCCTGTTGTTAGGGGCGACCAAATCAATTCTGACTGATAGCGACCCTATATGAGAGAGGAGATCAGTTTCATAGAGTTTCCTGGTGACAGGACCACATTGTCTGGTGTTTCCTCTCATGAAACCATGTAGTGTGTTTGAACTGCCAACCTTTCGGTTGGTTAAGGAGCCAAAGGCTTAACCATTGGGTCACCAGGGCTCCTTTGCCAGGTCCTAGGGAGTCTAAAAAAAGTAGCGGTGCTGGGTTGCAGTCTTCAGGAGGGGGTGCTGTGGGATGTGGCAATGTCCTGGAGGGATGGGGTCTTAGGCTGGATTCTTTAGAGAAACAAAACCCAAAACCCCAACCAACTGCCCTTAACTCAGTTCCAATTCATTAAAATAACAACCCAAAACTCTCATCGCCATCCACTCTACTTCAACTCATAGTGACCCTAAAGGACAGAGTACAACTGCTTCTCTGGGTTTCCAAGGCTATAATTAGTTGTGGGAGCTGAAAGTCTCATCTTTTTCCTAAAGAGAGGCTGGTGGATTCGAACTACTGATCTTGCACTTAGCAGTCCAACCATTTCACACAACCCACCATTCCATTTCCTAGTGACTCTCTATAGGGTTTCCAAGGCTGTAAATCATTACAGAAGCAGAGACAGTTTCAACTTTCTCCAGCAAAGTAGTTGGTGGGTTTGAACCATTGACCTTGAAGTTAGCAGTCTAACATTGCCACCAAGGCTCCAGATAAAGAGAGAGATTCTCAAGGAATTGGCTCACACAGTTGGGGAGGTCTATGGGTCAGGCATCCGGCTGGAGACTTCTGCTGACTAACATGATTGCAGAAGCTGACAAATCCAAAATTGGCGGGTCAAGTAGGAGCTGCTGGCTCATATTCTGAAAAATGGAGGTCAGGTGGTGATGAGTCAGAGTCACGATTGAGCAGGTGAGTTTTGCCAGAATGCTCGTATGTATTGGATGCAGGGCACATACCTGTGAGAAAACTCCTCTCACGACTATTTGGCTGATTGCATCAGAGAAACGATTATATTACATTATCTATATTATAATGGAAATTCCATCAATCCAATGACTGCTAAACCACTGAAAAATATAACCTAATCAAGTTGACATATAACATTAACCGTCACAGACATTGAGATGAGACCTAATCCAAATGAGGGGGTTGTGGAATTGGGGGTGAAGTTCTCTTGAAGAAGGGATGGTTGTGGTGTGGTCATTTTTATATTCCTTTAAGAATAACAATAATAGCTGTTTGGTGACCTATTACTTGTATAGTTTCCTTTTCTCAACTGTGTTTTAAATTGTACTCCTTTGGCTAAACTACCGACAATATCAACAAAATTAATGCCCTAGGAAGATAATTTATAATGTTTTTTAACATAAAATTATAACAATGTCTCTAAGGTGAACCAAAGACATATATAAACTATAGATATATAAATGGTATTTGAGCTTACACTTAATTATAGCCCAAATCTAAGAACAATTAGTTCTTACAACATGGTCCTGCTTGCTGCTCACCCTCATGAAGAGATCACTGACGATATGGGTGCTATAGCAAAGTGTAGTGAAGAAACTAGATGGTGCCTGGCTATCAGAAAGCATAGTGTCTGGAGTCTTACAGACAATGAGGTGTCTTCAAACCTGAGGTGTCAACTAAGTCCACCTGGAAGAAGCAGACCACTCTGTGTGATCCAAGGATTATAAATCATAAAATCCAGATCTGAAGAAGGAATGGTGTCAGAGCTTAAACTGTGAACACTGTTTGCAGAAGCCCGTGGAGGAGAATAGCAGCCCAAAGTCAGTTTTCAGGGTCCACACAAAAATGATGTCTCTGCTGAATCCCCTCTGACCTTAGTAGAGTGATCGGAATATGTTTGCTATCAGATAGGCAGCATTGTAAGATTGATTATGGTAGATCTAGTTGGGTTCAAATGTAATATATATCTTTAATCTCCCTTGTGGTCCATTTAAAAGTTGTTTTAGTTTTAAAAAAAAGTGAAGAGGACGTACATGTGGATTAAGCCTGCGGTGAATCCCCACTGACCGCAGACGAGGGATGTGCGTAGCCTTGCTATCATGCAGGGAGCATTGGAAAGTGGATTGTGGCAGATGTAGGTCAAAACTTAACACCTTATCATTTGATCTTCCTCTTGACCGTTTTAAATTTGTCCTAGTTTTTAATATTTTCTACTTTCTTTTCGATTGAGGTTTTACTTTGTTATCAGGTTGTTTTGGTTTTTGTATGTCTTTCTGCATGGAATCCAGGACAGGTAAGTCTATAGAGACAGTAACTGGATTAATGCTTCCTTGGGGGGCATGGCAGGGAAGCTTGGGGGCAAATGGGGAGCTAATAACAATGAGCACAAGAAAGAAGAAAACGTTCTAAAAGTGATTGTGGTGATGCTTGTACAACTCTTCTTGATGTGATCAAACTATTAGATTGTAGGACATGTGGATTATGTGCTAATAATTTTTTAAAGCAATAATTGTAAGGCCCCCAGAAAGATGTGGGGCATCTCATCTGCATCAGGAGCTCTGAGCAGAGGAATGTGGGGAATTCAGTCTACAGAGCGGGGGTGGCTGGTGGGCTGATCTTTGGGCTCATTCATGGGAGAGGCGCCTCAGGCCTCCAGCAGGACGGGTGGGGTTGGTGTCAAACTGCAGGAAGACCTCCAGGTGGCATGTGGAGAGGGGCACCTCAGAGAAGAGGAGAGGGCTGATAGGGCCGGTCCTGGAAGAGGCCACAGCAGCCATGAACCAGGCTGCAGAGTCCTCCATGATTCACTGCAGCTAAAGCCTCACATCCTCATCTGGATTACCAAACTGAGTGAGGCCCCTGGAGCCAGTCCCAATCTGTTTCCTTCTATTCTTTGACAGGAAGCTCCTGGAGAGCCAGCCCCCACCCCCCACCCCGCCCCAGCACTCCCTCTCTCTTCTCCACTATGGACAGAGCCTCTGCTGGGAGTGGCTGCCGGCCCACCACACACCGAGCCAGCCGACATGGGGACCATGGGGGCACCGCAGCTGGGCTGGGCGATCCTGGGCTTCCTTCTACTCCAAGGTAAGAAGACCTGCCGCCTTCCTCCATCAGTTTCTCTCTAGAGGTTGACAGTCCCGGGCACCAGCCTCTGCTTCAGGACGTACACGCGGCACTGTTCATCCAGAGCAGTCACCAAAGGGAATTTCCAGGGACTTTCCACTAAGAGGATCCGTCTGATTGGGGGTGGGAGGGTGGTCATTGTCAGGCAGGGGTAAGGAGAGATACCCTCTAATGGGAAAATTCCAGGGAGGACTGGGTCCCTGAGAGAGGCTGCTCTCCTGAAATGTGGATGGGGCTGTCTGGTATGAGACTAAGGCTGGAAAGCTCTTCCCAGGTGAGTGCAGGCCTGGGAAGCTGGCTGCCCCACCCCACCTTACCCTCTGGTTAGAGTGCTCTCTGTGGGTGGACAAAGTGGTTTGTACCTTAGCCTTCACCAGTGAATCCCCCCCACCTTCTTTCAAAGAGGAGGAACAACCTAGAAATTCCAAATGGTTATCAACTCAAACCACAGCCAGAGAGACTCCCGTTAAACACAGACAACTATTTGTCAAGGAGGATGTCTGCGTCAGCCTTGCCCGGGGACTAGAACAGATGACCTCTAGAGGAGGTTTCTCTGAGACAATCCTTTGCAGACGTGGTGTGGTGGCTCATGAGGGATCCTCGAAATGGGGGGCAGTTGCTGGGAACCATAAAGAATCCAGGAGCTTGTGACTCACAGGCAGCCACTTCCCTTTGGCCATCCCTGCCCTCTCTCACCCTCCACCAGCTCTCTGTGGAAGTATGTGAACCCGCGCTAAAAGCAGCCGAAAGAGAAGAGTGTTGTGGATGGGGAGGGGGCAGGAGAAACCCATTCAACTGTGTGGGGAAAGGAGGCTGGAGAGTAGAGCATTCTGCCTGGAGGTGCCAGCCAGCTCAAAAAGCCCAGAGCCTGGGGTGGGGGTGGGGGTGGGGTGGGGGCTGATTGCTGTCCCTCAGGAGGATAGTCACAGATTTTATCTGGGGCTGGCAACGGGACTGTTGTGGAAACTGCAAAGATGGCACAAGAGGAATTAAAGTAAAAATAAGACACATGAGATCGTTTTTCATAAACCTAGGTTTCCCCCAGCTTCCTTAGCTTGTCTCCCATCCCAGGCAAGTATCAGGGCTACTAAACGCCTTGATGAACTGTCCCTCAGCCCCTGGGACCCCTGGAATTTCCTAACCTCTCACCCCAAGAGCTCAGGGCATACTGTTGCCAGGCATTGTGGTGAGCTGAGCGATCCTTCTGAGGCTATCCAGACCCCACAGAGGAGCTCATCTGTGGATCTACAGAGGCAGGGCAGACTTCTAAGACTGGAGAGAATGCCCACCCCTCACCCTCACCCCCCAAATGTCTAGCACTGCTGAGGAAGGACTAACAGCCAGGCCAAGTTAAATGCTTTATAGGCGTGCCTCAGAGATCTTGCAGGTGCGGTTCCGGTCCCTGCAATAAAGTCAGAACTACCATCAAGTGAGTCACACACAGTTTTTGGTTCCCAGGGCATATGAAAGTTATGTTTACACTGGATTCTAGTCTTTTCAGGGGGCAATAGTGCTATGAAAACATTTGAAATAGTATGGGTATTGATTGCCTAGTGTGACACAGAGACACACAGCGAGCATACGCTATTGAACAACATGGCACGATGGACTTGCTCGAGACAGGGTTGCCACCTACCTTCAATGTGTCAAAAATGCAGTGTCTTCGAAGGGCAGCCGAGCCAAGCACAATAGAACCAAATATGGCTGCATAGGCATTTTAAAGAAGAGAAACTGCAGCCCAGACACACAGTAAGGGAAAGCCAGGATTTGAACTCCAAAATCCAAGACTTTCACTACTAAGCTACGTTCCTGAAGCACATGGTCGAAGGGAATGAAACAGAGAGAGGCTAGGGAGGAAGCATGAGGTACGGAGAGAGAGAGAGCAGGCCACCGGGACCCGCAGCTTGTGACTTTGGAACTCCTTCAGAGACATTGGCTAGTCCTCTTCCTAGGTAAATGCACAAAGGCAGGGCACTGTGCCCTCCAGCAGAGTGGAGGCTTGCTTGGTCCACACTGGTGGACGTTTTCAGGATAGGTCGGCAGTTCTCAACGTGTGGGTTGTGACCCCCTTGGGGGTCAAACGACCCTCTCACAGGGGTCGCCCGATTCATAACAGTAGCAAAATGACAGTGATGAAGTAGCAACGAAAATCATGTTACGGTTGGGGGTCACCACCACATGAGGATCTGTCTGAAAGGGTCGCGGCGTGGGGAAGGTGAACCACAGGGCTAGGTTCTCTTGGGGGCATTCCTCTGTCCCCACCCAGGTAGGAAAGGTTCTCTGTCGCCTGGAGTTGCCACACTTTTGAACGACTCTCCTCTTTCCCCCTCACCCTATGGGGCCACCAAAGACGGGGGGGGGGGGGGGGGGGGGAGGGAGAAAAACCTGGCCCAGGATTTGGGTACGCTTAGGCCTGAACAAAAGTTTTTTCCACATTATCCGAATGATAGCTCCACGGAGGAAGGCAGTGGATTAAAGAAAATAAACAGAGCAGCAGGCTGCCACCGACTGGGGCGGGCCCCTGGCACCAGGCCGCCTCAGCCTGGCCCAGCCCCGGGTTTAGTGCTTCTCCCATGATGAGGGGGCCCAGGGAGCTGGAGGGCCAGGCAGGGGGCTGCAGGCCCAGGCTAAGCCCAGTGACGGGAACCCAGCTGGGCGGCTCCGCTTCCCCACGTTGTTTTCCTTCCACATTGTTCACAGGTTTCTAGAATGATTTCATTGTGGAAAATGAGCAAACACCATCTGACCTTTCAGGTCCCACACACATAGCAGGATGCATATATGGGCAACGGGGTGCGTGCACACGCACATCTGCAGAGAGGCTCACAGACGCACTCATGTACACGCAAGAAACAAGTGAGAGCTTCGGACTGGGACCTTCTGGTCCCCACAAGGGCCTCCTGGGTTTAGCCAACAAGGGCTGTTTCTGAAGTAGGCAGTGACTGCGAGAGTAAACTTCCTGTGAGGGTAACTCCGAGGCTTGTTCTCAGCTCTCTGTCTCCCTCAGGACTTGCTTCCTGTGCAGGACTCTCCCTCCGGCTGAGGGCAGGAGGAGAGAGAACCAACGGAGATAGGAACCCTAATCCCTATCTTATTCCTCACGTCTCTCCGGCCTCTTTCTTGGAGGTGGATCCAGGATGACATGACCCGCCAGAGAAAAGGAATGGCCCAGTGACAGAGGGTGGGAGTCTTAGCCTTAAGACCTGGAGTCCTGGGCTCTTCTTGAAACAAACCACTGGCCTGCTGATGTGTCCTTGGCTTAAAAACAACCTCCCCGGACCTTGGGCCAGGCTGGTGTTAATTTGGGTACTTTAGATAAACAAATCCACAGAAACTCATGTGTAAGAGAGAGTTTTATATAAAGGTTAAGTGCGCATCAAGAAAACATCCAAACCCAGTGCTGCCCAAGCACTCAAGTCCAACATTAACCCATTAACCCTTATGTCCAACACCAATCCACAAAGTCCTCCTCCTTCTCACAAAACAGAAGCAATGATGCTGACTGCAGGAGGAAAGCTGAGTCAGTGAGCGTGTAACCATCTCAGCGCTGGCAGGGGTCTCCACACGGCTGCTCTAGTACCCAAGGGTGCATTGGGGCAGGTCCATGTAGCTTCTCCTCAGGGATGTCTTGCAGGAAGTGAGCCTTGCCAGCTGGGAACTGGCTAAGGCAGCTACACCCTGATCCGACCATCAGAAAGCAAGAGACCCGAGAACTAGAAAGGTGAGGCTCACTGAGCCATTTTTCCCTCTGCCCTTCAATTAACCTCACTAACTACCTCAGGGTGAAAGAGCCAGAAAACACTGAGCCACGAGATGGCTGTGAATGGCTATTGGGTCACAGTGTGATGAACCTGAGCCCCACCCCTTCAGTCCTCTGCCATTATGGGCACTTAGAGAGTCAAAAGCCCAGGTTCCACTCTGGGAGCTGGCCTGGGCAGGAGACTTACCAAGCTAGCCCACATGCTGTGTTGTCTCTTACAGGACACCACTCTCAGCCCACAACATCTGAGACCGACACCGCTACCCCTCAGGGTAAGACCAAGTACACATTGCCTGCAGGAGGGTGACAGGAGCGCTGGGTCCGTTTCCCACTGACCTCCAGTGATGGGGAGCTGGGAACAAAACTTTCAGGCCTTCAGCAGCAGCTGAGCTCAGGTGGTGATTCTCCCCCCCACCCCTTATTCTAACATGCCTTGAAAGAGGACAAAGAGGAGCCGTTGGAGGTGGGGCAGGGATAGAAAGTGGAAATACCAGATAGAAGGCAGAAGAGAGGGAGGGTGCAATGAACAGCACCCAATCCCTCAGCCTCCACGATCTGTTTCAGGTGCTGTAAGCAGGCGAAGTCTGATCACAAAGCCAACTTCTCCCCACACAGGTGAGTGCATACGACAGGTGCCAGGCCCTTCCCCTCCATGTCCTCAATCATTCCTCTGGCTTGGAGCCAGGGTTCTGGCACAGCCAGTAGAGTGGGATGTCACCAAGCTTGCACCGCTTCCAACTCCATATCTGACCCTGACCTTGCAGGAGACAGCCCTTCCTCAGAGTCTAGCAGCCCAAGTTCTGTGTCCAGTACTGTTACCCCAGGTACTCTCCTGTTCAGACTACAAATCCCCTCCATGGAGGACTCAGGGAGGAGCCAGATACCATTCCTGTGCAAAAGGAGAATGTAAAAAATTGGGCTAACAGACAAGTAAACAGGACTCGGATGGGGGTGGGGAGAAGGTGCTATGGAAGCCCAGAAACACATCAGTCACTTCAAATTCGGTGGGTGGTGGGGACAACACTTTCAGATATCCGAATGGGGTCAGGAAAGATATCTCTGAGTGAGTGACATCTGAAGCTGAGACCTGAGAAGACTGCAGGGCGGAAGTGATGGGCATATTCTAGACCAAGGAGCTGTGCAGGTAGCGGTGCAGAGGTGAGGGATTAAATGGCCCTTTTCTTGGGGCAGAAAGCAAGATTTGGGACTATAGAGCCCTCTCTGTCCACACTGCTGGATAAGGCCCTAAGCCTAACCCTCAGCGTACTTTCTGACCCACAGAACCTCCCAAGACGGCCTCACGGGAGCGCGTGTTAAAGAGTGAACCCCCCACGCCTAGGTCAAGCACCCTGGGTGATCACTCTTTGTCCTCCCTGGGCCAGCCTCAGTCTCAGCCGTACAAGCTCCGCACTTCAGGACTTGGTGAGTGCCCAGGGCTGGGGCTAGGCAAAGTGCAGGGGTGAAGGACACTGGGTTATGTCTGGGTGGGCTCCTTCTTCCCCCGTTCCGGAGGCCCACGTCCTGCTCTAGCACTAGGGGTCTTGAAGTCAGGACCCCTGGCAGGACACCCTGGTTTGAGGAAGAATTCGGGAGGTTTGGTTAGTGGCTGGGGAGAGACAAGAACTAGGAGTAGGTCACCAGGAAGGGGCCAGGAACCTGGAGTTGGGCTGAGGAAGGAGGAGGGAGGAGAATGGGAGAAACCTAAATGATGGGAAAGTGGCAGGGAATGCTGGGGAAAGGTTTCCCTCCTCTCAATGAAGGCTGGCCCTCATCAATGAACATGGGAGAAGAGGTGGGAGGGAGAGCACACCATGCCTTGGCCATGTTTCACGGTGCAGGCACAGGCGTCCCACGCAGCAGGCCCAGCAACAGCAGCAAGAGCAGCGGTGGCCCCAGTGGACGTATGTCTGGCTGCTTTTCCCCTCTCTCTCCTTGGCTCAGGAGGGTTTGTTTTTTTTACATTACCCAGACCTACTTGGGAGGGGGATGCAGGGAGATAGGAAAATGGCACCGTGATCAGGCCTGACGTACAGCGTAGAGAGGAGCTGAAAGGAGGTGGCCATACTAGTTTTCCCGAGGACAGCCACGTGTGCCCCTTAACTGGCAGCCTGACTTGTTTTGCCAGCTCCTGAGGGCAAACATCCCGTGCCTTCTTTCCACCCACTTCAGCCTTTGGCAAAACACAGATGATTCCGCCTGGCTCAGTTTGGGTCCCTATTTCGGGGACACAGATTCCTTTCCTCTGGGCCTCATGGGGAGGTGGAACAAGCCTCATGGGAGGAGCCAGAATCTCCTGGAGTTCTCTGGAACCTGCAGCTTGAGAAGTCAGCAGTGTCATTCCCATGGCCACTTACCATCATGGTCTGACCTCCATCTCGTGGGATCTGGTGGAAGGGACAGGGAGGACGTCTTATTTCTGGGGTGTGTGTTTCCCTAGCCATCTCTAACCAGAGGGATGGGGGTGGAGGGAAACTAGCTCTCCATGGTAGGCCATGTCAGTTTCTATTACTGATATACTTATCCCCTACCTCATCTTTAGACACATCCCAAAATATGACCCCCAAAACAACTACCATGAGCCCGAGGACAGGAGAATACTTGACCATCCTGCCTACCCCCACATCAGAGTCGGTGCTTACTGTGGCTGCATTCGGTGAGTCGGGGGGAAAAGGCGGGACATGGGAGGGAATTGCCCTGGAATTGATGTAGACTTCTTATCCATTTATTCCGAGAGAGGTGGGCTAAAGCAATAGCTCTGGTGGGAGGGAACCTCCACTGCCCATCAGTTAAAATTTGTTGTCTCTGATGGGTTCCATGTTCTTGTGGGAGCCGGGCAGGGGAGGATGTCCCACTCGGGCTAGGGGTAGCAGGCTTGTTGAACTTGTTCAACAAAGAAATAGGCTTCATCTTGCTCTGGTGTCTGCCGATACAGTACTTAGCAACAGGAATTTCAGACTCCTGTTGCCCACTTTTGTCCTCTCAACCTCTTCACCCCACTTTTTTTCATCCCTATTCAGGTGTCATCAGCTTCATTGTCATCCTGGTGGTGGTGGTGATTGTCCTAGTCAGTGTGGTCAGTCTAAGATTTAAGTGTCGCAGAAACAAGGAGTCTGAAGGTAAAGCGCTGGCCCCGGGGCCCCTCTTTGCTGGAGAGAGCAGGAGCTAAGGGCCATAGCTGAGACCTAGCCTGAAGTAGAAAGAAGGATGGGCAGTTAAGCACCATCAAGTGTGAGAGGTTACTTGGGCGGACTTGGAGGGGCAGGCTGGGTATCTGAGTTACAGCATGTGACTCCTGATCTGTGCCTTGGCTTTTCACAGATCCTCAGAAACCAGGAAGTTCAGGGATATCTGAAAGGTAAGACTGTTACAGAAGGGCATTTTATTGATCTCCCACTCCCCGTTTCCAATAAGGAACCAGCACTTCGTGACTTAAACACACACGCACACACACACACACGCACACACACACACGCAATCCTTACAGCCATCACGGAGCCACGGGAGGGCAGGACAAGACAGGGAGAGAGGCAACCAGGTGACAGGAATGGGAGATAGGTTAGAGCTCTACAGCCTCACAGCTAAACCTGAAAACTCTCTCATGAAAGTGTAAGAACTTAGATGCTAATCTAAGAAGGCCTTTAAATAAGAAGGCCTTTCCACTATGCTTAGGAATCACTCGTTTAGTACTTACTAAATGTGCCAAGCTAGGAGCTCTGGCGTGGTAGTCAAGTAAGTGCGAACTGCTAACCACAAAGTCAGCTGTTCAAACCCCCCAGCTGCTCTGAGAGACAAAGACACGCTTTCTGCTTCCAAAAAGATTAACAGCCTCCTTGGACACCCTTTATAGAGTTGCTATGAATCATAATTAACTCAGTGGCAGTATTTTGTTGTTGTTTTTAATGTGTTAAGCAAGGCATTCTAGTGGTACAGTGGATTAAGTGTTGGGTTGCTAACCACAAGGTCATAGGTTCAAACCCACCAGCCACTTCACAGAATGATGCAGCTCTCTGCTCCTGGGAAGACTGACAGTCTTAGAAACTCTGTGGATCATCTACTCTATCCTGTAGTGTCACTATGACCCTGAATAGACTCAGTGGTTGGGGCAAGTAAGTGGCTGGCATGCACCAAGCACTGTGATAGACATTTTGAAATATTGCCTCAAAGCCTCACAGTAATTCTTCAAGGCAGATATTACTTCCTTTTACCCATGATTAAAATAAGGCTGAAGAGGAGCTTTAACTTGGTCAAGATTAGGCAAGTGGTGATGTACTAAAACCAAAATATATTGATCATTTAAAATGCAAAGCTCTCAGTTCATTATGGTCCACCACCAAAATATTAAGATTTCAAAACCAAGATCTAAAACACAGTAGCTTCAACCCCAAAGGTTCTTACGTCCCCACTATCTTCCCTCCTGTTTTCTATAACCCAGACTCCTTCTCAACCCTTAGCTGCTCCACAGCCAATGGTGAGAAAAACAGCATCACCCTCATCTCTATGAAGAACATCAACATGAATAACAGCAAAGGGTGCTCCTCGGCAGAGAAGGTGTGTTTTTCGTCTTTACTTCCTCCCCGTCCCAAAGGTCCCTTCTCCCTCCTCCTTCTATCTTCCAGTTCCAATTCCTGAGTCAGAAAGGAGAAACTTCCAAAGACTCAGCTTCTCCTCCTCTCTTCCCAATCCTGCCACTTCGAAGAAGTTCATCCTCCCTCATTCTGTGCTTATTTTGCAGGTTCTGTAAAGGCGACCATGGGCCTCACAGGCCCAAGGATGAGGCTGCTGCCCTGTGACTGTGAGCAGGAAATGATGGGACTGGTAGTGACAATGAACTACATATAAATTATTTGCTTGTTTCACATCTACTCCCTATGACACCAGCATTCCTCCAGATGTGAGAACGAGCTACCAGTCCCGGTCTCTCCCCTATGAACAGCCATTCTAGACACAAAGCCACCTGCTCCTATCTTCTCAGAGTCACGGGAAAGAGGACCAGTAAGAAAAATGAGGTGGCAGATTGCTCTTTTCTACTGTGCATTAAAATGATTTCGTAGTCTGTAGCCTAACTTCTTCTCAGGTCTCTGTTCCCATGCCCATCTCTTTACTGCGGGTTCCAGCAACATCGGGATCACCTTTCTTAGGCCGCGCATGCGTACGCAGGGTTCTACCCTTGTCAGGAGCTCTCTGAGAAACCTAGAAGCTAAAGAGAAATTTTTATCAGGTCTGCCTTGGTTAACCAGGCTTATTGAGTAGGATTGAGTGACTAAGCACCCCCAATAGGGGAGTAAGAAAAAGGACTTTAAAGTATGACTAATCGTCACCAGTAAAGAAGGGTCACATCTGGAGAGAGAACATGGGAAGCACACAGCATTCCTGCTAGGCAAGTCCAGTGGTGAGAGTTGAATCGTAAGAAGGCAGCTGTCCTCCGCCTGCCCCAGGGTGGATCTGCGTCATCCCGTCCCAGCTGTGGGAAGATGAACGGGCAAGTTTAGATGAGGTTAAGTGCATGGCACTACATACAGAAACCACCCACGTGACCTCATGCAGCTACTGTCTTTGTTCTAGAAAGAGAATACAAAAGCCACATACGTTCCGCTGCTTAAAGAAAAAACATAAAGGCAGTACTTGTTTCCTTAGTCAAAGGCGCCTTTGCCACGACACCAGTTTGGTTGGGTAGAATCAATGGAAGAGTCACCTAGATCTGTCTGCAGAGATGGTTGAACTGTTCAAGGATCTCCTAGGCAGCAGTTTGGAAGACTTGGGGAACCCCATTCCTGCTCTCCCCTTCTCAAGGAACAATACGCTGTTTTCTTCTGGATTTAGACTTCACAAAGTGATGATATGAGAAAGCATAGAATAAAAAGTTTCGCTTGGCCCTCTGTCTCATTCAAACTCTCCAAGTGAGATTGAAGAAGCTGCCTGGATTCTAAAGTCAACTAAGGCTGGACCTGTAACCTACTCATGTTTGTAACTCCAGCACACCGTCGTCGGTAATGAAAATCGGTTCTTGGGGGAAAGAAAGCTGGCGATGAGCTGGGCTCCTCCACCGAGTTACAGCTTGACTTTGACCAAATCATCCTGCCGTCTCTGAGCCGGCTTCCTCACTTTTAAAGTCAGGTGACTGAACTAGCGTATCTAATTCCTACTTTCCACATTTCCATCCACTCTAAAAGTTGAAAGAAGAAGAGCATGATGTGTTGCGGTCAGAAGTCACTGGGCGGCAGAGCCGAGCATAGTCGTCCGTGATGCTGAGCGCGTGTTTGCTACCCCATATGGTAACAGAAACGACTGCTCCCAAGTAGCTCTGTCCCCTCAAAGGCTCCCGGGAGGCAACATGGAATAATAAATGTGGAAATACTTGCAAAGTGAAAATATTAGCTGGCAATTGTTGCAGACGGTGTGGAACACCGTCAAGATCACATTTGTTCCCCGGTGGGTGGCTGGGAGTGTTGACTGCTGAGGGCTCACAGCTGGTTTAGGACCGGTTGATTAGGAGGTAGGGCTGGGGATGAAGCCTTAGACCCCTTGTCTCCCTTGCTCCCACCACCGAATCCTGCTCCTCTCACCCCTCACACTGCTGTTCCCAGGAATACTCTCCAATAAATCTTTGGCATGAAAATCGGAGTCTCAGAGTCTATTTCCTAGGTACCCAAACTATGATCCGCAAAACTCACGGCCGTCGAGTTGGTGCCGACTCATAGCGACCTGACATGGCAGGGTAGAATACC